>NW_024426663.1:59199478-59487658 GCF_017311325.1 Ursus maritimus | reverse complement strand
GACTTCCCTTCCGGAGAATGTCTGCCCCGCTGTCCGGATGAGAGAGACCCTGCAGGTATGGGGCCTTTGTCCTTACATAGCCCTGGATACTCACGCTTTGGGAAACACAGTAGTTTTAAAAGCTGACCTCCTCAACTTAGATTTGGTGCCATTGCTCAAACCTCAGGTTAGAGGCTGAGATGGGGAGGGGAGTGGGGGCCCTGTGCCAACATGGGGGGGAACTTTTTAGAGGTACATCTCCCCTTGCCTCCTCTGGGGAGGGCAGGAGGGAAGCTGGAAGGCTGGAAGCACAAAGGGGAGACAAATATTCACGGAGGTGGGCCTTGTGGGGTAAAGGAGACTAGAATTCGGAGTCGCAGAGTAGGAAGAGAGTTCAGAGACCACCTAATCCAGCCTAGGCAGGTAAAGCCAAGCCAGCTCGCAGTAGATGGCAGGGCAGAGGGTGGGGCAGAACTGTTTCCATCTGACCCTTTCTCCCCTCAAACACCAGCAGGCCCCGATCGCAGTGAGTGCCTCTGAAGACCAGCACTGGACACCGTGCCTCCAGTGCCCATGTACGAGTAGCTCACAGTCGTGACTGAGGCCTCCCCCATAGGCTGTGCTCTGAGGAGTCAGTGTTAAGAAAACACGCGGGCCAACCTGTGCTCACAGAAGTTGTCAAGAACACTCAGGTTTCCTCTGACATGGAAATGGGCTGTTGGCAAATATTTGATTCCTAGTTATTTGCAATTAAAACAAAAGTAGCTGAACAGCCGTGCATCTGCTTTTCCCAGCCTGTGGCCAGCAGGCCCGGGGACGGGCTGACAATGCCCTGCACTGGGGTGGGCCTGGAATCCCATCCTTGGCCAGAGAGACGCAGACCAAGCAGTGGGTTCCTTGTTAAACAATCCCCTTGTCACCACTTCCTCCTCGTTATTAAAACAGAATGAATTCCCCAGTCCTAGCAGGACGATGATAAAACAGTAATGGGAAAGGTAACCAAGTGAGACTGCCAGCAACTGCCTACAGTATTTATGAGGACGACCATGATGCATGAAAAAGATATAATGTGCTTAATTTATAGTCATAAAGAAAGTCGTTTACCCAGGTTAGAAACTGATCATCTTACCAAATAAGCGGCTTTTCGACACTAATTAAATTTACTAAACACAGTCAGAAATGGGAATTGTTACATGAAAGTTATGGCGCTAAAGAAACAAGTCCATTTGTACCAGTTGGTGCTAGAGATCCCCTCTGTGACTCCGATCAGGATTCTCGATTGGAACTCACGGACCTGGGCTGCCATCGTCTCCCAGCGAAGGGGAAGTGGTGCAGCTTAGTGACGGTGGGAGCTGACCCTGCGGGACCCGGTCAAGGATCAGATAGAGGAGGTGGGTCCTTCTTCATTGCCCTATCGCAGGGGGCCTGGTTTCTCATCACTGACCATACCGCGTGGCAGTTTCCAAACTCTGACGCAGTCTCCATATCTCAAGCCTTGGTGTGAAGTATATTGAGCATTGAAGTATATTGAAGTATATTGAGCGCTTCCCTCTTGGGGATGGTGCCGAGAGCCGCGCCAAAGGGGAGACGTACTAGTTTTCTACTGTGGGATGCTAACTGCCACAGGTAAGCTTGCCCTGTGCAGCACTTCTGTATGAGATCTTGTCCCTGGCTCGCCCACTGA
This sequence comes from Ursus maritimus, assembly GCF_017311325.1. Taxonomy (NCBI): domain Eukaryota; kingdom Metazoa; phylum Chordata; class Mammalia; order Carnivora; family Ursidae; genus Ursus; species Ursus maritimus. Next base: position 59,485,995 of record NW_024426663.1, on the reverse strand, counting down.
GGGGAGCCCCTTCTCATGACGCCATCTCGGGAGGTCCCTATTCCTCGTCCAGCAAAGGACCAGGGCTGAAATCCTTACTACCTCATTCCACCCCACCATGAAGCCACACTGAGGTGACAGCTTGGCTCTGAGGCCACCGCCCACTCTGCAGAGCCCAGAGCAGGCCAAGAAGAGTGGGCTGTGGTCACAGCACGGACGGCACGAAATCCCGGGCACCCTGTGCAGACAGCCTCACTGCTGCCTGCTGTGAGCCCCAGGCCGGCACAGCGCTGGTCTCCGGCGTTGGCAGACAGAAGGTCCCTGTATAGGAATTGAGTGCGCACCCGTCAGCTGATCCTTTACAGATGGATTTAATGCACCGGGGAGCTATAGCCTGGGCCATGGTCAGGGTTTTTTTTAAGGACCTAAAGCTGAGGACTTGCCTTTGGGAGCCCGCTGTGCATACACAGGTGTGCAGATATGCGGGGCGTGCCATCCAGGAGCTGTGGTTCATGGTCCCGGACCCCCTACTCTGAACCTCCCAAGAAAACATACCCTCTCCGACACGCCCAAGGTGGACCAGAGACAGTGTCTGGTGAACTGTGACTCCCTCATTACAGAGATCGCGCAAGTGCATCGTATATAACTGTAGAATTTGAGTTTGTGCAAGAGCCAACAGAGACCCTACTCCCCAGCCTGTGCCCCACACAGGTGGTCACCGTGGGGCGCTTCAGGGGTACACGCCTGCCAGCTCTCCAGCCACCTACACAGCCAGTGAAGCGTCCTGGAGCACCTCCTCCGCGCCAGACCCGATTCCAGGGGCTGGGGACACGAGGCACACCAGCACTCTGTCCTCAGGGCAGTACACCACGGTGGAGGGAGACACACAAGTGTGACCACAAACAACAAGCAAATGTGGGTGGTAGTCAATGCTAGGAAGGAAACAGACCAGTTGCCGCAGTGGGCCAGCTCTGCTGGAGTCAGAGAAGCGTTGTTGAGGAGGTGAGATTTGACCTGAGACCTGAAAGAGAGGGGGCAGAGCCCCAGGCCGGGGAGGGGGAGCGGCCTGGGGTCTCTGAGCTCCATCTGCAGAGCAAGGGGCTGGCACAGGAAGAAGCGCGGCTCCCAAAGCCCTGCTCTGAGACAAATCTTGCCAGGCAGATGCAGGCTACAGGCAGTTGTGACTGCAGATCTCAAACTGCCGCTTTGCCCCACTGTACCCTTGGGAAAGTGGGGTGCCTCTGGTTCTCTGGAGGTGTTTATCAGCCCCTGAGTACTGAGTGTTGAAAGGAGGTCTAATTGCCCTGATGTTCAGCACCCTGGCTCCATCCCCGGCTGAAAGGGGCTCATCCTCAAACACTCCCACAGGCCAGAAGGCTCTTGGCGCCTTCCAGGCTGCTCGTGGGGAAGGGAGCAGCCCTCCTGGGCTCGCACCACGAGCCACCTTGGTGGGAACTAACACAGCCTCTGGGTGCCCTGGGGGCTGGGGCTACACCAGCTTTACCTCTGCCCTGGAAAGTCTCATTCCCGCTGGAAGGATGGGAAGAGAACCTGCAGTTACCCCTAGGGAGATGTGCATTTCTAGTACCCAGCCAGAGAGGGCAGTGTGTAGAGTAACCACTATTTACTCACGTGTGGCGTGCCTCACACTTAGAACACGTGAGCTTGTCTTATTCTCCTTTGATCCTTATAACAGCCCTATGATGCAGATGCACACACAGGCCTCACCCTGAATGTGTCTGTGGCATACATACATACCCATTCTATAGAAAGGAAATACGAGTCAAGAGGTAATGTGCTCGTGCTCAGATAACAAGTAGATGGGAGGCAGCAGAGCCTAGATTTCAATCAGTCTCACCCAAATCCTTTAGACATGGGACAATCTGCTCAGCCAGGGATACGCTCTTGCCTCAAGGAACCCATGCCAGGAGGGTCCACATCCACAGTGTGAGCTTCTCCAACATCAGGATACTTCCAAACATCAGCATGCCTGGCCCATAGGATCTCTGCTGCTCACATACCGAGAGCGTGCAGCTCGGAGGCCCATTTAGCACTTTCTCTACGGGCTAGAGGTCTACAGTGCTATAGGAGGAAGCCCTGCTGGGGTCTCTGAGCGTTACAGACCCAAACCCACTCCTTATCATGCATGGACCCCTGGTCAGCAGCCCCCTCCCTCTAATGGGATGCCTCTCAGCTTTAGTGCCTTCCTGACCTCCTACTCTAGGTTTTTTCCCCAAAAATTGTCCAGGTGACTACTGGGCAGATGTGATTTCCTCTCAGTGACCCCAGAGCAGACCCTAAGCCAAGGCAACTGTGTGCTTCTTAAAAGCAGAATTTTGACGACAGATGAATGGATAAAGATGTGGTATATATATGTCCACACATACAGAAACACATACATATACAGTGGAATATCACTTAGCCATCAAAAAGAACGAAATCCATTTGCAATAAGGTGGATGGAACTAGAGGGTATTATGCTAAACGAAGTAAGTCAGATAAATATCATATGATCTCACTCATATGTGGAATTTAAGAAACAAAACGGAGGAGTATAGAGGAAGGGAGGGAAAAATAAAACAAGACGAAATTAGAGAGGGAGACAAACCATAAAAGAACTCTCAACTATAGGAAACAAACTCACGGCTGCTGGAGGGGAGATGGGGGGGTGGGGTAACTGGGTGATGGACATTAAGTAGGGCACATGATGTAATGAGCACTGGTGTTATATGCAACTGATGAATCATTAAATTCTACCCCTGAAACTAATAATAAAGTGTATGTTAATTAAATTGAATTTAAATAAAAAATTTAATTAAGAAAAAAAAAACAATGAACCATTACATCAAAGTCAGAAATGCCTGGAACGAGGGGAGGGAAGGAAGACCTTCAAACTTCAACTGGCTCTTTCTGGCCAAGGAGTCTGGATCTAACAGACCGCTGGTTGCCACATACGCCCCGATGTCTCTGGCAGGGCTTTTGGAGGGGCCTATTTTCAGTCACCCGATGAACACAATGCCAAAGCCTACTTTCCAAAAACTTAAAAGTGTGCCTCTCATAAGAATATAAAGTAAGCCATGAGGTGAAGATTTATTTAACTCTAATGAGGGGACCCGCAGGAGTGAGAAGCTGGTTCAGGGGTACATGGGCGTTGGAGACAGAAGGTGGACTGAGCGGGCCAGGCGAGGCACACAGCTGGTGAGTGACACACAGGCAAGAAGACAAAACCTGAGGGGCAATTTTTTCCACCAGGAGGATGCGGTTTGCATCTTTACTGGAAACGAATCTACGAGTTAGAGGGTAACTGCATAGTAAGGGCCTTTAGTTAGCAGTGCACGGAGAAAGAAACAGAGACGCCACCTCTGGCCCACATCGTAAACGGCCCTGGGAGAGCCTGTTAAACACTGCGCCAATATGACCTGGGAGGACGAGTCACCTGCCCTTCACCTTATTCCCAAGTTTTGGGTATTTTCCCTAATACCACTGAGCGCCTACAGTGACAGATGTCATTTGGAAAGGCTGCCATGGAGTTTCACCTTTTCCCCCTGCCCTGGACATTTCCTGTCCTTGGATCATCCAACCTTGCGGAGACACCCCAGAAGGGAGGACACAAAACCCCCAACCACGGAGCTCAGGTTTGTTCACGCGGGAAGAAAACTGTCATGTGGGAAGGGCCCCCAGTGGAGCAGAGCAGGAGCAAGCTGGAGTAGGCCTGCGTCACCGGACGCAGGGTTGAATGAAACATCAGAGCTGACCCAACCCTGTTCTCTGACCCTTGTTAGCTATGCGAGCCCCGCCAAGTCCCCTACCCCCTTTTCCCTCTGATTTAAAAAAGAAGATAACAACGGTTGGCCACTTACAGTGTTGTTTGGAGGACTAAAGGACATAATTCATAGAGACTGGCACATACTAGGTGCTCAATTCAGACCCTCAGTTAGTGACAGGTTCAACAGGACCGGAAGCTATGAAGCCATGTGCTTTTACTGATGCAAGTGGACATGACTGTGGGCTGGTGACCATCTTCAGGAGGTCTCCCTTCCCAAAAAGGGGGGCCTATTTACATTGAATATATAAATTGTACCAACTGGTTTTAAAAGGCAGGCTTGAAAGAGCAAGCTTTGAAATAGCTCAAGGGCATGCTTCCCTTTGCAATTTTCCTCGTGCTGGAGATTTGCTTGACCCACGTAAACCCTGCCCAGCCTCTGAGGTGAGGGAGACTGAAACCACACATTCTCACTCAACACCTCCAGTCCTCCGACCTGCCAGGCGAGCCTGGAGCTCAGGTTCAAAAGCAGCCCGCGGCCCGGGCCCTGGCGCCTGCAGAAGTGTCACACCCGCTTACCACGGGCAGGTCCTGGCATCTCTCTTCCCTCTGGGAGCCCTTTGTGCTATCATGCCACCTCGCTCTCTGCTTTGTGTGACAACAGTGAACTGGCCTGACTCACCATTTCTAGAGCTTTCTCCCTGAGGCTTCCCATAGGCATATTCCATCTAAGACGGGCTCCCAGGCTGTTGCCAGCACTCAGCACTTCTCACAGTGTAAGAATAGCAGGTCAGACAGAATAGCAGGTCCTGGGGCAGGACTCGGAGCCGCCGGAATTTGTGGTCACTGAGCGCTTCGGGGTGGGGGATGGGGTCGTCTCTGCGGTTTCAGGGTGAGGGCCAGTTTCTACTTCCCGCGTTCGGAGTGCGGCATGGGGCTTGGCACGGAGTGGCTGCCGGAAATGCCAGGGGGGGAAAGTCCGGATCTGATAAAGAGACTGCAGACACCCAAAATTGCTGGCTAGAGATCTGAGTCATCAGAAGTCGGTGGTTTGAAGGAAGGTGACATGGTGACACAGTGAGTAGCAGGCCGAGAGGACAGTGTGGAAGGGTCGGGGTGAGAGTCTGAGACCCGGGGTCCATCACAGCAAGTCCCCTTCCTGCGTGAGCCTCCTCAGTTTCCTGAACAGGAGCGTGAGGGCCCTCTGCAGAGATCGGCGAGACGTGAAAAACACCCTCACACCTGTGAATTTAGGTGTGTAAAAACCCATGTCCTAACTTGCATGTCTCTGGCTATAATAAAACTACAAGAATCTCGTCTTTTTTCTTTTTGCCTCTGTTTGCTCTATCACGCTATCTCAACTGGCTCGTGAAGGGTTATCTCAGAGACCTTCTAAAAAAGAAAAGCTGCATGAAAATGTGAAACACAATAGGATTTTTGCCCTTGGGAGAGTTTCTTTTGCAAAATGGTTTTGTTTTAGAGTGCTTCCTCCAAATATATTCCTGTCCCCAAGTTCCCATTCTTTGCCTAAAGCCTCTTCAGCTTGCATCTGTCTTATTCTCTGTCACCAGACCCCTCATTTTTCCTCCTGGTACCAAGCCCTCCTGTCATTTTCTCTGGCTCCTCGGGGCTCCCTGAATCTTCGAGCTGAGGGGGCCAGATGTTGCCGCTCTTGATGGGTCTCCGCTTTCTTGCTGATACCTCATTACATGAGTTCTTTCCTGCTTCTCCACTAACTAATGATTCAAGGCCGTGACACCATGGGCTGCTTCCAATTATTTCAAGGATTATCGTGGAGACACTCAGCGTGAGGCACCGTGGTGCTCCCCAACGTTTATACTCCAGACTTACGAGCACGGAGGGGATGCTACATTCTTCTAGGGCCCTTTATCTACTGTACAATCACTGCCCCCAGGTCCACACTTGGCCTTGGAGATCACTTACCACATATGTGTCTCACAACTAAACAGAACCACATGCTCATCTCCTTGATGATTCTGCTACTTATTTGTTCAAAATGGAGCTCGATTAAAAGATCTAGTAGCACAGAAAAATTCGGTATTTTCTAATCAGAAGGGTGTCAATTTCTCTTCATTTGTCCTTTTCTCTCAATGGGATCAAAACAAAGCTTAGGAAGAGGGTCAAATAAATAATATCTTTTCTTCTCTTGTCAGCTCCCACTGTCAGGCTTGTCTGAGCCAAGCAGCTGCTGAGAGCTCCGACAGGGGGGCACAGAGACTCCTGGGAGGCTGGCTTTCCTGGCTGAATGAGTGGACTGTCTGCTCTGCCCCTAGATACCGAGACAGACAGAGCACATGCTGACCAGAGAGTAGGAGGCTTCCTCCAGCTCTCCACAGGAGCTCTACAACCTGTCTACTCCCACATGGAAAGCCCCAGGGTTGGCCAACCCCATTATGAGGCACTACTTATGGGATCACTACTGCCTTAAGGTCCTTCAGTGTGTGAACGTGAGCCCCAGTGAGCAGGCGGTGGGAAATAACCATTTACAGGAGGGGGCTCAGCCTCTAGAGAGAGGAAGAATGACCAGAACCAGAACGGCCAGAGAAAGAGGATGACAATTCAACAGAGACAGCACAGTATTAGAACTCCTGGAGAACTGAGTACAGCACAGAGGAGTTTTCAAGAGAAGCATGATTTTTGAGCCAAAAAGAAAATCAGAGGAATTTAAGGACAGAATGGTCACTATGGAGACTCAAATTACTGGCCTCCATAATCAAGTATGGGACATATCTCAAAGCCCAGAGCAAAAATAGAAATAAAAAGGCAGCACCTGTGTGGCTCAGTGGGTTAAGTGTCTGACTCTTGATTTCGGCTCAGGTCATCATCTCACCGCTCTGAGAATGGAGCCCTGTGTCAGGCTCTGTGCTGGGTGTGAGACCTGCTTGAGATTCGAAAGGAAGGAAGGAAGGAAGGAAGGAAGGAAGGAAGGAAGGAAGGAAGGAAGGAAGGAAAGAAGGGGGAGGGAGGAAGGGAGGGAGGGAGGGAGGGAGGAAGGGACAGAGAGAGAGAGAGAGAGAGAGAAAGAAAGAAAAAGAAAAAGAAAGAAAGAAAGAAAGAAAGAAAGAAAGAAAGAAAGAAAGAAAGAAAGAAAGAAAGAAAATAAAAAGTCCTAAACTACGGTAGTCATTCCAAATAAAAACTAAGGAAAAAGAAATAGAGGAAAACTTAAACATGGCATCTTAAACGGCCAACCACTGTTTTAGTTAAAATCAGGAGCCAGCAAGGGACACACCTGTCATCACTATTTTTATTAAAAAAGGAAGTATAATAAGACAAGAAAATGAAATAATCAGTAAAAATTTGGAAGAGGCAACTGACAACTATATCTTTTTGCTGACCGTGTATCTGTATACTTAGAAAACAAACTCTAGGGACAATATTAAAAATGCAAGATAATTATGATGAGGTGGTTGAATAGATGATAAATATGCCAAAATTAATCATTCTTCTCTTAGAGGCAATTTTTTTTTTTGCCTTAGCAATAAATAATTAGGAATGGTAAAGGGAAAAAGAGTCCACTCATAATAATGGTAAAAAACATAAAATATTTATGAATATAAATAAAAGAAAGCCATAGGACCAATACAAAATGACCATAAAATCTTATTGAAGGTCATAAAATAAGATTTAAACAAATGCAAAGGCATTTCTTATTCTTGGGTGGAAAGACATTACCATAAATTTACAAATTTAATGCAATCTTTTTGGAATTGGATGAAATGATCTTAAGGAGTTCGTTTGGAAGAGTAAGTGCCCCCGGATATTCAAGGAAAATTAAAAAAAGAAGAGTGAAGGGATCTGTGCCTTAACGTCTACTATCAGAACACCCAACCACAAAGCTGCCGCTGCTGTGATCACACCGAAGATACCAACCGAGGAAGAGACAAAGCAAGGACTACAGATGCGGCCACCAAATAGGAGAGGGGATCCAGACCTACATCCCAGGGTATATACGTGAAAATCCAGTGTATGACTAGAGGGACCACTGCAGTGGGGAAAGGGGAGGCATCCAACAAATGAGGCTGGGTAACCAGCTCTCCACCTGGAAAAAACCACACTGGAACCCTGTTTCATACCACATACAAGTCAAATTCAAGTAACTGTAAATGGTTAAATTATTCTTATTAAATAACGACTGTGAAAGAATACTTATACACTTCATGGGCAGCGTAAGGACTGCGATACAGGGAGCAATCACATACTCATTGGACCATTTCAAGAAAAAGAACGGTGTTCTCAGTTTCGCATTTCTCCTCGTTTCTACTCAGGTAAACATTATCCTCAATTTTGTGTTTATTCTTTCTTTGCTTTGGCTTTGTTGTTCGATCTCACTCTTTGTATGTCTATGCAATACACTGCTTGTTCTACATGTTTCTGAATTTTATATAAGTGAATCAGTCATACTGTATTTATTTATCTGAGACTTCGTCTCTCTGCTCCGACACTGTGTGGCTTCACGCACCTCATATGCCTGCAATTCATTCATCTTCTCTTACAGCGTCCACTGCGTATACATCTCATTACTCGAGATACTCTAATTAGGTTGTTTATTGCCTTTTGCTATGTTCCTCTCTCACTCTTTCGTTTCCTTATTTCACCTTTCATTTTTTTCTTCTACTCAAACAAAAATTAAATACCCTCCATATAAAGAACCTTGGAACATATAAACTCCAAACACACCTTTCATGACCTGAATACATGACAAGAGCACCTTAATTCGTTATTTTTTCTAATTCCTTTTTATGCCTTACATTTTCTTAGTTATTTGTGTCTAAAATACCCATGGTATCCTCATTTTAAAGAATAATTCATGTTGTGTAATTAATTCTATGTTTAGCGATTTTTCTCTCAGTTCAATAAACATTTTATTCCCTTGCTCTTGAGCTTCTGTTGTTCTTAAGATGTCAGCTGACAACCTTTTTATTCCCATGTAGGTAGTTTCAGGATTTCTTTGGTTTTCTGCAGCTTCTCTGTGATGTAAGCACACACATTTCTCTGCATTTATTCTGCTTGTCATTCATTGGGTTTCCTGGAAGTGAGGATTCGTGTGTTTCATCAATTTGTGAAAACTTATAGACATCTTCCTTTAAATATTATCTCTGCTCCATTGCTTCTCTCCTTTTTTTTCTCTTCGAGTATTCTGATGAGACCTGTATTGCAAGTTACTTCTGTCTCAACCTCTCCTATCTCGTTCACATTTCCCATGTGGCATTTTCCAGTGTTGCACTGTGTGTAATTTTTCCAAATTCATCTTCCAGCTCTGGAAGTTCCTCTTCAGCTTTTTCTAATCTACTCTTACCCTCTCCCACAGAGACCTTAACTTTGAATTTTTATTTCTAGAAGTTTTATTTCATCTTGCACAGAGGTGATTGGTTATTTGTTTAACCTCTTAATTATTAATCCTATTTCCAATCTCTTAAAAATATTCCACAGACATATTTTATAAGCTGTGTCCTTTGGCTCTTAATGCTGATTCCTACATGGCGTCTTAACCCATGGGGTTTTAAGGTTTTTTTTTTTTTTCTTTTAATGAGCTCATATTTCCTGAAGGCTTCTCTGTGAGACCTCCGGAGGCATGGTGTGAAGATGGGCTTGTCTTAATTGAGCTGGGTGCCCAAGGACTCCATCGTTCAGGGTTAAACTAAATGTATGCTTGAGATAGTTTGGGAGATTTGCACCTTGTGCAGATGGCCACGTGGTTACGCATTACCAGGCACTTTCTCTCGCCCTGTCCCCTTGCTACTCTCTCATCTCGTGCCAAGATTTGCTATACATGGTCTTGCAGTTACTCGGTTTCTTTCTCCTTCCACTGCAGATGTAATCCCTTGGCGTCCCTTGTGTGTATGTGGGGTGGGGAACATTTTCCAAATATGTCCCCCTGGGAAGGTCCCTGGGATGTGTCCTTGGTACCCTGAATGATGTAAGATGTGCCAATGAAAGCTCAAGGTCACCCACCTGGGCCAAGCTCTCCAGGGGAAGCCAGATGCAGGACGACTTGAGCTCTCTGTGTTCCTGATTTCACTCATCTTTTCAGCCTCTAAGTCTTTTCTTACCAGCACATCAGTGTTTCAAAGGATTTAACAAATATTTATCCAACATATTGCCAGAGGCAAAAGTCAGATAATGATTTTTTAAAAGAGAATGCAACAATTAAAAAACACTTGGAGATAAATACACAGATATTATGTTCAATGCACTACCATTCTGCACTTCAGAGAGTGGGTGAGAAGAGTTTCTGTGGCAGACGAGACTCAGGAAAGGCTGGGGTCACTGATGGACAGCCGATTTTAATTTTCCTGAATCCACCTGCATGTTTAAACCAAATTTAACCCCCCCCCCCCAGCAAGAACTTCAACAATAAGGAGAAATCTATTACAGGGATGCCATACAGAAAGAAAGGACACAGGTATCACCAATAACCTGTATCCCTATCTTCTACATTGAAACCCTGAGTAGGAGTCTCTGAGTGGCAGTACTTTTGGCAATAGACAGATGTGACTGGTGACAAATACAATGTCACTGACTGACCCCTTTTGGACCACTTCTTATATAAGAAACGGACAAGACTGAGCTGAGTTTGAATGACCTTCTGAGTAAGCAACACCTTGCTTGCAGAAGGCCCAGCACAGCGTGGGTCTCTGGACTACAATGCCACCTGATCTCTAGTTGACATTGACCAGAACAAGGCTGTTTTTGACTAGTCCTGTCCTCCTGAGGCAGTAGCCTTGCAAAGTGGGGCTTGACTCTCACTGACGTATATCTACCTAAAGCCTCGGCAGAAATCATTCTGTAATAAGTACTGGCTCAATGTTAGTTATAGGGACAGAATTACACAGTATTAAAAGTTGAAATATCCTTTTAAACAGGTCATACTAACCAAGACAAAATTATTTTTCATTCATGACAAAAAGCATACTTACCATCTCAACTCTCAACATGCAAGAATGACTTTTCACTTTTCATTCAAGGAGAGCAAATTCTGATGATAGTTTAGCTACAAAAATTCATAGTTCACAGAAAGGCAGCAGAGTAGAGTGCTGACCGAGTTGGGTCAGGCCCTCCAAAGGAAGGGTAAGAAGGGTTGTGGCTGAGTTCGTTCTGGTAGGCGTCTCAGCTGGGTGGTGGCAAGGTAGGACTAGGGTCCACACAGGAAGGTGGCTGAGGGAGACAGCAGCCTAATAGGGGTCAGAAGATTCGTTTATGCATAGGGAGATCTAGCAATAAATAAACACCCTGAGGATAACGGGAGTTAGGTTTCTCCCTGATGAAGCGGGTTGCAAAAATGAAAAGAGAGGAAGCTAGAACGAACCCTATGGATGGACTGGCGCGGGGGGTATTGATTTGATGGATCATGGCTTTCAGGAGGAATATGGACATACATACAGTTCCTATGTCTCTTCTCTGAGAGTCTCTGGGAGCAGCAAAACTCCAGTAGTAAGGAGCACATTTAACTCTCACTACTAAATGCAGTTCACCACTAAAGGGAAACAAGGCTCTTTTGTTTGTGCCAGGAAACAGGCAGGCAAAGTATAAGAAGAGCTCCGAATATCTTTTTGTGCCAGAAAGTAAGGAAGCACTTAAAAAATCACGGGACATATCAAAAAGACACAGAAGTCAGTTCAAAGAAGCTCTCACTTGCCAAATCTATAACATTCTGAGTCTGAAAATCAGTAATGATAGTAACAGATAATATCCTATCAAAGAAAAATTCACAAACCCACGCTGATTTTTAAAAAGTAAGCAAATGATGAAAAGAGAAAATTCTTTCTTATAGAATTTCAATTAATAAATGCAGAAGAAATGATAAAATGAGGAAGTCTTCATTCAGGCAAGAAAAAAATCAATAAATGCTAAAACTAGTCAGTGAAAGGGGAGTAACAGGATGTTTACAGTTTAAAATACCTCATTGCAAAACATTTGTTATTTTCAAAGGAAAAACAAAGCAACTCTACAGTGGAGAAAGCTGGGAGGTATTACCTCATTTGAGTGATCCAAGTTAACCTGAGCAGCGATGGGACAAGGTGACATCGATTCCTACTTGATGGGATACAGGGGAAGAGCTCAGCAGATCCTCAGTTACGTTCTTGCCTCAAATTCATAACTTCAATGTACTCACGAGGAAACATCAGACAAAATCAAATTGAGGGACATTATTAAAATGACTGGTCTATTATCTTTAAAAATGTAAAAGATATGAAGAGCCAGGAAGGCCTGAAGAACTGTTCTGAATAGACGCAAACAGGCTGAGGACAGATAACAACCAAGTGTCATGAGCAATCTGGTTTGAATTCCCTTACTGAAAAAAAAAAAAAAAACATGATTAGGACAGTTGGCAAAATGCGAATGGGCTCCTTGGGTGAAGGATATATGAGAATTCTTTGTACTATTCCTGCAATTTTCTAGTAATATGGGACATCTAAAATTTCATACACAGAATTCTACTTCTGCCTAGGATAGAGAAGTTTGTAGAAGATTTTTGTTCCCATTATAACAACCACGAAACACCAGATGAACTAAAATTCATACTTTTATTGAAGTCATGGGGACAGTAAAGAAGGAATACATGTTTAAGTGACCTCAATTCAAGAAGAACATGTCTTTAATAAAACTGAAATACACAATAACTGAAATAAAGGATTTAAAAAATAGACTTTATTAGGGATAAGCTGACTGGATACAGCAGGAAATGGGATGAATAAATTAAGACAAAGCAATAATAGAAAAAGCCTAGACTGAAGCACAGGGACAAAGCTATTGAACACATCATTAGAGAACCGTGGGATAGGACCCACATACATGCAACTGGAGTTTTACAAGGAGAGGAGAGAAAGAATAAGGTGGAAGGAATATTTGAAAAGATACTGGTTAAAAATCTACAAAACCTAAAGACATCAATCCAATATCCAAGAAGGTAAGTGAACCCCAAATAAACACAAAGGAAACCACAAAGACAAATCATCATTAAAATACTAAAAACCAAAGGTAAGAAGAAAACGTAACGAGTAGCCGGAGGGAAAAAGATAACATCATCTTCAAGAACACAACAGTAATGGTGATGCTTCACTTCTCATCAGAGATGATGGAAGTCAAAAGACAATGAACAAAGCTTCCACTTCAAGAAGAAAGAAGAAAGAATACCAAAAAGAAGTAGAAGAAAGAAAAATAAAGGTAGGAAAAAAAAATCACAGCAACAGAAAACATTTTCATCAGAACTCTCTGAGTATTCTGGTTCCTCCCCATCCTTGTCAACACTTGCTATGATCAGTCTTAAGTTTTAGCCATTTGAAGAGACGTGTAATAGTACATCATTGTGTTTTTAACCTACACTTCCCAACGACTAATGATGTTCATCATCTTTTAACGTATTTTTTTTGCCATCTGTAAGTATTTATTTACCCAAGAGGAATGAACGCCTATGTACACAAAAGGACATAAATACAAACATTCATAGAAGCTTTATTCTTAACAGTCCCCAAGTGGAAACAACTTCCTGTGTATCNNACAACAATCAGCACACTGTGATATACTCATCCAATGCAAATACTGCTCAGCAATAAAAAGGACCTGGTTTACTAACGATGCAGACAACACTCTGAAAAGTTATGGTGAGTGAAAGAAGCCAGAACCAAAAGATCCCTTCTGTAGAGCTCACCTTACACGAACTTCAGGAATACCTGAACTAATCTATCCGTGATGGTCAGAACAGCAACAGTAAAGGCCTCTGGGTGTGGAAGAGTTGGCTGCAAAGGGACCAGAGATCACTTCCTAGAATGAGAGAAATGTTTCATGTCTTCATTTGAGTGATGGTGTATACATGTGTCAAAAATCATTCACAGGGGCGCCTGGGTGGCACAGCGGTTAAGCGTCTGCCTTCGGCTCAGGGCGTGATCCCGGCGTTACGGGATCAAGCCCCACGTCAGGCTCCTCCGCTATGAGCCTGCTTCTTCCTCTCCCACTCCCCCTGCTTGTGTTCCCTTTCTCGCTGGCTGTCTCTATCTCTGTCAAATAAATAAATTAAAAAAATCTTAAAAAAAAATCGTTCACAAAGATCTAGGCATTTCTTTGTATGTAAATTATATCTCAATTAAAAAAAAAAATCCATATTCAGGCTGTACTTTTTTCCCCAGGGCAACACTTGAGATTAAATGATCACAAATGGAAATTTAAGAAATCTTTATATTCCATCCAATTCTCACCCAGGAATCCAGGGCATCCCCCCCATTCAGGTTGGCTAGTGGGGCTCTGGCCCGCTCTAGGAGGACGGTGGGCCCCCTCAGACAGGGCTCCTGGGCAAGTTCCTTGGTAGAACTGTGTGACTGGAATTGACAGTGTTGCCCCAGCAGCAGAAGCGGGCAGTCAACAGGAGCATGGCAGTGATCCAGAGCTGCTCACATCATAGAAGTGCTTCCAAAGCTGGAGAGGGTTACAGGGCAGCCCGGGCTGATCCTCGGTTCCAGCCTTACAGCCAGGGCTGGCTTCACGGATGTGTGACTGGTGCAGTGACCCAGGTCTCTGCACTCAGAGGGCCCCTGGTGCTTGGTGTTAAATGCTCAGAGGTGATGGTCTTAAAATACTTAACAATTACCTCTAAATTTGTGTTTCATAAGAAAAGTTCAATGGGACAGTGGAGGATATGTGCAGGAGCTGGGGCCCCAGCATGCGTCTGTTTCTCACTCACACTGGCTCCTGGCCTCCCCAGGATGGCTCTGTGCTGCCAGCTCCTCAGGCCTGGAGCCCTGGGTGGCCTTCCTCTAGGTAACCTCTGTTGGTGCCCTCCACCTGAGGTGCTGAAGGCCTCATGTTGGGGGAGGGGTCTGTGTTTTGTGTTTGCCCTCCTCCCCTGGCAGGGGCCTGGGTGGGGGTGTGGGCAGGGTATTATTTGGACGCATGCCACTAGACAGGGCCATGATGGCAGCTGTCCCTGCCCCAGGCTGTGACAGCACCACGGTACCAACAGTGGGGGCCTCTCGCTCACCTTCAAGTAAGGCTCTGACCAGCCCCTGGTGCAGAGGGTGCAAGCCCTTGCAGGAGGCCTGGCTGCAGTGGGGTGGGTCAGTGGGCCCATGGGGCAGTGAGGCTGCGTGCCACAGTTTCATTTTGCAGCAGGCTCTACTGAATGGCCCTGCCAGTTCTCTGTGTGTTTCCTCCTGCAGAACCCAGGCCTACGGTGCACAGAGTGCCTTGTCTCCCTGTGTGCTGAGCTCGTCATCTGCTCTCTAGGTGTCCACTGTCTGAGATGGCCATGGCCCTCTCAGTGACACTGGGAAGGTGGCCCCAGAAGTGGAGCCATTTCTGACGCCTTAGGAGCTGTCTTCAGAAACGATTCCTAAGTGCTGTTCTTGGGAGAATCACAAGAAAGCCTATCTGGTCCTCTTGGATGACACAGGACACAGAGCTCACAGAGATCACAGGACACAGAGCTGGGTAGAAGGGGCAGCATTATTCTTTCCCATTCATTCATTCATTCATTCAAGCGCACTGCTGCACGCTAAGCCCTCTGGCACGTACTAGAGTTAGCAGTAACCAAACACACAAAATCACTGTCTTAATGGAGCCTCCACCGGAGGGGAGGAGACAGACAGGAAGTGACATTGCTGTGAAGAAAAAGAGAAGTGGGAAAGGGGACAGGAGTGAAGGGTGAGGGACTATTTGGATAAGGTGGTCAGGGAAGGCCTCTTGGAGGAGGGGGCCTTTCAGNNNAACTTACATGGAGCAAGGGAACAAGCCAGAGAGGCTCTGAGGACAGACGAAGTGCCAAGTCCCCAAGGTGGGGATGAATCTGGTGTTTACAGGGAAGAACGGTAAGAGGGGCTGGAGAGGAGGACAGGCAGCAGGTGGGACAGAGTCTGCAGTACGTGCAGGGAGCTCGAACGGTGCCCGGAGCGTGCAGACAAGCTGCTGCAGGGTTTGGAGCAGGATGGTGAGAGGGCGTGATTTCTGTTTTTAGCATGGATGATGCCTGCTGGCTGGAGGGCTGACTGGGATGGTGGCACAAGGAGGAGGAGGGGGACTGGCCCAGGAGGCAGCCGGGGTCATCTAAGCAAGAGGTGCCTGTGACCTAGGCAAGTGGTTTACATGCCATTTCAGGCAGGGCTGCTGATACGGGGATGGTGCTGGGAGTGAAAGACGGGGGTCAGGAACGGCAGCGTGGGCTTTTGGCAGAATAACCAGGTGAGTGCTGCTGACTAGTCCCCGAGATGGGAGAACAGGGGATGATTAAGTTTGGGCACAAAAGCAAGAGCGTGTTCCAAGTACACCAGGATGGCGAAGTCTATGAAGTGTCCCAGGGAGGACATCGAGGGGCCGTCCGTTGGCTTTGTGAGTCTGCAGCTCTGGAAACAGGTGTGGGCTGAGGGGAGGGATTCCAGGTTCTAAAATCACAGGATTGGATGATGTCACCGAGGGGGTGAGGGAGATCAAGAAGAAAAGAGTGTTATCCTAAAAAAGTCATTCTCAGACAATTCTCAAGTGTGGAAACGTGAAATTTAACAATTCCACTTCTGCATCAGAAAATCTGCATTTCATTTAAAAATGATGTATTTAATTAGGTCATTCAGCCTAACTGTAAGAGAAAGTCTTGCCAAACATTCTATTTTTCCTTCATGTGCCTCAAGTTGGTACGGCTCAGCAAGAGCCTCCGAGCCCCTGAGGCCGGGGGTTATCGTTCTAATGAACAAGGACTTGGGTGTGCAGCTCTGAGAGTGTGCGGCTAGAGGCACGGCTACCAGACGGGGCCGCACTGGCTCCCCACAGCCTCGCTCTGGGTTTGAAGTTTCCTTTGTACAGTTGCTGCTCAGGGGGAAAATGGAGAAGAAAGAAAAGGTCCCCCTGTATTGGCGTCACAACAGGTTGGAGCTGGCACTGTGGCTTTGCTCTCGACCGAACAAATTAACGGGCAGCGTGTTTTCTGGCCGGCGCTTCCGAGGCCGATGTGACTACTCAGCACTGCTTGCCCTGGTGGAGGCGGCCGCCCAAACCTGCATTCACATCAGCAGAAACCCCAGTCTTAAACCCATCCAGGCACTACCTCCGGCCGTCCTGCTTGCATTGTGGGAGCTGGAGCAGGAAGATCCGCCTTTCTGGGGGGAGGCCCCCTGCTCTGCTCCCTCAGTTAACCGCATACCCGTGCCACGGTACTGCACACTGTGCTCCCTGCAGAGGCGATGCTCTTGCGTCTGTTCCGGAACCTTGGAGGCAGGGGTGCTACCTGATTCTGCGACGACACGAGGAAGGGAGCCCCGGGCACATGCAAACAGGGGTTTCCAAACAGTTGTTTGCTGGAAAGGGTGGTGATGGTGGGGAGAGGGCTGGGTGAAGGGAGAGCCTGAATGGGGGAGAACCGGGAAATGGAAATGGGCTGCAGGCAGTGACAGCGGTGAAGTCAAGTTGGCTGTGGTGACTGGGAGGTGACGGGGGGATGGTGAAGGTGCAGAGGAGGTGGCCCATGGTGGCGAGGGAGGGGATGGTGGTGGTGACGTAATGGGGGCTAGAGACACAGCCCCTTTTTCCTCCCCTCTAAGAATGAGGCCGCCCTGATGAGTTATGACGGAGACCATGCATGCCTGCATAGAGCAGGAAGAAGACAGATATGACCAAACACGAATATTTCATAAAGAACACTGACTATGTACATAAGGGCTGGGCGTCCACAGGCTGCCAAGAGAGCCCCCCAGGGCACAGAGCCCAGAGGCTAAAGCCGAGGTGGTGACAAGCCACACTGGGGCTCCACGGCTAACCAACTCACCGGCACATGTCCCTCTGGGCAAAGGACCACGGCCACCTTGTGGGGCCAGGAGGGCTCGCCATGGAAAAAGGGCATGCTGTCTGATGACATCAGAGGAAGCGCCTGTCCCTGATTTCAGGGTCCACTCAGACCTGCGGCAGGCGGCAGCTCTGGGGCAGGTGGCGCCCCTGAACTTTGCAGCAGGTCACAAAGTCACCGCAGAGGGATTCCACCACATGAATTCTAGTGGAGGAGACCCGGTGGCAGGCAGGAGGGCATGTCAGGAAATCTTACGGAATATCACATCAGAATCATGAAAACACTCTCCTGGAACTGGGTGACAATTCCAGGTGTTCACTAGAAGTTGAGGAATGCACAGCCTGACAGGACTATTTGGAAATGGGGAATGAAATATGGTATTTTTAAACCTACACATCAGAGACAAGGAAATGGTGTATCATGACGAGTTTTCCCAGCAGTCACACAGGTTATGCTATCTAGAACATCCAGGGGCACCTGGGCTCCCTACAACTCCCCTCGGTCTGTGGGCCCATGCTGCCTCCCTGTTGGGAATGCTGACATACTAATGGTTAGGTGACGGTGTCCTCTGAAGGGCATCCCTGCTCTTCGCGGGCCGGAGGAAGGCCGGTCTGCACAGGGAAGCTGACAGTGACCACATGGTCACCATTGATCATTTTGGTGCAGAGTTTGCTACTGAGTACTCCCATAACTGGGCTGACTTCTAAACACCACAAAAGAACACTTAGGAGTCCAACAATCTTGAGGTCCACAACTGGAAAACGAGAATAAACTGCCCTGAGGACAATCAGGGGGAATACACGCAAGACTGAACACAAAGCACCTAGCGGTCTGTGCTCATGTGGGTCCAGGAAAATGCTAGCTCTGTCCTCCCTCCCATATAGAAAGAGGATTCAATTAACAGGAAATCTGTAAAAACAAGACCAAAGATCTTCTATATGGCAAAGCTTCTCACCTATATGAGACTGTGTCCGAATTTTAGATTGTGGATTAATCTCTTTCAAGAGAATACTGGTATAAAAGCTCTATGGGCTCTCATTTATTACCTGGTATGTGCAGACACTGGCAATGCTTGATGTAGACTGTCTTCACTGGTGATTTTATTATCAATTTTAAAAAACACTTTACTCCTTAGTTTTTAGTTTGTGTATCTTTTTAATGTGAAGATCTCATTAAAGTGACCAAAAAAACAAGGTTTGTCCCAGAAGCTATTCTTAAGTTACTCAGACGGCCTGTCCCAACGTGGTCTTGTACTGGAGCAGGAGGCCCGGAGCAGGGCGTCTGAACTCCGGCACGCGCCCTTGCGGGGGGCAAAGCCATGACACAGCCAGGCCTGAGGTTAGAGGGCTGTCCACAGCAGGAGCTGTGCTGAGATATTAAGAAAGAGATGGGGCAGAACACAGTTTCAAATGTGAGTTCAGAAAGCTGGGAAAATAATCAGCAGGCAACCGTAAGGAAAAATTTAAAGCCTAAGTGAACTTGTCAGACCCTCATGACAGCTAAGTCTCCACTGCAGGAGATTCATTTCTTGGAGTAGCTTCTCTGGGTACCTCTTCAAAAAAGTACTAATCTGAACTTTACATCAACATATTAGTTGATGAATGCACTCCTTGGATAGTTTTGTGATCCTACTATGTGCCCAGCACCAGGTCCTGGGGATACAGCAGAGGGCAAGACAGACACAGACTGTGCCCTCAAAACTTAGGGTTCAGTTCACAGCCATCGCATATAGCCACGCAGTCCGGGCACGGTACGTGGGCTGTGGGGAATGAAATCTAGTCCACACTCTGCTTGCCCAGCTGTGCACCCTAGCAGGGGACTGAATATGCCTGGAGGAAGGGACATTGTCTCCTTTGTACACAGATGCCATCTACTTGCCAAGCCAAGAATCCACAAGGCTATGTTTGCCCACTGAGGATGCTTTTATCCTCATTAACGCAAAGGCTATGGAGCTGGCCATGGTCCTGGGGAAATGGACCTGAACACATAGTCTCAAGGCAGTGATGGTCTCATTGACATGTCCACAGTCTGCTCATGTGGTGACGATCTCTTCCTGGCCCATGGCCACGCCCCAGCAGAGAAAAGAACAGACGCATAGGAAAGAAAGTCTGTGACTGAACTGGGGGTGAGGGGATGGGAACCAGGAACAACTCAACTGGGCTCCAGTTTCCCCATCCAGTGCAGAGGACCACCACCCCCACCCCGGACATGACCCTGACCTCCCCAGCCTTGGCACCCTGCTCTTCTGTAAGGGGGAGGTAGAACTGGACTGTTCTTGACTTCCCCTGGAGCTCTCATCTTCCCTCATTGGCCCAACATTCCTGACAGGGTCTCACGATTTCAAAAAAAAGCCATCTGTCCCAGCTGGAAATTCTTAGATCCCAGACTGCACCAGCAGAAGAGTAAGTGTTGTCCCTTCTGCCTGACCGAAGGGACATGTCCCTCAGGAAGGAGGGAGCAGAGAGAAGCTGGGAGTCTGAGGATGAGAGAGAGAGGTACTGCCTCCGCCCCGATGGGAGCATGGACTTGTGTCTCCTGTGTAAGGAGGGCATCACAGTGCTGGGGCTCACAGCACGGGGGCTCCGGGAAGATGAGCTGTGTGGTCCTGCAGGCTCTGCCGCTGCCCAATTACAGCATGTCCTGAAGGTGGTCTCCTGACAGACATCATTAGGCTTGCAATTGTGATTACTCAGAACACAGCTCCCGTGGCCAATTAGCAGCAGAGAAATTGGGTTGCACTGTGGGTCAGGGGGTGATCAATCCTGGCTTTGCACTCCTGGTGGAGCCTGGTCAGGTCAGTGGGTGGCTGGAGGATGGAGGCGAAGGTGGCCAAAGCCGTGGCTGTGCTGGGGAAGGTGTGAGCCCCACTCTGCTGCTCCCCAGTCCCCCTGCAGAGGACTTGCCACTCTCTGCTTTAACAACTCATTGGCAGAACCTCCCAGTCCCTTTTCTAGTTTAACAGACCCCACTGCCATCACACAGCAAGGGCTCAAAGCCAGGCTAAAAAGTCTCCTTCCAAAAGTCAGCACAAGTTTTGGGAAAAGTAAGCTGAGATTTCAAGTTCTAAAACAACTTCTCGGTCTCAGGGTGTCTGTCATGTCTAGCCACAGTGTCTCCTCCAGAAGATCCCAGCAGTGTCACCACGGGAGTCAGCCAGCCCTGGGTTACAACCCTACTTTTGCTTTCACCAGCTCTGTGGCCTTAGATGAGTCATAGAACCTCTCTGACCCTCAGTCTACAGCTACAGATAACCAGTGCCTCGTCCATGGATGAGAGACGGCTCACATGCAGTCCTCAGCACAGTGTGGGGCCTCTAGAATATTCTGTCAAGGGCCCCTTGTCTTATCCGTTTCTGTTGGCCCAACAGCCTATTCTCAAGGAATAGACACAGAAGCGAGAGAGATGGAGACCCTTCTGGCAGGGGCTTATCTTTCCCCATCTGCAGGGCAACTGCCTTCTCTAGGCCTCCCTAGGCCCTGGGAAGCACCAGACTCCTCTTGTGGGAGTATGCCGGGGAAGGGGAAAATACACAGGAGCTCTCCTTCTCGGGGCCTCCAGCCATGAATGCACAGTGCAGGGTGTAAGAGGGGGAACTGGGAACATGACTGCAGATTCTCAGACTTGCAACCAGGCAGGACCCGGGAATGGGCCTTTTTCACCAGTCCCCTGGCTGAGCTTTGGTCACAAAGCTGCACCACATGTTGAGAAGCCCCCAGGGCTCTAGCTCCTGCAGCCAGGATGGACAAGACTTTGGGTTCTGGCAGATCCAGGCATCTCCTCCCACCTGGGGGGCAGCCCTGCTTGTGCGGGGGCTCATGCATCCTTCTCAGAGGCTTCCTCTGGTCACTTGGCACCAGAGAAGTGTGTGGGCCTAGGTCTCCCTGGGGAGGTGCACAGGACAATTGCTTCGGCTGGTAGATCCTACTGGAAAAGCTATGAATGCACAAAGGGTGAAGGATAGAGCTCGGGAAGTGGCTATTTCAAGCACTCTCCTGAAGTCCTTAATGGGGGAAGAATCACCCTCCAAAATCAGATGTCAACCTCCATTAGTTGTAAGGTTGCAAGTAATGTGTGAGTAATAATACCAGAGGTGTCCCAAATTGGGAATCAGTTACTTTTAAGATAATGAATTTTGAGGGGACTGAAATTTATCCCTGTCATAATCTCATTCTCACACACCTGCACCCTGATAGACCATGGTGTACGTAAAAGGGATCGCAGCCAACACGTGTGTCACTGGGGAGGACTTGCGGTGTGTCGTATCTGGGTGTGCTAGACAGACGATGTGAGCTGTCCCATGTCAAGGAAGAAGGACCTGCTGCACCATCTGGGCTGTGATCTGTGGCTCTCGGACTTGTCCCAGGGTCCCCGAGCCAGGACCTCGCTGACCTCATCCCACTACCACCTCTGAGTGGACCACAGATGGGGTCTGCCTGGGGCCTTGTCGGAGCCAGAGACAACAGAACGGGAAGGACAGAAGAATGGGGGTGGGTCCCGTGTCCACAGCGAGGCCGAGGACATCGTGGTGCGGAAGTCATGCGAATGGAGGACGCTGAGCCGGCGGTGGGCTTGGCAGCGGCTGCGGCTCACCCCGCACCAGGCAGCCCTGCGCAGACAGGAGGGGACCACCCAGGGCCCACTATGCCACAGGCAGGGGCTCCCAGCGGCACCCTCTGCGAGACCAGCCCTGCCTGGGACTCACCACTGGGGCCGCCCCTTTCTCCTCGGCCATTTACTTCCCGTGACTCTCAAAAAGGTTTTTTCTTTTTTTCTTCTGTTAATTCCTATGTCCCCAGGGTAGGTCTGGCAGGCAGTGGGAGCACAGGACTTCTGATGCTGTTACGAGAGTAAACTGGGAGACAGGCAGCAGCTCTGTTACTGTGTGAAAGGCAAAGGCCAGCATTCTACACAGCCTCCTTAGGTCACAGCTGTGGTTTCCAGAAATAAGGGAGTGCCTTCTTGCCCACATGCAGGGATTTCAGTCCTCATGTTCTTGCCTTGAGGTGGGCTTCGAAGGATACCACACATGGGGTTAAAAGTAAACATGAAAGATTCCATAGAACATAACCTTCTGAAAATGTCTTCTCCGGAGTGGCCTCACGTGGGTCCTGGCTGTGGTGTAAGTGGTTTGACCTCTGGTGGCCCACGTCAGCAGGGATCTGCTCTCAGCAAGCTCTAACGCTTGGGGGGGGGGGGCGCTGCCCCCTTAATCCTCAGCTCAGACACTGGCGAGGAAGGCAGCAGTGAGGGTGAGGATGCTGAAGGCCGACGTGGGCTGAGCTCTTAGAATGAAGCCCAGAGAAGACATCAAGGATGGGGGCTAAGGCCAACCTCCTTCTTCCAGAACCTGCCTTGCTCAAAATGAGGTCTGTCCTTTGAGTGTCTACCTCCAGGCTCCTAAGCTTGAAGACATTTTAGGCCATTTGGGTTCACTGCGTTCAGATTTTTGTACTCTCTGGTCAGCTGGAGGGGGGAGAACAGAGCATGGTAAGCTCAGGAATCCATCCCCTGGGAGGCATTTGCCTTCAACATGAGGTCAGGGTCCCTTGGTGGTCTTCTAGAACCCAATGCACATTCCACACCATGGTGTAACTCAGTTAAAGCCTCTTCTTTCCTATTTCAGGTTATTTGGGCCTGTACCAGAGTTCACACATTCTTGTTTTCAGATCTCTGATTATTGATTAACGGCAAGTCCTTGGTTATAGATGCAAACCGCATACCATCAGCATTTGAGACATGAGCCGTAAATAAAGCTCATGATTAGTAACTGAGAAAGACTGAGAGGCCACAGGGTACACAAAGCACTCAGGAAATGCAAGGCACAATCTCCCCTTGTTCAGGCAATTTCCAAACTCTAGATGTAAAGGTGTCTGGGTGTGGAAAGTAAGTTGGAAGTGAGATTTTCACACTAGGGACAAACTTTACAAGAGAAGAAACAATTGGAGAAAACCTGATTTAGTTAATTGTCTTTGTTTCACCTGCTGTTTGTAGGTCCGTGGAGCCAGATGTTCTTTGCTGAAGCCTAGGCTTGCTCCAGCCACGGTGGCCTGCGGGGTGGGTCTTGCTGCTTCTGCATACACTCTGTTATCTCCCAGGGGTTGGGTATAATGGGAACGCAGAGTTTGCAAAGGTTTCCGGGAGTGGCCCTAGGGCAGTGATGTTTGTTGCCATGGAAATGAATATAAAGTCTCCAGTTCATCACTGCCGTCGCAGCAGGATGTGGGAGAGGAATGGACAAGTCAGAACCCTCACAAGTTTGGTTAGAGATGCACTCATGAGCCAGCACAAGAAGTGAAGGAATAACTGTTCAGGCATGCCTCACCTCACCGCTCGTGCGCCTTAAGCCAAACTCATCATAGCAGAAACTTCCAATACAGAAGAAAGAGTGAAATGTAGCTTTCCAAAATAATAAGCACACCGTCTTCTCCCTCCCTCCCTTCCTTCCACAAATTCCTGATGTGCATTTCAATGTGAGTCTACTTAGTAGAGTTAGAGGTGATACAATCATTTGTGGTTTTTTGCTATTTATTGAAGGACATACCCATAATTAGATATGCCTAGTTGGCCTTGCCTGACTCTGACTTGACACAGCTAGAGAGAATGGCCAGCAATGTCTCCAGAAAGGGCTCCACGGACAAGACTCAGAGCAAAGGGCACTTGGTAAAGATATCAGCTCTGGGCACAGATCCTGCAAAGTGGGAATGAACAATAAAATATTCTATAAACCTCTCTGGCGGATAATAGTTAAATGCAATCAGAATGAGTTGTTGATGGGAAGAAAATAGGGTAAGAGTGGGAGAAAGTTCTAAGTCAGGATGGCAAACATAGGTCACTCATGTCCCCACTCCCAGGGCAGACAGTGGGAGCCCCCTCACTCTTTCCCACCAAGCCCAGGTGTGGGCTTCTCATTGCCCCTCATATCACCCCAGGTAGACACTCCCAGATCTGAGTTATCATTCATGGTAGATTCGAGATGGCAACAAATTCTCTGATGCCTCTGAGAGGCACAGTTTAATTTCCCTCCCCTTGAATCTGGTCTGGCCTTAGTGACCTGTTTGGCCAATAGAATTTGACAGACATAACTGGGGCTTCTGAGGCTAAGAAGCCTTGCATGTTCACAAGGGCATCTTGGAACACTGGCTTTTGCAGTCCTGGGCCACCATGGAAGAGGTCTGAGCATCCTACAGTACAGGTGCTGTGGGAATGCTCAGAGACAACATGGGGGAGGAGACGGGGACCAGCGGACCCTGTCAAGGTGGCTGACATGTGAATGACACCGGCTAGGACCCTCAGTTAGAGCCCAGTTGGTAGCTGAACACCACAGAGTGACCCCGATCAAGGCCACCTAAAGCAGAAAAATCGCCCAGCTGAACCGAGTCCAAACTCCTTACAGAAGTGTGAGATCGAATACAAAAGGTGTTTTAAGCTGTTGGGATCTGGGGTAATTAGTTACACCACTGTAATTACCCTGAATACCAAAGTGAAACTCGCTGGCCACCCAGGGTGTAGACAAAAATTGTGTCCAGGGGGCTTTTACAATAAGAGAACAGTAATACTAGTATACACTGAGTGATTACTACAAGCAAAACACTTCAAAGCATTTTATACGGAATAACTCACTTATATGCAACATCTCCCCAAGCACCCAAGGATACCGAACTCCCAAGAATGGGGCCGAACACTGATGGACCAACCTCAGGAGAGTGATCAATAACAATTCAACCTACGAGAGCATCTGACAGTTATCCAATCACGTCTTCTCTGTCCTCTGTGCCTCACTATACCAGGTATAAGCTGGGCAAGGTTGATTTCATCATCATCATCATCATCATCATCATCTCTCTCTCTCTTTCTCTCTCTTTAACAGATGAGGAAACTGAGTGAGGCTCACAGAGGCTATGATCTGTGCAGATTCCTACTGGTTAATAAAGGACATGAAATTTGAACCCAGATCGGACAACTCCCTGGCCCACGGTTTTTCCGTACATCACTCTGCCTCTCTGCTCATGTTAGCTAGTAGAGATGTCTACTAGAGATGTCTACTAGAGATGTCTACTAGCTAACATGAGCAGAGAGGCAGAGTGATGAACGGAAAAACCGTGGGCCAGGGAGTCCTCCCTCCCATGCTATTCCTGCCTCTCCCCCAACATCCACTCAACACAGGAGGATCAGACAACATTCTCACAGAGGAAACAAACTCTGACTTCCAAACGGACGTGAACTGCACGCATGTTTGTAGCACCTCATTTCTCAAGCTCTCCTCTGCAAAACTCATCTCCTGGGACTGGTGTGAGCACAAGGAGTTGGAGTTGCTGTGAGAACTGAGGCAGGCGGGGCACACGGTAACTGCGAAGTGACTGCTGACATTGTCACTCAGGTATTAACTCAGGTGACAACGGCTGAGCATCTGTGATGTGCATGTGCTGTCGTAGGCACCAGAGATCCAGCAGTGAAAAAGGTCAGCAGGGTTTACCTCTTACCGATCTTACACCCCAGTGTTAAGTGGAAGCCTCTGTGAGATGGGGTGCTGGGGGGCTGCCTAGGCCCACTCACACTAGCTAAGGGATCTCTTTGCACAGAGCAGCTTTGGTTCACACTCGCTTTGAATTTATTCCACAGCAACACGACAAATCCATGTCCTCTGGGGACCTTTAGAGTATAGTCAAAACCACAAACACTAGATCTGGCAACTGTGTGATATGCTCTTGTGCTGTGGGGTGGGGCCACGGCTCTGGTAAGCAGTCCTAAGGAGTGTGGCTTCCAAGGAGACCAGAATGCTTCTTGGGGCCTATCTCATTAAAAGGTATCTGGCCCCACTCAACTCTTTACCTCTGGCTTCTCAGGCTGTCATGGGGGGAAAGAGAAATTCCTGGAGTTAGGAGGCAAAGAAATGATCTGAGCTGCTCTCTTTCGGTGAGTTAGAAGGCAGAGCTGAAATCTTGCATGTTTAAAACTGGAGCTCATTGGAATTCACCAAAACCTGGACGATTTCCCCCAGAGACCTGCAAAAGCCTAATAGTGCTATTTGTTTCTGAAGCAGGGGACATTGCAAATCCATTCCACCTGCCCTTCCACATTAATGTCATTTTCAGGTCTGGGAGGTTAGCGAGGGAAGAGATTAACCACTCTCTGGCAATGGGGTATCCACATGAGGGCAGGACACCCTTCCAAGCCTGCAGATCTTCCAGAGTGTCCTATTTTTTGAAGATTGTTGGCCAAGCAGCCTGTGAGGACTTCTCCAGTTTTGATGAAACACGTTTGGTTTCATTTTCTAGTTCGTGCATTCAGTTAGCATTTATTGCCTATGAAGGAAGGGCTCTGAGTGAATGCAGCAGGCTGTGATGGAGTTTATATTCTAGTGGGGGAAGTTTACACAATACACAAAGAAAGAGACACATAAGGAATAAAATCAGGTGGTAATGGGTGCTAGGCAGAGAATTAAAATACTCTGATGACATCAGGAGGCCTCTCGGAGGAGGCGACATTAAAGCTGAGACCCAACAGGAAGGAATCAGCTATGTAAAGAGGAGGGGGAAGCATCCCGGGCCGAGGGAGAGCTAGTGCCAAGCCAAGGTGGGGCAGGTGAGGAGAAGGGCCCAGAGAGGCCTCAGCACAGCGGGAGGGGAGCGTGGCTTGGGATGAAGTGAGGCAGGCAGGTTGGGATCTGGAGGGGCCTAGGGCCCTGGCAAGGGAAAGAGCTTTGCATATTATACAAGGTGTGATGGGAAAGCCCTGGAGCATTTTAAGTGTGTGTGTGTGTGTGGGGGGGTAATGTGATCTGATTTACAGTGGCGACAGAGAACACTGGCTACTATACAGACACTGGCCTTGTAACAAAAGAGGCAAAAGAGGAGGGAGGGACACCACTGAGAGGCTTCTGTGTTTGTCAAGGTCAGGGACAGTGGTGGCTCTGACTAGGGCACGGGCGTGGGGACGGAGAAAAAGTGGACAGGACTGGACGTGGAGGTGGAAAGGTTTGGTTGATGCATTACCTGTGGAGGTGTGGGGGGGATGGTTATAAAGTGAGCGGAATGTTTTTCAGAGAGAATAGCTCAACACTTTAATATTTTTACCCTCGTCTTTTCCAGTTATATAAGCATACATAGGTATTTGTATAAAATCCGAACCTGGATGTAGTTTTACATCATGCCTTTAAACTTAACATTCTTTTTGTGAATATTTCTGAGTCATAATTTTTAGTGACTACATAATATCTCATCATAGAGGGCATACCATAATTTCTTCAACCAATCACTGGTTGACATTTGGGCTGCTTCCAGTAATTCCGCTACTATAAACAAGGCTATAGTAAACAGCCCTGTACATAAATCTTTAGGCTGATCTCTGATTTTTTTTCCCTTGTGATAAATTGCCTCAAGTGGAATTACTGAATCAAAGGCAGTTTTAGAAAGAGACTTGATAAACAGGTGCTGCCGAACTGGCAGGAGCGGTACCACCGTTTTATATTCCTATGGGCTGTATTCGATAGTTTCCATTTCACTTTATTTTGCTCAAACTGAATTTTATCTTTAAAAATGGCCAATTTAAGAGCCAAAAAATGTATTATGCTACTGTTTCCATTTGCCTCATTTTGATTCTTAGTGAAATAAGCATCTTGCTAATATCTGGCAAATATGATCAGGCATATTGGGTGGATGGAAGTGAATGTGAGTTTGTGTGTGTATGTACTCTCCTTTCATGCTGTTCACCAACTTTTCTATGCGGATGGCACTCCTTTATTCCTGACTACTAGGAGCTCTTTATATAGTGAAGTCATTCCCAACTCTAACTACTTCCCCCCCCCCCCGTTATTTCATTTGCTTTATGATTTTCAGAAGACTTAAGATTTTATGTCATCAGCGATATCAACCATTTCCCTAATTGTGTCTTCCCTTTCTCTTTGGCTTAGGAGAGCCTCCCCCACCTGCATAAAAGCATATAAATACCTGTGTATATTTATTTAAGGTCTTTTATATTCTTATTTACTTTTGAAGCTACCATTTCCCAAGTGATTTCTGCAGAATATAAAACATCAGTCTCATGAAAACTTCTATGATCCAGTAATGATGGGAACAGTAGGTACTACAGCCCTGTCTTGACATTATCTACTGGACAGTAGCAACAAAGACTTTCAAATGTTTGCAGTGGAGAAATCTGCTTACCTTAGCTTATTGTACTGTTTCCCAAACTTATTTAACTATACAGAATGCTTTTCCTGTTACGGTTATCAATGTCTAATAATGGTGTTTTGGGACAAGCACTCTAGAAGAGCCATTTTATCCAAGAGGAGTCACGGCGCAATCCCACTTTCTCTAAACAAACACTTCGTCATCCGTCTCAGCACCATGTGAGAGGAACCTACCCCTTCTCACAGTTCTGTTAGGATTCTGTGTGCTGAACTTGATTTCTGTCCTTTCTGTTTACTTCCTTTGGTGTGTCCAGTCCTCACACTACAATTGTGCTCTCTGTTTTCCTTCTGTTTTTAACAGTAACGGCTGGTGTTACTTGGTACATAAAACTCCATGACCACAGCATCTTCTTTATGGATCTTATCACCACAAAACAACCTCCTTTTTTCTCATTTAATGTTTTTACCTTGAATTCTACTTTGCCTCTAAAATGGCTAGCTTTGCTTTCTTTATTGTGTTCACTCATAGATCTCTGTCCACTCTTTTTCCTTCAACCTCCTCAAGCCATTTGATTTCAAACATCTGTCTTTTCATTCTCTCATCCACCAGAAATGTACTGAGTACTTCCTATGTGCCAAGTTTTAGGCACTGGGGAACACAATGGCAATCATAAAACAAACATGGTGTTCACTCTCCTAGATATGAGTGCAGTATGAAAGACGGTAAATGATAATTTCCTAAGTATACATAAATCAGAATGGTGATATATGCTTTATGGTATATGACATTATCAGTTATTAAGGACTACAAAAACATAGAATGGAATGACTTCATTTAGTTTGGGGCCGTGCTTAGGAAAGGCTTTCTGAAGGAAGAGACATTTAGGCTAAATTCTAAAGGATGTGTTTGTTAACCAGATCGTAGCGGGAAGCACTGGGAGCATCCCAGGCAGAAAATGATCTTGTGATAGGAAGGAACATGTTGCCAGCACAGGGGACAAGGAGCAGAAAACCAAGAGAATACAGTGTAAGTTGAGGTTGGAAACATTCAATGGGGCCAGATCATGCAGCACCTTTTAGGTGTCCTTCTGAGGATTTGGACCTTTATTCTAGAAGCATGAAAAATCAACAAAGGGTTTTAAGCAGAGGGTTAATAAGTGATGTGTCACACACTTGTGAGCACAATAGCAAAAGTGTGCACATCTCTTCCCAATTGTGTTGTGACATCACTGAATTGGTCACTCAAGAGCACTCACGGTGGTAGTATGTACACCATGAAAATTGGCAAATGCCAACTTATTAGGGCTTTCTCCCCTGGAGTCAGTTGTTAAATATTTACTAGCATAGGGGCACCTGGGTGGCGCAGTCGTTAAGCGTCTGCCTTCGGCTCAGGGCATGATCCCGGCGTTCTGGGATCGAGCCCCACATCAGGCTCCTCCACTGGGAGCCTGCTTCTTCCTCTCCCACTCCCCCTGCCTGTGTTCCCTCTCTCGCTGGCTGTCTCTCTCTCTGTGTCAAATAAATAAATAAAATCTCTTTTAAAAAATACTAGCATAATCACCAAGTGCATTTTGAGAATTCACTCTGGTATCTGGGTGGAAAAGAGATTCCTGGAAAGCAAGAAGGCATGAAACTGGTTGTAGTGAAGATGGAGAGACGTGGATGGGTCTGAGGCACATATAGGACATAAAACCGAAAAGACTTGGTGATGCATTGGACTGGGTAACTACAGGAGAAACAGGTAATGAAGAAGGCTCCCAGATCTCTGGCTTGTGTAAATGGATGGATGGTGGGGTCATTTACTGAGATACAGATGTTGGCTGAAGAGCGTTTTGGTTTTGGTTTTGTTTTTGTTTTGGCAGGGGGGGTGGTAATGCGGAAAGACCCTGAGGTTAGGTTTGGACATTATGAGTCTGAGTTGCCTGTAAGACACTCCAGTGAAGGAACCAAGTAGGAAGTTGGACTCCATAGGCCTGGATATCAGAGTGGAGGTCACAGAGGAGCTATGAATGAGAATCACAGCACTTGGGAGGTACTTGAAGTTGCAAGCACAGACAAGGTGACTTGAGAGTAAGACTGTCTAAGTTGAGATGTCTAAGATTAGTGCTTGAGGGAAGAACATTTATGAGCCAACATTCAATATAAACAGCAAATAGATCATTGTTGTTTTTTAGTCCCTTTGGGAGTCTTTGCCTTTTCACTGGGAAGTTGTTCCTTTACGTTTCTAATTTTTTCATTATTTCTATTATTAATGTTTCCTTCCTTTTGTCCTTTTCCTTTGTTAATTTTTTTTTCATCTTCAGCTATATGGGCCAAGTTTTCCACTTTCTCTTTCTCTATTACTAATACAATTTAATATATTACTCTAATTATATATACTTAATTCTGTAATTAACATATTTGAATCTCCTGTCCAATTCTTTCATGACACAATTTCTCTAAGTTATTTGTTTTGACTCATTTATCAGTGGGGTAGAGTATGATTTGAAGCACACTTTTTTTTTAAAGTATGCTCCATGCCCAGCATGGAGCCCCATGTGGGGCTTGAACTCACAACCCTGAGATCAAAACTTGAGCTGAGATCAAGGGCTGACTGATTAACCAACTGAGCCACCCGGGTGTCCTGAAGTACATTTTTTAAAATAAGAAAAAGGAAGATGTCATATATATATATATTTGAACATTCATATGTCTGAGAACGTCTTTCTCTTGCCTTCACACGTGAGTATCACCAAGGCAGGACACAACAATGATGGATAATAACTTCTGGACCTCAAACTTCTCTAACTACTGCTCCAATAACTTCTGGCATTCAATAATTATAGACAAGAGGCTATAAATTCATGAGATTTTTCTTCCAGGATGCTGGAATTTTGGTGTATGTGAGTATTTCAAAACCATTTCCAGGATGTGTATATGGATTGGGCAGTATTGATCAGAAGGAGAATAAATTAGCAGAAAGACATGTGATAGGAGTTGTAAAGAGAAAAGAATCTGTGACATCCCAGGAGTCAGAGACAATGTACAGGTCATTGCAGTGTTGTGGAGAAACAGACACGGGGATGGGGGAAAGAGGTGGACACGGCGGACACTGCAGAATCTTTGCATTCACGTGACCACAAATGTGGGATGAGTGAGGAACACAGAGGGAGTCTGGCTAAGGAAAGGTTTCAGCAGAGGCTGGTCTGCAAATCCATTACCCTGACTGTCCTGAGAATGGGGCTTTCACCTCAGGAGAACGACCTCACGATGAGAAAAAACCACAAGCTGATTAAATACGTTAGATGTGGAGGATGAACAGAAGTGGTCTAGTTAGCTCCACCTCTGGGGAAGTATTTGGGCTGCAGGCAAAGAATACACTTTTGTGAGAAACAACTTATGTAAATACAAAAGGGTCAGGATAAGCTTGGATTCTCAAAGGCTGCTGGCAGCCCGCATACCTATCTGAGTTCTCCTGTCCACTCTGGAGGAGGTCAGTGGAGGTCAAAGATCATGTACCTGGGAGGTCACGTTGTCTCTCTAATTGCACCAACTAGCAGCCCCGCCTAGAAGGAAAATGGGATGGGGCCATGGTCGAGTGCACTCCCTGGCGGCCTGTGATGACAGGAATACCGAGACAGATTCTCTTCCCAGTGTTTACTAATGTTGGGAGGTTTCAGACACCCCAGGGGTGGGATGGGGTAGGGGATGGAAAGAGAGGGTCTAGAAGTATTTTTTTCTTTTTCTGTAACTTTGTGAGCCCTTTCAATCTATTACCTATTGAAAAAGACATTCTTTTTAGAAGGCTTTTGACATGACCAGGCCCAGATCTGTCACTATTTTAGTGCTCTTGGGGCCGTTACTTCCTACCTTCAATCAGCACAAACATTATTTCAGGCTGCAGATGGGACCAAAGATTGATACCACATGTTACAATTTTTCATCCTGTTGCTGTCAGGGGGGAGGGTGACCGTCCTTTCCACCACAACCAACAAACAGCTTAGGACACTAGTAGTTGGGAACATTGGAATAAGCAGAACACCTGTTTCAGCAGTCTTCAAGTACTACCTCATAGGACATCTGGGGAACGTCCCTTTTGTCTCAGGGCTGCACTCCTGGTCTCTGATGCAGGACTTAGAATAAGCTAGTCAAAGCCCTTGGCGCTGATGCCTACAATGGCAGAGATGGTGTCACCGTGCAAGGATGGTCTGTGCCCAACGGTGTGGCAGGCCTGAAGGGCTGTGCTGAAGGGGGATGGGCACAAGGCAGTTCACATGTGTGGCCCACCTCCGCCCAGTCCCGAGCCCAGCACTGTCAGGGGTAGGGATCCCTTCCCTGGGAATTCAGTCCCTGAATCACAAGGACTGTTCTCATTAGGGTGCAGACACTCGGAAGGAATTAGCTGCTGATCCATCTGTTCTAAGCAGAGGTGACTTGTTCAGTTGCTCTCGGGACCAACAGTTCCTGGAGAGCAGAGCTCTGCAGATGGGGAATATGCTGGGGAGGTGAGGAGGAAGAAGAAGAGCAATCCTGGAGCTCAGGCCACGGCCACAGAGGAACGGCACATCCAGGTAGGCATGGGAAGCTATTCTGGAAATAGGGGGGTCCCCCCATCCACTGAGTAACTCCTGAGGTCTGGCAAGGGAGAAGAGCTCCAGGAGTGCGGTGGAGGGCACAGAAACGAGTGTTGTCCATTTGGGTGGTGGGGGGCAGTTCACGGGTACCCATAAGAAGTCTCACCAGCCCATGGTGGCAAGAGGTTTGGACTTCAAGGCACCTGCTTGTGGAAAGGATTGTAGTCTGCCTGTGGCTGCTCCACAGGCCTGCGTGCAGCCCTAATGAACCAACCTACAGTGGCCTGGGGCCACACGAAGCACTTCCACAGGCCTGGCTGACCAAGCTGCTCAGGGCAATGTCAGGCTCGGCTGACTTCAGTCCAGGCTGGCAGGTCCCGGGACTGGGGCATGCTCAAAGATGGAGCATCATGTCTCTGAATGGGTGTGGGCAGCCGTCTGGTCAACCAGTGAGCTGCTGGCATCGCACCCCTGATGGTGAGAAGCTGGGTTGATAGGGACAGGGATGTGCTTCCCATCTGTCATGCAGTGCCCAGAGGAGTCCCATTGCCTAGATTGAAAATTCCAACGTGTTCTAGCCATGCACACCAGAGGCAGGGCCGTACACTATCCCCCATGAAGAGTAAGGAGGCATGTCCATGCCACAGACTTATCTGAAGACCCGAGGAGTCAATAACCTCCCAACAACTAACTGGCTAAGGATAGCTACATGTCCATGCCAGAGGGGAACAAGACCCTAGCTCTCTCTCTCCCTCTGGTTACAGGAAGAAGCAACAAGACTGCAAAATGACAGCCCACTTATCCCCTTCCACTCCCCATTGTTTTCTGCGTTGCTAATTGTACATTTGTGATCTCTTGCCGTTAAGTCATTAGAATGAAAGATGCTAAACAAGTCTGTGCAAGCGTAGAGTCAGGTCCGTGTTTATCGATCACCCTCTTCTGCAGCTTTTCCTGAGAGATGTGATGCGGATGTTTCTTATCTACTTCTATTTATCAAGATTAAGAGGGAAAAATCCTCATCTAGTTTTGACCAGAGTCAATAAAAGCATGTTCAGCAAAACCAATACAATACACCATGGGTGCCATTCTTTGATTGATTTTTTTTTTTAAAACTCCCAGGCAATGGCCCCTCATCTTGAACTCCAGTGCAAATAAGAAGAAAAAACAAACAGCCACCCGTGTGTGACCCTCACAATTGCAGGGCCTCAAAACTCACGCTGACTCTCTCCTGAGTCGGAGAGGCTCAGTTGGGCCTTCCGAGTCACCAAGACGAAAACCACGGACCGACTAAGTCTCATTACACCACCGACCCAACACCACCATCATCGCCAGACCGTACACACTACTGCACTTTTTCTGCTGTGTACAATTGCACACTTTATACCTTCTTTAAATCAACATCAGGAACCCTGCATAGGTTACTCAATGTGAACAAAGTGCATTAAGTCAAATCTGATGATGTTTCAGAATATTTTTGAAGATGTGATTTATCAGAAAATTGTTCCCTCTAAACACACGTGCAGAAATATTCTCGTTCCATATGGACCAGCTTCGTTTCCACCCATCCCCAACCTCCTTTGCAGAAGGCCTTCAGACAGCACCTTGTGTTCATAAGGTAAGTGTGACTTTCTAATTAGAAATCAAACATGGGTGGTGGAGTCTAAATGTGGAATTTAAATTCACACGAGGTCCAAAAATATCCAGCCATTCCTATCTGAGCTTTTTCCAGGTGCAAGAAAGTGATAAGGGGAGTGTGAGTCTTCTAACAGGCCTTAGAGAAGAAATGGCAACATTTAAGGATTCCCATCTGGGAAAGTAGAGGAAAAGCCCCAATGTTCTAAACATTTACCCTTGAAGAGAATTTTTTCATTTTCTGGTGTTGGGGCAACTCTTCCATGGTTTGGGTCCCCAACCCGCTCTGCTACTGTACCTACTCCTTAAAACCATGTGGGTGGCTGACCCATCAGACCCATCCTGCTGGAGAGGGGGAATGCTAGGCATCTTCAGGATACAACTGCTTTTTGGATGGTGTTCTGCTACCCGGGCATGTCTGCTCCTGGGGTGGGACGGAGGTGCACTGGCTCTTCTCCATTAAGGAATCCAAGCCTCTAAGGCCAGCTCCTCTGGGAGTTCAACCTGATGTTCTGAGGGAGTCATTAGCACTGGTAGGTCAACTGCTGCCTACAGGGACCCTTCAGACCCATAGGAGGCCCCAACTAAACACTGCCCCTTCCACCAGATTCCACCCAGACTACACTGCCTATAGCAAACCCCCCCCCCCCGACTCTGTACCAAGCTCCCTCTGCCCTTGGCTTTTGCAAATCCCATCCTCTCTCCTCAGAACACATTCCTCCCTGCACCTCCTATTCCTCTGCCTTGGGCCCTCACTGGCTTTCAGTTTAGACATCATATCATCTAAGACACCTCCCCTACATCTTCATTCTGGGATTAGGGGGTGCTACTGTATGTGCCTCAGCACCCCTTCTTTCCGGGCCCCTGTGCTGAGCTGTGGCTATCAGACCAGAGCATGTGGAGGGGAACTGTGTCTGTGTTGGTAGGCAACTCACAGTGTGGGTTAAATGACTCACCAACAGGAAGGAAGAAAGAAAGGGAAAATAAAAACATAAAGACACACAGATAGGCAGGTAACTTCTTGTCCACGGCCCCAGCTATGGTCTGAATGTGTCCTCCCCAAATTACACGTGGGAACTGGAGCCCCTAGGTGATGGGATTAGGAGGTGGGGCTTTGGGGAGGTGATGAGGATTGGTGCTCCTATAAAAGAGGCCTGGGAGAGCTCCCCAGCCCCTTCAGCCTGTGAGGACATGGTGAGAAGTTGGGAGTCTGCAATCTGGAAAAAGCTCTCACCAGAACCCAGCCATGCTGGCACCCCGACCTCAGGCTTCCAGCCTCCAGAGCCTTAAGAAATAGATGCTTGTTGTTTCTCTCTCTCTCTCTCTCTCTTTTTTTCTTTTTTTTTTTGACTTTTCTAGTCTGTGGTATTTTGTTATAGCAGCCCACACTCACAGAGACAGCCCTCATGGGAGGGTTTGCCCACCAGACTGCCCACTGCCCAGGGTGGTTAGAAGTGCTGAGCAAAGCTGGGCCAGTGGCTTCTCCAGTGCCTGCCGCCTTCTCCAGGGCCTGCCACCTTCTCCAGAACCCGCCACCTTCTCCAGGACCCGCCGCCTTCTCCAGGACCTGCCGCCTTCTCCAGGGCCTGCTGCCTTCTCCAAGGCCCACCACCAATGAAGGCTAGCCAAGGAGCGCTGGTTCCTGGTCCCACCTGCAGCCACGTTGCAGCCAGGTTTTCCTCCTTGGGGACCACAGTGGTCCCGTGTTCCCATGCTTTCTCAGACTCAATTCATGCTCTGCCCCACTCTGGGCAATTAAGAAAGGTCTATGCCATGCCCTTATATTTTCTCTCTTTTGCTAGCCTGTTGTCTGCCCTTGCCCTACGTAGGCCCTGGCCAGCCATCAACCAGCTGGAGCTCCTGCGCCCTGGCTTCTCTTCTCTACAGCCTATGCGCTCTTGGGACCGGGCATGGATGAAGGAACTTCTATAGGGCACAGGGTGGGTTGTCCCCATATGAGGTGTCAAGCAGCCCATCACCTAACTCCACTGAGCCCATGGCAACTTCCTCCCCAGCCTCCGTTTCCGGGCCCCTAAGAGGAGGGCAAGATGCCCAACTGCCTTCATCTCTGTCTAACCTCCGCTGTCTGCCGCTGTGGCCACTGACCTTGGAGCACAACTGCACAGGAGGAGAAGCAGCTGGATCTGGGGCCAGAAAGTGAGCGAACAAAGGCTCGGCCCCAACTCTGAGCCCTTCTCAAACAGCCAAGACCGAAGGCCCAGCAACCCAAACCTGGCTCTGATCCCATTTAGTCCCCACATCCAAGTTAAAGAGCAAGACTGCTTTCTTCTGGCCCAGGGAGCACCATCTGCCTTCAAAAAGCAGAGGAGGGGAGGAGCAGCAGCCAGCAGGCCTTGCTAGGGGAGGCTCATCTGATGGGGACGACCACGTATGTGACATGCACGCACCATCAGATCACCACCCTGGAGCAGCACAGGCCATGGCGTACAGGTCCAGCCTGGTCCCTGTTACCTGCAGCCAGGCTATCACCCCATTGGCTCTGCCCGTCCTGATGCCTGACATGGTCTTAGTCAGGCCCTTCTGTCCAGGGACTCCTGGGGACAAAATGCATCACCTGGAGGCCAGATACCGCCCCCCCCCCCCACCAGCCAGCCCCAGGGAAATCTCTCAGACACCAGCTGGGGCAGCCGGATCCCTCCAATGCAGACCAGAATGTGCTTCAGTTGGGGCTGTCTTCCCCCGGAGTGTATGGGCCCTCCTGGTCCCCCAGACTGGCGTGTTTGCCTGCCAGAACTGTGGCAGTATTGAAACTGAGGGAAACTTAGGGAGATTATTTAACTGAGTTTTGAATTTATGCTTGAGTTTTGAAGGAAGAAAAAAAGACAACCCTTTTTAAACAACTTCCATGAAAGGTTATAAAACACAGATAATTTACATGTGGGAGCAGATGGCAGGCTGGGTGCTGTTCTAGGCAAACCATGTGTCCCCTGGCAGTTCTCTTTAATGGATACTACAAGTTTATATGTGGTTTATAAACTCAAGGGCTAGCAATTTCCCCAAGTGATTGATTGTAGGGCATAAAAATGCTAACAGTCGTGACCTTCATTTCTCCCGAGGAGACTCCCCTTCTACCCGCGCCTATTCCTGGGGCCTCCCAAGCAGCCTGAGTCCCATCGAGGCCCCCAGACTCTTGTCCACAGGTGACCTGCTGCAGACTCTTCAGCCTCTCCTGTTTCAAAACCTGCAGGCATTCGTGCAATCCAGCCCCAGACCTACATCCCCTTCCTCCCAAGTTTGCTCCATTCTTTTGAAGGATTCCTATTTCCACCCTGCTCCCCCATATCAGGAGAGTCTGCCCCCAAAACTCCATCTGGGGCCTCCTCTTTCCCAAGGTCTTCTGCAGGTGGGGTCCTGGAGCTGGTACCCACCATCGCCCCCGGGCCAGGCAGCCTTTCTGCCACCCAATCCCACCCACTGTCCTCACTATGGATCCCTCCCTCTGGTGGGGTCCAGGTTCCAGGCCTGGCCTTGGTCCTCAGGCCATGTGGCCCAGCACATTCTGTCTCCTTCCTGGCCCTAAGTCACCAGGAGCTCAGACCTCCAGGGATCTGGCCGTGGAGCAACAGAGGTATGTCCAGAGGCAGGACATGGAAAGCTCAGGTCAAGAGCCTTGGGATTGGTGAGACCATGTAGCTCGCAGGGGGATGAGAGAAAAGAGGGTTCCTATGACAAATGTTCCATTTCCTTTTAATTTTTTAGGACCCAACTGAGACTGATCATTCTGGGCTCCTCTGCCTGTGCTGGAGTGGCGGCGGTCCGTGTGGGTGCCAGCACCGCAAGGCCGTGGCAGAAGTCGCAGGAAGAGCAGTGACAGCCAACGTACAAGAGGACTTGCGTGCTAGGCATGCATGGGACAAGCCTTCTCTATGAGGTCAGCGTCATTAGCAGCCCATGATGATTAGGGAAGGTGAGGCGCAGAGCGAGGAAAGGACTTGCCCAAGGCTGTACGGGGCTACCTGGTACCCAAGACAGCCTCTCAGCCATTGTGCTATTCTGCCTTTCCTCCAGGCAGACCTTCAGCTGATAAATCAAAGCAGCACGTATTGCCTCTCCCAGAAATTTCCCAACCTGGTGCTCAAGGGCAGCATCCTGGCTGGCATAGGGCAAAGCCAATACACTCGGTAAGATCCAGGGTTAGATCCCCGGAGCTCAGAAATTACAGCTCACAGAAACACACGAGGAGTAGCAATGTGCGCAGGACTAGTACTTTTAACATACCATTTCGGTGTCAGCTACATAATCCCGCCATTCTGGTGGAAACTTCCCAATTTTTCAACAGAACTTTCCTTTTTCTTTCTTTCTTGGAACAGATGGCAAGATTTTTATCTCAAACAGCTTCAATGAGGAAATTGTCATTTCCACCCCTTGTTGGAGGAATGGCTTCTGGTGACTGTACCACAGCTGTGGTTCATGCCTTTTCTCTGTACCCTCTGCCTTCCATAGGCCCGGCAACTTTCCGCAGTGACCTGGGAGGGCACGTGGGCCCAGCATCTGCCCTGTCTGGGTGGCTGCCAGTCGCACAGCCCAGAGTACAGGTATACAGATGGCCATGGGCAGCTGACCTCTGTGGTGTTACTCTGGTCCCCACGGGCCTTGTGCTCAACACTGCAGTGCTCCCACTCTTTCATGCATGGCCTCACAATACACATGGTACCTGTCAGGCCCTCCCCGCTCTGGGGGCTCACAGGGGGCCACACACAAGACAAGGGCCACTCCTCCAACAAATCTCCCATGACAGTGTTGGGAGCCCAAGAACACCCT
This sequence comes from Ursus maritimus, assembly GCF_017311325.1. NCBI lineage: Eukaryota > Metazoa > Chordata > Mammalia > Carnivora > Ursidae > Ursus > Ursus maritimus. Next base: position 59,446,375 of record NW_024426663.1, on the reverse strand, counting down.
TGCTGCCCAGGCTGAGGCTGAGAGAGACTGCGGACAACTCCCTAGGTTAGATGCTCCTCGGGGTTGTCCCACTGGGGGGTCCGACCTCCTGTGGCATTTGTTCAAAAATAACCTGGTGATTCCAGATCCCAGGGTGGGGGCTCTGAATGCCGTGTCTCTGGAACAAACCCCCCAAGCGCCCGATACAGCTTACCATCCACTAAAGGTGCCAAGCTGGGGATTTAAATTCAGGTCCCCACAGAGAATTCTTTTTAAACCACGGCTGCCACCAACGTTTCAGGTAATCGACGGACTAATTCACACCCAGATGTTTAATGACCGATCAGCTCATTTATCCTGGGGAGGCAATTCTGACAATAGTTTAACAGGTTTTCCCTTCCAGATAGCATTTACATGTTAGTGGTGGCCTCCGGGCATAGAGAAAACTATTGAGAAGGGGAGGGGGGCATTCCCCAACAGCCGGTCCTCTGATGCCCCCAGTGCGGATACACACAGCATCACCTCTTCCGAGCCCCCAGCAGTCCTGCAGGGCAAGGAAGCTTGGCCCTTGCTCTCTCTGCTTCAGCGCTTCAGCGGAGACCAGCCCTGCCAGATGGACTGTCAGCACTTACAGGACCCCTACCACCCTCTGCAGAGTGAGGCTTTGTCCGGGGCATCCCAACAGCTGGCAGAGCCCTATGGAATCAGGCACAGCTCGAAGCCTTCTGAGTCAGAGAAAGGCAGCAAAGCCAAGCAAACGCGTCACCACATAGCCTAGGACACGTGGGCTTCTTTACAGTCATGAGTTGTGGGCTGTGTCTTCGGAGAGGTGGGTTTTAAGGCTCGTTTAGGGCAGTGGGGTCAGAGGACGGGAGCCTGGAGCTCGTGACCCCATCAAGTAACCAGGAGTGATCTCTGCATGGGGAAAACATGGGATACAGTTTGGAAAGGATGAGGTCCAGAGAGACCCTTCCACAAACATCTCCCCCAGGGGGGCATCTGGGGTGAGCAGTGACCTCCCCCCCGCCACTTCAAGGTCCACGTGAATCGACCCCATGTTGCTTTCTGAGCTGGCTGATTTACCCACTGGCTACACTCTTTTCATCCCCTCCCCGCAAGGTCACCGTACAATTCACTTTGCCTGCTGGTCTTGTAACTATTGGCAAATATGGATAAGTCAAGGAAAAGGAAATGGAGGGTAAACTGGATTTCATCACCAGTGAAAGGGATCCAGAGCGATCGACCCCTTGGCCCTCTACTCTTGGGGTTCTGCTATGCCTTTACTGGGGGCACGAGGCGGTCAGTTGTCCCGCTTCAGCTACCATCAAGGCTCCTGTGGCTGGGTGTCGGTCATGTGAAAGTTCTCAGTTTGGCAGCTGCTATGCTAGTGGCTTTGGAACGCCCACCTACCCGTGCACTTTGAAAGAAGAATTCTTTCTGCTTAGAGCCTTGCTCAATTTCTTCACCGAAGGCAAAGACCAGCCTTTCCTCTATTTCTCTGCCTTGGGAAAAAAATCCAGGATGCAAACCCACAACCACCGAGTCACTTTCTATCAGGGGACACTTGAACAAGTAGGCCAGCTACAGGATCCATCGTCTTTATGACACACAACCTGGATCTCCCCCAGAGGCAGCAGCAGAGGGGGTCACCTGAGGGTGAACGCACTGAGCCCACGGGATGGGGCCGTAAGAGCTGGGGCTCTGCCGGAACTGTGCCTTCGTGGTATGGGGAGGTCTGGGCTCCAGCTCTGCCGCCTCCTCTTAACCACATGCACACACCTGAGCAGGGCCTCCTCAGCGTGCTCACAGCCCAAGGACCCCAGGGAGCCCCGAGAACCATCACCAGTCTTGTCCATCTTTCATAATTCAGGAGAATCAGGGTTAAAAAAAGTGCACGAGCAACGGACATAATTTATATGCTGCAAGTGGACGAGCTGGCAGCCTCTTGCATCATAAAGTTTAAATAACGGTGGTTTAACACCAGATGTAAGTGCAGCTGTCCTGAGCGGAACGCCATTAGCTCCATTAAGACGGGAGACGGTGCTTTTCCCAGTTCAGCATCCCCAGGAAAACATCACACCTGTCATCTCTGTGCTGCAAGCAGCTGACTTGATGCGGAGCCTGCAAGCGCCTTTTCAGATCAGATCCATCAAGGGGCTGGGGCATTCACAGAGTAGGAGAGAAGGGGCTTCAGACCCACCAAGGCAGGGGCCCACCATGCCCGCCCTGAGCTATGCTGGACAAGACCTTGATTCCAGGTATTCCCAGGTGGCCTGACTCTTCATGCCCAGGGAAAGCATGGGATGAGTGGAGGGGAAGAGTGGCAGAACAGGGGAGGAAAGGAGGGACAAGGAGAAAAGAGGATGGAGGGAGGAGGAGGAAAGGGAGAGAAGGGACTTTGGAAGGGGAGAGAAAGTGACAGAAGAAGGAAGTCCCTCCCTGGTTTTGCCAAATCCCTGGAGGGCAGGGAGAACCGATCTGAGTAGGTAGGGAATGTGATTAGGTCTACCTGTGCTGGTGAGGGGCCAACGTTTCCATTCTAATCAAGAAATATTTTCAGGGGCTACTGGACACAAAGGGAAAGCGTGAGAATGTCAACAGCAGCACGGGGCCACCAGGGCTGAAACACAGCCACAAATGCATCCGTGAAGAGAGCCGCCAGCCAGCATCCCGCGCCCCCACCCCCACCCCGAGAGCACAGTGCTGAGCACAGGGCGGTCTCGTGTTACAGGCAACAAACAGACCCAGAATGGGGAAGAGAGTTCTCCAAGGCTCCTGGGGCAATTCAGAAGGAAGGCAAACTGTCAGAGTCAGGCAGAAAAATCTTCTATTTTTCCGGCAATGAAATTACTGTAACTCTTCACCAAGCAAAGAGAACACTGGGGTCACCATGAGCTACAAACACCAAGGCGGCCAGAGCCAGAGACAAGAACCCATCTGTCCTGCTGTCTGCCTGCCACATAACTTCGCCTGTGTCAGGACACAGTGCAGACACACACGCAGATGCACACAGAAAAGACACGGATCCTCTTCTTCCAGGAGCCCACAGTTGGCTGGGGAGTGAAACCCGCTGAGTGCCTGTGGCTGCCGGGGGCTCCCTGGCCAGGCTGCGGGAGCACAGGGGACGGAGCCTCCCTGACCTTGTGGAGGAGTGGGTGATGACCATGGAAGTCAAAGGAGGCACTAGTCCCAGGTGCCGGGCCATTCTTCTATGTGCCCTCCTGGGAGCCAGGGCACACACCCGGGTGACCGCTGCCCCTGTGCAGCCAGAAAGTAGGCAAAACACTGAGGCCACGAGCCATGACCAGGACCTGGGCTGCAGGAGCCACAGGAGCTGCAGTGCCATCACCTCTGCACACCGAGGCTGCCAGGAGCTGGAGATGCTGGCGGTCCACAGGAGGGCGGCCTGGCCCTGAGCCTCCGAGGCACGTACCTGCAGCTGTATTGCCGAGCGACACTCCTGCCTGGCTGACTGCCTGGGCAGAAGCTTGTCTAAGGAGATCCAGACCGCTCTTGTGGTATCATCCTTTGCTCCTATCTCTCAAGTACCAAACCAAAGAACCAAATTTTTAAAAGACAACAAAGGTATGTGCGTCACACAGAGCAACAAGAGGAAAACAACACAGGAACACTTAGCAGGATCCACAGCTGGGGAAATTTTCCTGAGCTAAGAGATTTCTGGACGGGCAATGTCTAGAGACATTTAAGTGGAAATCCCTCCTGAGACACGAAACAACAATGGCTAACACACCCAGAGCTTCACTAGCGCCAGGCACTGTTCCAAGAGGCTTGTGTGTATTAATTCATGTAATCGTCAGAACTACCTCATGAGATATGTACTCTTACTAGGTGTGCTTTACATGAGAGAATTGAGGCACAGAGAGATTAAGCAGTTAGCCCAAGGTCACTCAGACTGAAAGCAGCAGAGCTGGGCTTTGAACCCAGGCAGCCCGAGCCCAGAATCCATCAACTTAACTCTGAGTGTGTCATGAATGGTAAGTAGCCTGGTGAAAGCATTAAATTAACTTTCACAAGAACTGCTCACAATTCTAGGGACCATTGCAGCTGGTTTGAGGAGGGATTTATCTACTTCATTTTAATAGACCTTGACATAATTAGTTTTGGGAGTCCATCCCAGAAAGAATTCCAAAAGGGTCTTCTCCAAGAGGGAAGGAGGGAAATGCTTTGCCACTCTGAGCCCTCCAAGTCCTTCTGCCACAGAAGGAAGGGATGAGTCGTCCTTCGCTGGAAGGCAGGGCCCCAGGCAACTAAGGGGGGGGCGGGTACTGGTGGTTCTCACACACCACATGCTCTGCTGTCCTCGGACATTATCTAAACACCACAGACATGACAGTGACAACATTCTTCTTCACCGTGGGCTCACTCCATGCCAAGTCCCCCTAGTCATCCTAGCCTCCCAGCAAGTCTGTGAGGCCACCGAGGCGCCGAGGGGCAGTGACATGTGCCTTGCCAACTTGGACGCACAGCGGTGCCCGGGACGGTGACTGAGCACGGATGCGCTCAAACATGAACGAACGAAAGAATGAGTGAATGAATCCAGATCCAAGGCCAGGTGTCCGCTCCGTGTGCTACCCTGCACCGCCGTGCTCCTCTCCTTCTATGTCCCCCAACAGCACCGGCTGTGAGAGGGCAGAGGAGGACAGGTGACTCTTTCCTCCCATGCAGGGCCTCATCCATGGGAGGGAGGGGCTGGAGTGGGGTGACCGGCCGCTGCCCCCCTGTCCTGAAGTCTGTGGTCTCCCATTGTCACCATCATCACCACCCCCCTGGCCTCCATAGGCAATATTGTGAGTGTAAACTGACTGCTCTCAAGCTTTCCAAGTTTTCGTGCAGAGACCTGATGGACTCTTTTTTTTTTTTTTTAAGATTTTATTTATTTGACAGAGACAGCCAGCGAGAGAGGGAACACAAGCAGAGGGAGTGGGAGAGGAAGAAGCAGGCTCCCAACAAAGAAGCCTGATGTGGGGCTCGATCCCAGAACGCTGGGATCACTCCCTGAGTCGAAGGCAGACGCTTAACGACTGTACCACCCAGGCGCCCCGAGAGACCCGATGGACTCTTGAATGCCCTCCCGGGCGATGGCACCCATTCCTGGGAGCAGCACCCTGCTGCCCCTGGCACAAAAGCCTCACAGAGGAGACTATGTTTCTGCACCTCTTGGCTGTCTCAAGACATGGCCCTCCTGGGCCCAGGCCTGACAGCAGGGGATGGACACCTGACCTATATCAGCCCCTGGGGCTGGCCCAGACTCTTGCCCAGCCCAGGCTGCCAAGTTGAGGAAGGAGTGGGAGAGAAGCAACCAGCCACCTTCTCAGAGTCCACGACTAGGACTCCAGCACCCACCCGGGGGAGCAGCCCCCAGAGTGGCCACCATGTGGAGCACATGTGAATGCTAAGCAGGGACTGGAAGCTATGTCCTAGCTAATGAGGAAGAGCAGCCGGGGTGAGGGGCTGCAGGCTTGGGGGCGCTGTGGCCACCAGCTGCAGAGAGGGTGCTCGTGGCAGTCCCATGTGAAGTGGAAATGCTGAAGCTAGGTCAGGAGGAGGCATACCAGCAACACAGAAGCTGTCAGAAGAGAAGCATGAACCCCTCTCAGTAATAGAAATATCACATTTCTTCCCCAATCAGCGAGTTTTAATTTATTTATCTAGCAGAGCCATGATGGATATAGTTTGCCCAAATATATTACATGGGGATAATGCAATCTCTTATCCAGAAAACCACCATATTATAGATACTATCAAGCTACTTTCTCAAAAGTGTTTGGTACCCTAGCAACCAAAAAAGAAAAAAAGAAAAAGAAAACAACAACGAAGACATAAAAATTACACTGCATCTACAATACTTTGCTGGAATTAGTTTTGCAATAAAGCATATATTGTAAAAAGAAAGGTTTAATGATATATCAGTTCGGCAAAAATCTGATTACAAAGCAAAAACACATACATCTAAGTAAACTTGCAGAGCTTTTAAAAATGGAACTTGGCAAGGCGGTCCTGGACAAGCTCTATCGGAAAGGGTGCTGGATTTTTTTTTCCCCCTCCTTAATGGGAAGTCGGCACCAAGCAAGAAGCCCTTCGTCCACACACAGCTCAGCGACGCCAGCCCCAATCCTGAATCGCAGTGTGCAGCAAGCCCTGGACTTCAGAAGCACACAGATGGCAGGTGCTTGCCTGGACATATAAACCATTTGTCAAGCAAGTAAAATCTCTCTGCCCCCAAACCTGGAATGTATGTCTCTCACTGCGGAATTACATGGAGCCTGGGAACATGGGGAGGCCCCAGCAAGACGGCTGCCAGGTCGTGCTATGATCAGCTTTCCGCACTGTGGCCCTGGAACTGGTGGTTAGGAAGCCCACATGGCAGCTGCCAGTCACCGGCTGGGGCGTGAAGGCTGTGCTCGGTGAGGACCCCCTGGGCTGCTGGCCTAGAGCCCGCAAGTGTTGAGACCCCGAGATGTGTGGACTCCCCAAGCACTGTCCTATCACCAGGCTTCCCTCGTGGCATTTTGTTCTGTAAGATTCTCTGTTGCAAATCTCTTCTGCAGGCTGGAGTGCTTGGGGGCAAGTCCGTGTGTTATGTGACTCGGCACCCCAGCCCCTGCACAGCACTTGGCACACAGTAGCCCTCCCTCAACGTAAGTTGGTTAGTTGCATGAATGGTAGGCTCCAGACCCCGGGGGGGTAGAGGGCAAGGCAGAGAGATGATCAAGAGACAAGCCCAGCCTTGAGCAGCTTACAGCCTGGTTGCGGGGAGGGGAGAGAGAAAGGTACACAGGGAATCTTCAGCAACCCCCATGTCTCGCCTCCCTTCTGTTAATTCCTTTACCTTCCCAGGCTCCTCACCTCGGGCCTTCCTCATTTTCCTGCTACAGGAAAAAGAATAAACTCATCATATTAAAATGCCAGGCATACTTTCTTGAGAGGTATTTTCATTTCCTGAGAAAATATGAGGCAGGAAATGCTTAATCCAGAAGAACAAATGGGAGAAGGTCAGACATGGTAAGCTGTGATTGAAGGTGATACACTGTAGCACCCACTGCTAACACAGCGGAAGATGGAAAAAATCTGTTTTTAAAACATGTATTTACATGGACCTTACTGATTATATTTCTTAACCTATATTGATCACCTTTCCAAATAAATGTGGCCTTTTAGAAAGGGTCAGGCATGCAGACTTCACCAGCAGAGGCTGAGGGCAGAGGGTCTTTGAAGAGAGCCTGCAAGAAGGAAAAGTCTATGGGGGAGGTTGGAGGACAATCTCAGGGGGGCTCTGTGTTAGGGAGAAACCAGACTTGAGGAGGCTTCCACAGCAGATGATATTCAAGGTCTTGGAAAAGAAGTGAAAAGGCAAAGGCAGAACATGGTGATGAGGAACGAGGAACCAGACTCCTGACCCGGGGCCAGGGGAACACAGGGTCCGGGGACAGGGGCTCCTTGGCAGCGAGGTCCCACTCGGTGAAAAGCTGAGCTGAGCCCCACTCCCTGGGCAGGAAGGGAGTGCTGTGAGACGGGCTACCTCCAAAGGCCACATGTGTGCTCCCCTGAACTTACAGGGAGGCCCTCTGAAGGCCTCATAGCTCCCCCCAGCACCCCTCTGCAGGACCCCAACCCTCCTAGAATCCTGCTGTGACCGAGTTCCACGGGCGCTGTTGTAGGCAGTAGGGGCCGTTCCTCTGGGGACAATGATAGTAGTGGCTTGGGTATTTCCTGGAAGGAGCCTCAGCCACGTGCATCAGGCTCTTGGAGATAGTTTCCTGATTCCATGATGATACCTGAGGCCTTCAGAGGAGCTCCTCGAGGAGTCTTTATAATTCTGATTCCTGTGTCACGTCTTTAGCCCACCATTCACACATACACACACATGCACACACGTGCACACACCCCAGACCGAAGCTCCCGGGTCAGCGGAAATTAAGCCCAGCAGCTGAGATTGGTCACGCCCAGCCTACAAATGTGGACAAGCCGCTGATCGTCTGCCACCTGCCTGCCCTGCCTGAGACGCAGGCGTAGGGGCTGACAACATGTGGTGGTCACTAACACTTTGGGTGAGGACCCAAGGGCAGTAAAGACCTGTCAATGCTCAAGTTTCCCTGGAAAGACCTGTCAATGCTCAAGTTTTGCTTTAAAACATAAACAAAGACCCTCCAGCACAATAACAAGCCATGTAAGCCTGAGATCTGCCTCCCTGCAGCTTCGGTCAGCATGGAAACAAGGCCCCACGGTGTCCAGCCAGAGACATGAGAGGTTGTAAGCTGAGCTGTGCCTGCAGCACACACACACGCTCGCCTGCTCATGGAGGTACCCCAGATGACCACGCTCTTGCCACCTCTGGCTCCACGGCGGCCCCAGTGCCTTCCTGTTCTTGCCCTTCAGATCTCTGCACCTTGCACGAACTCGCTGACAGGCCTCATGAAATATGACTGGAGAGATTCTATTCCACAGACCCTTAACAAGGCTCCAGCTAAATGCACTGGGTAGAATTTACAACCTACAATTTTCTGTAACATTGTTCCCAGGGTGGGGAGGTAGAGATGGAACAAAAAGAAAAAAGAAAAAAAGAAAGCTAAGAGAAGGAAATATAATTTCAAACTCATTCATGATTTATCTCTTCCCTCCCTGTGGCTGCAGGGGATTCTAACTCTGCTGCGAGATGGCCTGGCTGGACCCACACCGCGTGCCACGGAGCTGCAAACAGCTCGGGCATCCTTAACCCTTCCTTTGCTGGTTGCTTCCAGCCCTCACATGGCTGCTACCTAGCCTGGCATTTGGTGGATCCCAGCAACTGGGCAGGACATCACAGGCTCCCTGGGGCACGCAGGTGGGTGCACCTGGTTCACAGGGAGACTCGCCTCGTTCTCCACACAAACAAAATCCTCTGGAGACAAAGAGAACGGAAAATGCTTGAAATCTGTGTCTTTCCACTTCTGTTGGGTCTCTCCTTTTTCCAGTGCCTTCCCTTTGAAATGCTGTAAAGCCCTGAAGGGAGACGAGCAGCAGTGAGGAGGAGCCTTTCAGGAAGGTCAGTTTCCATGTTAGCAAAGTCAGCCAACCCAGTGCTCCACAGCCGCCCACGCCGTTTGCCCCGACGGGTTCCGTCTACTAAGGAATCATCAGCATTGCCCCAATGGTTCGTGGAAGCCCTTCCTCATACATTTCCCCCTTCAATCCGCTTCTGCCATTTAATCAAGGATTTTTAACTTCCAGGAGAAAACGGGACACAGGGACCTTGGAAGGAGTGGATGAGGCCATTAATCAATGGTCTCCTCATGCCCGTGAGAAGAGGCCAATTCGTACAGCTGAGCCTCAGATTCCAATTAGTGCATGCGACAGGATGAAGGGGTTAATGCCAATGTCGTGGAGCAGAAGAAACCCTGGGAAAATTCATTCTGCCAGTCTGGCCTTCGACAAGCATCCATCTATCTATACGTTCAGCTGAGCTTTCCCTTCTCATTCTGCACAGAGAACAGTCATTGTTTAAAAATGTCACGATAATCATCAGCTTTTGCGGCAAAGATATGAAAAATGTATTGCAAGATCAAAAGGATGATATTGTCTTCCAGCAGATTACACATTCCGCCCACAGAAAGGGCTAATCTGATGTCCTCGGAGAGGAAATAGGTAAACATTTTCAACATTATCGCCATCTGTGTTTCATTTCTTTGGGCCTGCTCAAGAAAACAGTTATTTATGCATAAATAAAAAAGAATGATTTTTGTTCTTAAGAAAATAGTAATGGAAGACTTGAAATATCTGCCTTGGGTTTTACGATGCGAGCTGTTACCCCCAGGAGGGAACACGCAGGCCACCACCCAAACTTGTCAGGTAGAAACGGCCACACTCCCATTTCTGTTCTGTCTCCACCCCAGCTTGCAGTGAGTTTGGGAACTTGCCAAGGCAGTGTCCCACCCAACATGTTTCATGAGGCGAGAAGGGCTCCCCTTGATGCGAACTCCAGAGAGGTGCCCTGGGGTTAGAATCCCAGCCCCTCCACGTCGGCATGACATTTGTCCCCAAGTCTGTGCCACAGCTCTAAAACGGGGACGACTAGGCCTCAGGGGTGTACCCTGAGATGATGGGCAACTGCTGGCCAGTGAGGGGCCTCACACACAGGAAAGGCTGGTACTACTGGTGTTATCAGTAGGAGTATTATCATTTAAACATGAGGAGGAGGGTGGGCACGGAGAAGTCTGGTGCTTTGAAATCTTCAACTTTTTCGGTGATTTCAGCAAATTGTTCCTGAAAGCACTGCTGTGTGCTTAGGCCTTGGCCGACCTCCAGGGAGGGGGATGAAACATCCAAATGGAGTCTCAGACCAGCAGAGGGTGGAGGACAGGTTCCCGCCCTGCCACATTCTAGAACGGGCAGGAGAAACACAGGGGAAATGAGGCATCCCAGCTCCTGTGGCCTGCAATGTTGGGCCGGTGCTGGGAGACAGCTCAGATCTCTGCCTTTCTCAGAAGAGGTGCACTGTTATCTCCTCCTTTTTCGATGGACCTCCAACTGCCTCCGGGGGTGGGGGGTGCATAGGGCTGAACCCTTTGGGGGCCTTTCAGCCAGCAGACTTCCAGAAACTGAGGGGATTTCACTGTTTTCTCCTGGTTCCTCAGCCTGAGAGGCACAAAGGGCACATATGTTTATTCTAAAGCCGAAAGCAAAGAGCAAGGCAAGCCCGCAAGCTGTCCTAGAGGCTTCCCCATAGCCCCGGATCCAGGGAAGGGGTGGGGAGGGGGGCCACCTGCCTGTAACTGCCCCACCATGAGCCTGCAGGTGGGATTATTACCAGAGCGAGAGTTACTCAATACTTGGGGCAACCGAATGTGATTAGGATTAGGTCTTTAAATTCTAGATTTTAAAGAAACTTTTATCTAGATTTCAAGTACAAATTTAAAATTTTGTTATTTTAAAAACATTGTTTTGCTCTCAGAAATCTACCAAACGTGAATCAATCCAATCAATAGATATTATCAAACAGCTGCTTGAGGGGACTGTAGAGAATCAAAGACAAAACAGTCCTTGTCCTCAAGCCGCATGTCGTCTGAGGAGATGGGCCCCATAGGAGAGGAAAGAGAATTGGGCCACCGGCATCAAAGGCTACCTGTAGGACAAAGGGCACGGGGAGGCCATACATGGGCCGTGCTCCGATGAAGGCCAGCTTAGGCTTGGTGACAAGAAATACTGTGGTTTTTACTTCTTGTTTCAGCCTCAATGTGCTCTGGGTTACACACCCCTGACTGGTGAAGTATGTTTCTGGACAACCATGTCTCCTTTCCTTTGTCACAGGGACTCAAGTGACACCCTCCCACTCCCCGTCACAGACACATGGACCCCCATGCCACACTGCTCCTTCCAGCGAGGGCAACACAAAGCTTTGTGGGCCTGACAGTGCCGCCTGCCGAGGAGATGCGTCTGCCCTCGGTTGTCCCTGGAGGCAATACCCGCCTCCTCCTTGGGGAGACCAGCCTCCTCCAGTCTCAGGCCCTGGTCTCTGGCTGTCCCCACTCAGGGTCACCTTACTGTTGCTTCTCACAGGAACACATTTCTTCTCTTTCCATTCTGTCTGTGAGCTCCTGGGCTCTCTTCCCAGGGAAGCCTAATAGTAATGCTAGGCCCCATCCCCATATCAAAATGAAAGAGCAGGACATATTTATAGTGAAGCTGAGAAAAACAGACATCTACTGGGGCCCAACACAACCTGAAGGACCTTGAATGTATCTGGTAGTTTCTCTGGAAACTTCCCACAGGTGTTATTCACTGGATCAGGGCAGGCCTGGGGTTCTAGTCAACTGGCTGGCTGTGTGAACTTAGGCCAAACACTGCACCTCTCTGAATCTAAGTTTCTTCATCTGACGAATATGGGCTTGAACCCAATGACAGGCTCAGATCTTGCATGCTATAGGAGGTTAGCTTCTGACCTTCCTTCAGGTCACAGTAACTGGGGGAAAAAATCCAATTTCCTCTTCAATCTTACTGTTTTACTTACAATGCCGAATTTCCTGATATTATGCACATGTGTAGAGTAATTTTAATTGCATTAAGGGTTAAAAAAAACTTTTGGAAACTCGTCTAGAAATCAACCCACATTCCAGGGAATATGCCTTTGGGGGAAAAAAATGCATTTTAGTTTCCAAAGGTCCACGCAACAGTGTGACGACAGACGTCAGACTGCCAGGAACAAAACCCTCTTGTGAATTGCGGACTGCTCGCACAAATCACTTACTCAAATTCCATCTGTCGACACTGCTCCGCTATTAAAATTTCCAATCTAAAGGGAAAATGCCATCACGAGTGTGGGTTTCAATCCCATGTCTCAATATTGGGACCTGCCATCCATCCTTCCCTGTCATAACAGACTGATTACCTCCAGAAGTGGTTCTCCAGGAACAACGAGGTGATTCTCACATTCTCAGCAGTTTCGTCTCTTGCAAGGGACTTAATTCAATTCCTAAGTAGTTTACTGGGGCATTTACAAATTTCCTGTTCCCTATCCCAACGCCACCGAGTAATCACCCAGTTTTAGCTCACCGAGGTCCGTTGCTGCAAATCTGTCCTTGAAACATCTTGGGATAAATGCAGATTTGACTTTCTCCCCACTAAACCAAAAATACTCCAAATTTCCGAAAGATTCTACTACAGCTACTGGCTGTGGAGCCTGCTGGTTCCTGAGCAGACAAGTCTGGGGGTTCACGTATTTCACCAGGGTCCTTGTAGAAGGGTCAGGTTCTCAACACTCTTTATTACTACGCTAGTCGTAACCAGGCATTTTATACCATTTAGATGACTGACTACGCACCATTTGATCAGCCTGAGTAATAAATCTCCTACATTTTCTTCCTTTGAGATCTCCACTGCCCCCCAGCACATTTAAAAAGAAAAGATCTAATGACCTAGGATGTTCAAATAAGAAAATAATCCCACATTCCCATAACCATGCAGCTCCGAGCTCCGATGAGACAGCTCTAGGCCTGTGCGGACTTGGATGAAGAGCCCGCCACGCTCATAAGCCCCTCTGCCAGCCACAGCGTGAGAAGTAAACGAGGATGTCAGGCAACAAGCGGGCCATGTACTTGCACAAACCATCTGGCGTCATCCTGAGTCATTCATAGACGTCATCCAATAAGGGGGCCGTGGGTGTGGCTCTTCCCAGCGAGCCACAGCCTCCGTGGGGGCAGACAGCCAGTGATCTGCTTCCACAACATCCCCTCCTGCCCACGAGGCTCTGACGGCAGATGGAACCTCAAAGAATAAGCTAGCCAGTTAAGGGGCTCACCGGGTGCTCCCCCGCCAGCCTAGCACACACAACCCCTTGAGGGGCAAGGCCTGGGACCTCAGCACTCCCTTCCCTCCACCACCCTGCAGGTTCCTTAAGAAATACCACCAAGCTTGGCACCCCGTTGAGGCCAGGACTCTCTCTCTCTCTCACTCACTCCAAGATGTAGAACACACCTTACTTATCCTCTAAACTATAACACTCAGAATTCCATGCACCTCTGTGGACCCTGTAACTTCCCTTTCCCCCAAAAGATGAAGGACACTCCCCAAATCCATTTTCATGTCAATGATTGGTTTGGAAAGGAGTGCACATCCCACCCTGGCCAATGAGTGTGAGGGACAGTCTTGTGGTCACTGAAGAAAGATGGAGAAGAGAGAGACTTTTCTTTGCTTGGATGTTGTGTTGTCTCCATGTGACTCCTGCAGAGGGCCAGACCGAGGGCAAAGCCAGCCCGCAGAGGACGGCAGGGTGAAGAGCCTGGTATTTGACGACATCACTGATGGTCTGGAGCCTAGGGCTGCCCTACCCAAGGACTTCACACAGAGTAGGAAAACAGCTTCTACCCTACTGTTTGAGCCAGGCTGAGTGGGCCTCTTTGCAACCTGGGAGAGGAGATGACCTGACAAGAAACCCAGTTGCTGGGCTCTCCCTGGGCAAAGCCCTGGAAACCCGGGAATGGGAGACCTGCTCCAGTGACCCTTTGCTCACCTGGAGCTCACAAGCACACAGGGTCTGGTCTCGACTTGTTTCCAAAGCCTGGCTGAGGAACACCGCGTGAAGTGTGTTCTAGGCCTCAGGAATTAAACCATATTTCCTATGCATGGGGCACCTGTAAGAATTCACAAGAGCCAGTGGCCATTCCAGCATCCTTAGCCACAATACACTAGGCCTTCTGGATCACTCTCCAGCATGGGAACATCTGGTGACAAAGACGTGACCCAATTTTAGTCAAGTTCCTTGGAGCTCTCTTCTCCCCTAGGCCTTGTCCTTGGCCTGCTGAGCCCAGTTACAGCAAAGAGTCCTACTAAGCCTGTCTATCCAGAATCCCCCCGCTCCTAATATTCTACCAAGCTTCTCTTCCTCCACCCTTGGCATTTAATCAAGCTCCTCTTTTTCCAGACCCTTGATACCTAACCAAGTTCCCCTTAGTATCTCCCATTCTCCCCCTTACTCTGCCTGCTGGCTATGAATCAGTCCCTTCTTGTCCCTCTTGATTTGGGGTTGAGTTCCGTCTCTCTCCCCCATTTCAATAGTCTTAAAATCTTCCTTGCCATTTTTAACAAGTGTTAGAGTAATTATTCCTTGACACTGGCCATTCATTCTTCCTCAGTGTTCCTGCTTTGTTTTTCTTTCTGATGGTTCAGGCCCAGGCAGTGAAGTAGAGGAAAAGGTCTGTTACCCAAGCACCCTCTCCTCTCTCCTCTCGTCCTGACTCCTAACCTCCTGGTACAAAATCTTTACATCCATAAGGGATAGAGCATTCCACCACGAGGAGGATTAAGATTTAAAGTGCAAATATCCCATCTCGAGGTGTTTGACTTTACATACACTGAGGTGTAAATGGTGGGTACCCTCTCCTGACAGGAAACGATGAGAGAGGGAACGAGTATAAATGACTGCACACATGACTAACTTTATCAGTCAAGGTGCTGAGCACCTGAAGGCAGGGAAGAGGTTAGAAAGGACCAGAAAAGGTAGGTGAGGGTTGGTAGGCAAGGGCTGACTTTTTTACCTACATCACCTACTTGCTGCAGGGCCGCCCCAGGCCTTTGTGCACCCCAAATTCCACCAGGTCTGCCTCGGGTTATTGCTCAGAATTCGGATCCCACCTCCTCCCAACAGGAGAGTCACTGTCCCTGCAGCTCGTGCTCACAGACACATCACAGCTGCCTCGCGACTCCAAGGCCTCCCAGATGCTCTCCCGAGATGCTCTGCTCTGGACGTTAAGGCAGCACCCCTCTGCCTCCCCACCAGACACCCACCACACAGGGCCTGCCTCTGCTCTGAGCACAAATCTCTCACACCAGGTACAACGGGGGAGGCTCCAGAAGAGTCCAGGTGACTGACTTAAAGGCAGCTGTGTTTCTCCAGTGGCAAAGCCTTTCTGCTTTGCTGATTCTATATGCAGGTTTTTGGGGTTAAATAATGAGAAAGACAGTCCCAAGCCCACCACCAAATACCCGGAACAAAACGATAATCCAGACTTACAAAGTTCAAGTTGTTCAAAGGCGGTTGCTCTGTCTTTCACAGAAGAGAAAAAACATGTATTGGTTTTACAAGAGAGCAGCAGTAGAGGAGCCAGCCCGCAAGGACAGGCGCGTTTCATGGCTGCGTCTGCAGCTCTGGGGATGCTCCCTGCCCTTCTCCGGCCAGCGGTCCCCAGTCTCCCCACAGTGGAGGTTTAGCCATGTGCGGACAGGCCATGATGGAGGAAGAGAAGCTTCCATGCAGGAAGGCACGGGACGGTGACTCCGTGACCAGGAGCCAGGGAAAAGGGTAATCTGACTGCCAAGTGTGATGGGGAAATTCTCAAAGGTTATGTGAAAGAGAAGGCCATTTTCTCACATTTTATGCTTTTTCTATAAAACGGAGCTGAGCGAACTAGTAATCTAAATCCAACCTTTCTATGACCTGCCTTAATTTGGATACTCTGGGTACCAAACCACACTTCTAGGCATTTCCGCTCCACTGGGAGAAATGATCATTTGCCCACAGGGCACGCTGGCCTCTCACTGCTAGTCCCTGAGAGGTGTCCCCACGTTGACCTCCCCTGGCTCTGCTCATGCCACGCTGGTTACCCCCTTGGCCTGTCATGACCCCCAGCAGAAGCATGCATCCCACTTCCTGCCCTTCAAAGTCTGGCTCAAGCTCTGATTGCTTCTTAAAGCCCTTCCTACCTAGCTTAGCCCACAGCTGTCCCCTGAGCTGCTTCTTGAGGCCATAAGACGATTCCACACAAACGGGGAAGCCCCTCCCCCACCCCCATACTATTTTGATTTACTCGATGTTACTTCCTGTGTGTTGCATTTTCCCCAAATGGAGAGTGAGCTTTCCGAGGGGAGGCCCCATGCTACATGTCCTGTGAGGCCTCCGGCAGGGTGCTAAGCCCACAATGGCGGATTGAGAGGAAAGGCAGCCTAGCCAGGGCAGAGGGTCTGAATTCCCAGGCGCACGTGACACAGAACCAGTCCCTCCCTGCTGGGGGAAGGGAGCAGTGAGTGGCACCCACTGGCCCACGTCACAGAGGGGAGCACAGGGGCTGGCCCAGCAGGGTTGGTGACGGTGCCCCCCTGCCGCTCAAGAGGCATGTCAACTCCAGCCGGCCTCAGCATGGGTCCTGAGAAACAGGCCGGACAAGGTGACAGTGGCCACGTGAACCTGAATTAGTAGACATTGTCTGCTGAAGGTGAGAAGAAAAGAGCCTTCATGGTGAGTCTGATGAAGTGGCATGCAGACAAGCATGACTAACATAAATCTAACCAGGATACTAGACTTCCAAGGAATTAATATCGATGGTTGAAAACGCAAGGTAGTTTTGAGAATGTGGGGAGCAGGATGTGTCTCTGCAGAGGCAGGACAAGTACATCAAAGAGAAGAGGCTGAGGCTGCTCCCTCTGCTGGTTGGGTTTCCAAGAGGCCCAGGCTGGGGCTCGGAGAGGAAGGAGGATGTACGGGATTTCTGTCCTTTGAAATTCTTCTCCAGCTGGCTCTGCAATCTCTCAGGCACTGAGTCTAAACCTTCCCTTGTCTAGGAATCGCCAGGGATGCTAGTTTAAAATACCCATCCTGGATCCCATCCCAGAGATTGCGATTCCACAGGACTGGGCTGGGGCCCCAGAAGCTCATGTCTGAGAAATGCTCCCCATAATTCTGGTGCAGGTGGCCTGTGCTCCAGATCTGAGAGCCATGTGAGCCCTGAGAACAAAACAGAACTCCCGGCTACACCTCCTCTGTTTTCAACACATCATCAAGGAACACTTTAAATAGATGGGTGTCTCTGTGTTTTAGAATCTTCCTATGGGTACACAGAAGGGGGTAGCTAGCTTTTCAAGAGACCAGACTTCCATCCCTACGCCAACCAGGCTCTGGCCCCGAAGGGAGAGGCTCAGTTGGGGTTTGCACCTGTTCTAGCCAGGGAGCAGGGGAAAGGCTGCTTTGGGGACCTCAGTGGGTTCTGAGTTGAAGGAAATAGGATGAGGCCTCTGTCATCAAGCTGCTCACCCACTCTTCGAATGAGTTGCTCACCACATTCTGCTTCCCACAGAGGAAACGGTGGTGCAGGGCAGGGAAGAGAGCCCCAAACTGAATCACTCAATCTGTCTCTCTTCCCCGGGGCAAGTTCCTGACTTGGGGCAGAGTTCAGGTAGAAGGATCGCTTGGTAGAAGAGCATTTACCAGTCTTCAGGGCTCCGCATTCATCCACTGGCCATCCATGCACCATCTACCCAGTTATCTATCCAACAGGTACTGAAGTCTCTTTGAGTGACAGCTCCTCTGCCACAGGCTAGAAGCACACAGTGAACAAGGCAAGGCCCGTCCTCTCAGCTGCTCACATCGGGTGAGGGCAACAGAGAGACAGATGAATACAACAGAGCGTAAAAGTGAGAGAAGTCCTAGGCCTAGGACACGAAAAGGAGGGAGTACCCAATTCTTCCCACCATGACTGGGAAGGCTTCATACAGCAAGCAGGGCTGGCTGGAAGGCCGAGGAGTGGGCAGCAGTCTAGGGTCGGAGTGTGCGTGTGTGTGTGTGTGTGTATGTGTGTGTGTGTGTGCACACCACACTCCACTGGGACAAAGGAATGAAGCAGAGAGCGAAAGCAGGAGGAAACTAGGTTTTCCAAGGCCTGCGTGCAGGCAGGCTGGACCTGCAGGTGGAGCCTGGCTCTCGAGCTCCCTGGGGCTAAGGGCTGTCTGCTAGTTTACAGGAAGCCACAAGGCTGTTTAAAGGAGCAGATTAGGACTGAATTTGTGTTACTTGTGTTACCGGTGTTTCAGGCAGCCCCCTGCGCTGGCTGTGAGGAGGGCAGCTGGGAGGGAGACGGGGAGCTCAGTGGGTGGTTGCTCTGCTGATCCCAGCCACGGATGGTATTGCAGGGGAGAAGCAGGGGGCACAGAACCCACGGAGCCAGCGGCCAGGGCGAGGGAGGCCAGGAGGTGGGGGTGGCTCTCGGGCTCCAGCAGGACCCCGAGTACACTCAGAAATGGCCAGAAGCAGAGCCTTGCCCTGACTCCGGTCCCTCCTGAACATCCCATCTCCGGAGTGCCCCATCCCTCACGCATCCCTTAGGCCTACTTTCTGGATGTTTGTTCAGACTCTGCTGGCTGTGAACTAAACTAAACGCTCCTGAAACGTTTCTTATACATTGCAGGCGGTTTTCTGCCTTGAAACACTCGGGTGGTTTAATTTGTTTTCTGAAATAACAAAAGCAATTAGACTAATTGCCTTCAGAATGGGGCACTCACAGGGAACAGCCTCCACACTGCACGGGAGGTGCCTGGCAGACTCCTTCCAGGTTCATCATTATGGAGCAATCTGCCCATCCTGTCACGAGCAGGTGTCTCGGCAAGAGAAAGGGGTGCTGGGTGCCAGCACCCCACTTCACAGCCCCTCAGTGGCTCCTCTGGTGGGAAGATGGAGATAAGAGACGGTTCCTTCCCACCACAGGGGAGCCAGGAGCGACAGCCCACCTAGCGGGCATGCTACCCCTAGCAGGCCTTGCCTCAGTGCCAAGGGGGCGTGACCGCCTAGGGTGTCACTCACGGGTGACTCCATCCTGTGGAGCTGGACCAGACCCCAGGGCCCAGCAGGCCAGGATGGCCAGGAGCCCATGACCCAACTGCTGGGCGCAGACCCACTCACGCGAAGCACCTCTGCCTGCCCCCACATCCTCGCCTCGAGCCCTTGCTGAGCACAGCTGCCCCAAACTCCACGCGGGGATGCACACATGCCTGAGGAGAAATCCAACAAGATTCCTGCCCTCTGGGTACTGGATATCCAGCGAGCCACCCAAAAATAAACTGGCAAGCAAACCCATCATGATATAAACCACGTGCATGTAAACACGTACTGGGAGAAGGGCCGTGAGGAAAATGAATAGGCCTGAGGAAAGCAAATGATGGTGTGGGGTAGCCAAGCGAGAGGAAGTGGACTCAGAGCAGGGCATGCGGGTGACGGAGAGGGTGCTGTGTGGCAGTGCGGGACAAGGCCAGGGTGGCTGCTGCCCAGGGGCAGAGGAGAGTGGGGACATGCAGAGACATAGGAGGTAGGTAGGAAGGGGCTAGCTCAAGCAGAAGGGCCTGGCGGGGGTTTGGATTTCGCTGAAAAGGCCATGGGGAGAGGAGAGAGAATTAGCTGTAGGGTCCATCACTCTGCCATGGGGAAGATTGGGTATGAGGGACCAGTGGGAGGGGATTAGTCTTTCAGGAGGGATGGGGCAGTGTGTCCAGGCTGGGGGCAGTGAGGGCAGAGATGTGGACAGGTCTGAGATACAAATAGAGCAGGTCGAGCCAAGTAGACGTGACGCTGGGGGTGGGCAAGGGACGGATGACAGACAGATGACTCGGTTTTCCAACTGAAGCAAGTGGGTGGATTTTAGTGCTGTTCCCAAAAGTGGGGATGACTGAGGGAGACGCAGAGATTTCTGGGGGCTGGCAGAGGGCATAGAACAGCTTTTCTTTGGGCGTGTGAAACTTGACATGCCCGGTGCTGATACCAGAAGACCACATCTTCCAAAGAGGTAGGAAACAAAAGAGGATGGTTCAGAATGACAGTGAAGTTGCACGCCTGTACTTCCTTCTCCTCCTGAGCCTCAAGAAAAATGACCTTAAGAGACTAAATCACAGAAATGAAGAGAAAGGGACAACTACCCTCCATGAGCAACGGATTTTAAGGCATTTCTGGAAAGACAGTCACCAGTGGACAGACAGGGTGAAGGGCACCTCAACCCACAGCCTAGATCGGGTCCGTGAGAGGCGACAGCTGAAGGACACCTCCCCCAGAGGCACGGCTGAGACGGGGACAGTGAAACCAAAGGTCAGAAGATGGAAAACTCCCTCATGCAGAAAACACCCAGTGGGTCCTTCTCTCAAGGAATGTAATAAATCGCCGAGGGAAACCATGGCAGTTGCTGTGGGTGTGGGGGCCCTCCTCACCCTGGCACAGAGGGGCTCCCCGACACAACAGCTGGCTTGCAGGCTGCTCCAGGGCCAAGTGGAAGCTGCTGCCGGCAAGCCCTGTCCCAAAACAAGCGTCTCCGGCAACGTCTGTACCACTGTCCTTCATTCTCACCTTCGAATGGTCCGCCAAGAGTCACCAGACCCGCAACATAACATAGCGCAAGCCTGCAAATGGGAAATGGATAAACAAAAACGGGCAATGCAAGAAAACCACATACAACTATAATCCATAGGACCAAAGAAAAGTAAAAGCAAAATTCAAGGAGAAAACCAAAAATTACTAACTAGGATCCTCCAGCGATTTCCACAAGATGTTACTGCTAGAAATTGGGGAATGAGAAAGCATGCTCGGAGATTAAAAACATGATTCTTGGAATAAAAAGTTTGATACTCGGGGTGGATAACAAAACCGAGGGAATTTTCCAGAATAAAATATATAGAAACAGAAACTTTGAGAGAAAAGGTGAGACAGAGGTTATTGATCCAGGAAGTTCCATATCCAATTAAGACCTCTAGAAAGGCAGGGGAAGAAAACTGGGAAGAGGGAATTGTTACAGAAATAATCAGAAAAATTTTATTTGCTTTTATTTGAGGAGGAGATGCATCTTTAGGTTGAAGAGCCCAGAGAAGACATTGCAAAGCCAGACACGTCATTGCAAAATTTCATAATACCAAGGATATTATTATTTTGTGCATCATGGATTTTTTATAATACCTTTTATTTTGTAAATAATTGCATTAAAATATCATTGATCTTGATTACGGAGTTTTGGGTTTGGCAGGCAAAGGCCCGCACACCCCCCGCCTAATCCCAGCCTGTTACAGAGACGCAGAAGTCGCATAACTAGTGAACTAGTCCCCCCACTCATGGACCTTAAAGGAGATAAAGAGCTGATCCCAACAGCTTCCACATGGATTGAAATGGGTCATCCACAGGAACAAAAATCACTCAAGCACTGGCCTTCAGAGACACTGCTTACTTGAAGATGATGCCTTTAATGGTACAAGGATGTCTGGGGTGTCTGGGTGGCTCAGACAGTTGAGCGTCTGCCTTGGCTTAGTTCATGATCTCAGGGTCCTGGGATCAAGTCCCACATCAGGCTCCCTCCTCAGCGGGGAGCCTACTTCTCCCTCTGCTTGCGGCTCTCCCTGCTTGTGTGATCTCTCTCTCTGACACATAAGTAAATAAAATCTTAAAAAAACAAAAACAAAAACAAAAACAAAAACAGTATGAGGATGTGGTTTTCCCTTCCTGCATACAAACCACACTTCCCAGTGCCTGGCATCTGGACAGGGCCATCTGACCAACTCTCACAGAGAAGGCATGAATAGAACCATCTATCACTTCTAGGATGGGCCAGGTAAGAGCTGGTGGGCCTTCTCTGTACTCTCTCTCTCACCTTACCCACAGTGACCTTTAACGCCACAATACAGGAGGAGTCTACATAGTCCCTTGAGTTATTGTGCAGAGCAGAGAACCTCCACATTCTAGTATTACCGAGGAACGCACGGGCTGCCATGTGAGCGCACCATGAACCCAGTCATGCCAATGATATTCAGTTACCCCACCCTGACCATTAAAGGGAAACGTCTCCACGTGGGAATTCTAGATCCAGCTCATTGGTCAAGTACGAAGACAGAGCAAAAGTATTTTCAGACATGTGAGAAACAGAAAGTCAGATCCCCATACATGCTTTCTTAGGAAATTACATAGAGTGCACTCCAGCAAAAGGAAAGTGTGAGCCAAGAATGGAAAAGTCAGGATATCGTGGAAAGAGTGGTACGACCTAAAAGAACGTTCTAGGGGTGCCTGGGTGGCACAGCGGTTAAGCGTCTGCCTTCGGCTCAGGGCGTGATCCCGGCGTTACGGGATCGAGCCCCACATCGGGCTCCTCCGCTATGAGCCTGCTTCTTCCTCTCCCACTCCCCTTGCTTGTGTTCCCTCTCTCGCTGGCTGTCTCTATCTCTGTCTCTATCTCTGTCAAATAAATAAATTTAAAAAAATAAAAAAAAATAAAAGAACGTTCTACACGGGAGCAGGAAAGAGAGCCTGCAGAAAAGAGAACTCTGGGCAAAAAACCCAAAACCCAACCAAACTGATGAGAACAGAGATAATACGAACAAACTGGCAGACTCTCTCTGAACCCGATACCAGAACAAGGTCCTCGCCAAGTGACCCCAGAGTCAATGTGCTGGATGCCACAAAGAACAAAATGAAACACCTGCACACGATGTGACCCTCTGGGGTCGTACTAACAGAGAGGTCATGTATTTGTCTTCAACTTCTAGCATTAGCCTACAGACCGATGAGGGGAGGCCCTCTGGATGCTGGCGTGGTTGGGACAGACCTTGGCCAGGGAGTCCCACCCAGGCTTTAAAGCGAACCTCCCAAAACAGGTGCAGGCATGTGGCACTCCGCCTGTCCCCTCAGGTTGTAGAAGAACCGGAGGAAGATGGCTACGACTCCTCTCCTCCTGCCCCTCTGTACCCCATCGCTCGGACCGCTCCCCCTGCCTGCATTCGCCACCAACAAGCTGTGGCAGGCAGTGCTTCTGCCCATGACCCTGCTCTCTCAGCAGAGGCTCTAGTGACTTGGCAGAGTTTATCATCCAGTTCTGACAAGCCTTCCCCTGCCCTTTTCTTTGGACACTTTCCCCCCAGTAGGGGCGGCTGTCTATTTCCTCTCTAGAGCAGAAAACCTTGCCTGTCCACTGTGTTCTCATCTAGGGCTCTGTTCCTACAGGTTTTGGATGCTACTGGGGAGGCTCTGATTTGAAAAGAAAAAAAGAAATCCATGGTGTGCTTTGTAGAGGTGACACGTCAAAGCATGTCAGCCCCATGGCGGTTTGCAGCACCGCACCCCCTGGTCTACAGAGCGCTCCCGATGCAGTGAGCTGCCTGGTCTGTCAGTCAGAACAGGACAAAGTGGCTCCTAGAGGGGTGCAATGTGTCCCTCCCAGGGCCCCTGTGAGTCACAGGTCAGGACTGACCAGTCATGCTTGGGCAAAGGCTATCTTTGGCAGCCTGAGGTGATGGTTGCCTGAACGGCTAAGGAGTCAAGAGGTCACCTAAGGCAGTCCTCTGCCTCCAGGCCCAGGTCACTACCTAGATATGCTTCGGTAGAGGTGTCTTCCACATTTGGGAATTTAGGGAGGAGTAATAACCGAGCAAGAATTTCCAGTGAAATCTCGCCACAGAGTTTGCATGATCTATTCTACGAAAAATAGAAGAAAAAGAAAAGAGGCTTCTGGCTTACCCTTACCTCAGTTCTTGCTGCTAAACTTTCTTCTTGGTCTAGGTTCACCGAGGCTGAAGGGGAGCTAGTCCCCTTTCTCAGTGCTACCTGTTGCACCTAGAAACTGAGACATGGGGGGTGCAGCATCTAGGGTGGCACTGTGTACGCAAGTGGTGCCTAATAACTAGGGAATGGGACACACAAACATCCACACAAATGCCTCTGTGCCCCCGCCATCCCTGCACCGTGGTCAGCACACTGCCTGGGGAGAGAGGCAAGCAGGGAGGGAGCCAGTATTTGCTGAGAAGGAGCAGGTGCTCAGGGCTCAGCTAGAGAACGGGGCACCTCTGCAGGCAGGTCAGCCTCTCCTGGGGGCAGGCCCTTCCTACTCTAGCTCCCGGGAGAGAGAGTGTGCCTAGCTCCACCCATGTCTGGGAAGCACACGGGCCAGCAGGAAACACCAGGATTTGCTTATCTGAGTTTATCATTCTATTCTGCACTGTCATCAAGGGCATTCCGTCCCCAGGGATGAGCAAACCTCCACGGCTTTCATGACTGATAGGCAGGCAGTGCAACATGAAGCAGGTATTTACGAAGAAGGGCCTTCATTTTCTGCTTCCCTACCCTGGCATTAATAAGGAAAGCACACCTAATTGCCAAGAATGGTTGATGCAGTGAGAGAAAACGGAATGCCAGGGTCAGCGGAAAGGGCTGACACTCAATGATTACTCTTAAATTATCTTTGCTCTGTCTTAGCAGCTTCCTATAAGGGCAATAAACAAACAGCAATTTCTTTGTAGTTCTGACGGGTAATTGTCTCACTGAACAAGTCGCATAATTTTAATTGTCGGGATTCACTCACTCCCAGCACCTATGGGAGGAAATCGGCCTCCCAGAGTCTCCTGGGCAGCCAAGTTCTAAGTCATCCCAGGGTCCTAAATCATCCTCAGACTCAGTTCCCAGAACGGGTCCTCAAGGGGGAGAGACTGGGAGGGAATGCTTGTGGGTCTCAGGGAGACTATGTGTCCCAGGGCCTGGCCTTGGCAGACCTTGACGTCGGGGAGGGATCGCAGTGTCCTTAGTAAAGAAAAACATCAGGCTTAACTTCCTGAGAAGTCTGCTCGGTCTAGACAACAACTGCATCGATTTTTGCAGTTAACAACCAACAGGTGGAAGAGAACAGCATGCAACAAAATGTCACTTATAATTGGAAATTCATTATTGGAATAGGCTCTGCAGTACTAGTCCAACTTCAGTCATTTCAAACATGCTTTCGTGTGTGGTACCCCCAGTCTGGTACCGGGAGGCTGGGTGGGGTTTTTCAGGGCTGCTTTCCTAGGCTCCCTCCCCGGGCCTCACCCCTTCCCCGGCCACAACCCTCCTGTCAGAAAACTATTTTCTCTCTCGTGAAGTTTTATGCCAGGGATATATGACCAGAATACATGAAGGTCTTTTAAATTTATTTTCAATAGCCCTGCTCTTCTCTTCTCTATGAAATATTTAGCATTTAACTCGTTATTTCTGCTGCTGGCAAAGTCTCAGGTGCAGGTGGCTTTGTAGAGATGGCCGAATGTCACACCAAGGTAATTGTTTCTCTTTATTTCCTCTAGATAAAGAATAAGTAATAGGCAAGTCTGAATTATCAGGCGGTGCCTCCATCACGGGCTCTGGCGATAACATAAAGCAGGAGATTGAATTTGGAGTGGTCTGCATAATCAGCTCTCCCCCCTCACTTCAAAAATTTGCCTGAGAATGAACGTGCATTTGCCAGCGGGTCTGCTCCCCTGCTCGCACGTGCGTGTGGGAGTTCCTGCTTTCAAGGAACTCGGAGTGGCAGAAAGGCCTTTCAATATCCACCCTCAAGAGGAGTCCGGGCAAGCAGGGGGGATCCGCCCCATGGGACCCAGGCAGCAGGAGGGTGCGGCACAAGCCAAGTTCAGGGATGAAGAAGGAGGTCGAAAGAAGAGGACAGGAGTTGAAGCAGGGGAGGTGCATGAGGTCAGCAAGAAGGTAGGGAAGGACAGGCTCCTGGGCGAAAGCAAAGAGCACAGCACCCAGACAAAGTGTGTTTGTGAGGACCTGAACCCAAAGGAATCTCTCTCCAAAACCCTCTAAGGCCTGGCCACTTAGCTTCAAGTCAATTGTGTTAAGCTCTCTTACAAAAAGATAAAGAAAGCAGATAGCCAGTGACTGATACATCTCGGGCACCCGTGCTATGGCCCCGAAATTTCCTTATAATAAGGTGTAGACCTTATTATAATTCAGCATCAATACAAAGCAGACGTGGGTTTTCAGTGAGCGCTGGTCTAAGCACTTGGTTTAGCAATACGTTGTTCCTATCTCATACCAATCCTTTTATACCGCTCAGAAAAATTTGAGACTAAGAACAAAGTTTTTTTTCCCCCTCCAAGCATTTTAAGCAGACAAGGCATAAATATTCATGAGTGATAGGAAAGCTGGCTAGAGAGTTGTGGTGGAGAAAACGATTCTGTGAAAATTTTATAGCCCAGCCTCTGTGGTAAAATCTCATTCGAAAAAAGTGCATCGGATATCAGATTTGCCCTCCTCACCAATGGATGTCCTATGGATGTTTCCACAATGTTCTCCAGAGCCCTCTTTCCCCACCCCATTGATTTCCTCTGTTCAGGAGCCAGAGGTTGCCCTTTCTGTGGAGAGTGGACTTCACTGATCCCACGTCAGTGGGACACCAACGAAGCAACCTTTAGATTTACATACATTTATTATAATTCGCATTGGGAAACTTATTTGTTTCCTTCTCAGGACACAGTGTGAATCCAGGAAATTGCTGGATGAGGTCAGGGCCCAAGCTAAGCCTGAGTCAGGGACACTTAGTCCCTGGCTGGCATCATGGGATCCTTCCAGTAACTGACCCTCCTGAAGGTTACATCGATGACCTTGACCTCTTTGGCAAAACGTTTCAACACCTGGGAGCAGTACCTGGCACATAGTATGTGCTTAGTAAATCATTTTGTTTTTGAATACCTCTGTGTGTTTTGCTATCACCATTCTGTTCAAAGAGCCAACAGACCAATACCATTGATATGCAGGCATTTACCTACCATGTGGAACCTTTGGTTTAAAATACCTATCCAAATGACACACTAACTGTCATTGAGAAAAAAGAAATCTAAGAAGGAAGAGAGGAAGGAAGGACGGGAGAGTGTTAAACACATTCCTCAAATCTGTGAGTAGCTCAGTTGGCCTATAAGAATACTGCTCTGGGGGCGCCTGGGTGGCACAGCGGTTAAGCGTCTGCCTTCGGCTCAGGGTGTGATCCCGGCGTTATGGGATCGAGCCCCACGTCAGGCTCCTCTGCTAGGAGCCTGCTTCTTCCTCTCCCACTCCCCCTGCTTGTGTTCCCTCTCTCGCTGGCTGTCTCTATCTCTGTCTAATAAATAAATAAATAAAATCTTAAAAAAAAAAAAAGAATACTGCTCTGACTTGTCAGGGGACGAAGTCAAATTTCCCATAATAATCAACAAACAGCTCTAGCATTTCCCCCTTACTCTTTCTGCAGTTCTAAGAACTTCCATCCCTTCCATGTCTTTCCAATAGATTCCCATGACGTTGGGCGTTGACTTTATGCTGGCGACTCTGCTCCATGATTCTCACACTCTCGAATCATCCCGGCAAACCTGTGGACTTAAGGGCTTACAATGTCACCCTCCTTGGAGGGGAGACAGGCTGCAGAGCACAAGGTCACAGAACTGGTGAACGCCACAGCTGGGAATCAAACTGTTTTGTGTGGCTCCCAAACCTTTGCTCTTAGCCAATTCCTAGTATTTCCCTCTTTAGGAAGATACAGGGCGACAGACCTGACCCTTTAAGGTTTTGTCTGCGGCTCTTCTCTGAGAGAACCACCTGCTGAAACTTTAATTGGCTTGGGCGACAACTTTTCTGAAAGCATCTTCTTCGAACTTTATCTTTAAAACTCTTCAAAATCCTCCCCCCCCTTATTCCTGAGAAGTGCCAGTTTTCCAGAGAATTCGGATACTCGCCCAGATAATTGATAACTCTGTTTGCAGGTACTGAAGTACACCTCTCATTGGGGACATTTCATATGACTTTATGCTTCAATTACTGACAAGTCCCCACTGTCTGGCCTGTGTCACTTTCACGGTGATGGCATCTGAGGCAGAAGCCAATCCATTAATGCCGGTGGCACAATTCTCTCTTTCTGAATCTCACTTTGGTACCTATGACTGTAGGAGCGAGTTTCATTAGGAAGCAAATTATGTTCTTCCACGAAAGGTCCCCCTTGGACCAAAAACCACTCTTGATGTTCCTCCAAGATTTTCCTAATGAAAGATATGTGGGAATGAACTGCACAACGCATCCCACAATTTCTTTCCCTTAATACAATTTATGCTGTAGAAAGCCCACGTTGTGGCCCCAATTGGATTTAGACTCACGCAGCTACCTTCATCCTCACGATTTATGATGTGACTGTACACACAAACATTCTAAAAATATCTCGACTGCTCATCTGAAATTCTAACTTTACCAGTGAGCTACAAGTCGTCTGTCTCTGGTCTGCTTCTAAAACTGACTCGGGTTCAAACCACAGGAAGGAGCATCTGTAACTGTGGTAACAGGCAGGGGATAAATAATGCATTTTCAGGAGAGAGACTTATTTTGCTGCAGTTTTAGAATGCATTCCCAATATTACGAGCTTGCAAATTTAATCTTGATTTCTTCTGTGATGCTCTCTTTAAGATTCTCCATTGATCCCCTGAGTCAAGAAAATGTGTCGTTGATCATCTGCCTGATCAACAGGGCTTGAGTTCAACCAAGGTGTCTCCTACGTTCCCTTCCATCAGATCAGGACAAGATTTTAATTTTTCATGAAGAGCAAAACTGTAACTTTCTACATGGCCAGATAACTGGGGTAATTTGCTCACACACACTAATGCAGTTTCAGCTGGAGGCCCCCCCGAGCTGCCCCGACTATAGAGCTTATGGAACGGAGAGGAGGCCGCCTTGTCAGGTGGCGGTAGGGTGGAGTGTGGGAAAACCCGGTGGTGGGGGTACAGATTGCACATGGACCCCACCAAGCGTGGAGAGGAGCCACACCTCACCCATAGGGCAGCCCACAGGTATGTCCCCAAAGTATACAGATAAAAATAAGTTCTTCTTTCTCAAATCTTTGAACTCTTTCCATGTAAAGTGAAATTATTTGCATAATTCTTTACATAAAATAGACATTTCAAGTTCCAGGGGGGAAAAAATTCTAGAGGAGTTTAAAATAGAAATGCTGAAAACATGCTGAATGCCTGGTTGCATGCTCTCATATTATGTTATTCCATTCATAGCGCTCATCACCAGCTCACACTCTTGCAAGTTTGTTGACTTGCTGTGTCCCCCATTAGAATGGGAGTCCCAGGAAAGCGGGGTTCGCTGTGTCTTGCTGATGGCAGGGCTCCCGCAACTTAGCCCAGTGCCAGGCACACAGAAAGAGCTATATAAGTGCTTGGATCAATGAGTGAACCAGCAGTCACTCCCCAGAGTCTAACCCAACTCCAGTGATGACATCACCATGACAAGGGCACAAGACTCTTTAGAGACCTAGTTTCTTGTTCCACCTGAAGATGATACAATAGGTAAAAAATGGAAACGTCAGCCCATTTACATGACGTATTCCAAGAGGCAATCTCTAGAGACAGAGAGTGAATTTGTGGTTACTTTGGTATGGTGGGAAAGGCCTTTAAATGGGCATGAGGACTCTCTTGGGGGTGATTGATGGAAGCCATCTAAAATTAGATGGTAGTGATAATTGCATGGTTCTGTAAATACACTAAAAACCATATTTACTAATAAACTAAAGAAAATGAATGCATTATATGTATGTAAATTATATCTCAATGAAGTTGTTTAAAAATAAATTACAAAATAAATTGCATACAAAACTCAATTAAAAAAAAAAAGAGGGTGACACTATTCCATCTCTCTGCATGAGGATCAAAGGAGACAGTGTTTGTGAAAGCATGTGCACATAGAGCAAGAGGGAAGAGCTGCCATGAATCTCACGGAATGTTGACACTGTGGATGGTACCCACACCCCCACACCACAGAGCATGCAGAACGGGAGGGGGCACACATGCTAGAGCCACCTGCCTCCATTGGCTTCTAAGCTCTGCCACCTACTGGCCCATGACCCTTGGCAAATTACTTTCTCTCTGTGAGCCTCAGTGTATTCAACTGTCAAATGGGGATTCCAGTATCAGCCTCATTGCCCTTAGATCTGAGTCTGTGCAGAGTAAGCCCAATATAAATATTTGCCATTTCTACCATACGCATTTCTCATTAAATCTGGAGAGCTAAAATGCCACCAAAGAGCTCACAGCTCATTTTCCTGCACCAGGCATGAAAGGCATTGTTACCAGTGGCTGTTGGAACAGCAAGGAGCTTTCAAAGGCACCAAGGTTTTGCTCTGGGAGGTACCCTCTGATTCGACTTGAGCCACCCCTGTGCCCTGGCCTTGCCTGGCTTCAGTCAAGGTTAAGCCCATGTCTACCCGCGGCTGCAGCTCTGAAAGGCAGGTGACAGAACGCTGAGTGTGTAAGCTCTGGAGGCAGAGTTTCCTCTGTCCCTGAGTTTCCCCAGGGATGCCTCCCTGCAGTCCCCTTAGAATTTCATACCTAATGCTTAAACCTCTGCCTGTGCATGAACTTCCCCATGACCCTGAAGAAATGCTTCACCAGAAGATGGGGCTCAGTTTTCCTGGGAAGAGAAATTCGACTTTTCCATGAGATTTCTGCCCCCTGAAGTCTGTGCCCACCTGTCAGCAACACTTCCAAGGAGAGAGCAGCCCCCGGCCAGGCGGCTGGCCGTGCACACTGCATCTGAGGCCTCTGCATGCGTGTGTGTTGGAGGAGGGTTGATGGGCCAGCCCGTGACATGGACGTGCTCCTGGCAATTCCAGACACCTCTGGAGTCCAGGCTAGAGAAGACAGTGGCTGGCAGCCAAATAAACCTAACGAGCTAGCCCACCGGGGGCTGGGGACCTCGCCGTTTGCTGAGGACATTCTGACAGCAAGCACATGCCTGATGCCTCCACAAGCTGCGGCCGGTGGTCCGAGTCTCTTGGGCCTTAAGAGGCTTCGTCCCTGCTTGGGGGCTGGGTTGCAGGTTTTCCTTCTTGTCCTAATCATTCACGAGCTACCTATCATTACTGTGGAAGGAACTCATCCTGGGTGGCTGGCCACGCAGCTCCAAAGAACATTTTATTCTTTCATTCACTGTACAAATGTTTACTGAGTGCCCACGATGGGCTGGGCTCCATACCACCGCCGGGCTCACCACAGCGACACAGTCCCTCCAGAAGGGAGTGACAGAACTGACCCACCGTCAGGAGAAGAAGCTCTGCTCCCAGAGGCAGCAGCCTGATGCAAGGCCAACGCACAGGCTGTAGGTCATGTAAAAGAGCACTCCTGCCGCTGCAAACCGTGACTAGGCGAGGAGAGCTGGGTCTCGGCACTCGGGGACGACGATGTGTCCTGGAGTGGGGGGAGGGAAGGCAGTTGACTCCAGATGGCAAAGAAACACATCTGAGAAAGATGAGCAGGACTACCGTCAGGCAATGTCTGCCTGCAGACGGAGGCCCAGTTGCACTAAAAGCTAATGCTAATTGATGCAAAAGGGGAAGCAAATGCCATGCACATGTTTGTTTGAAAAGGACAGGGACAGGGAAGCCAGACTACAATGCCAAGAGACACAAAATCAGATCCAGGCCTCTGGCCGGCACTGCTGTGGCCTCGGTGCTGCAGGGCAACACTGGCCATGTGCAACTGAGGACGACATCAGATTTGTTAAAAATGACCGGGCTCCTGGAAAGCGTTCCTGGCAAGGGTGGGGGCTGCCCAGGGATCAGTCTGGGTTTAGCCCCGCTTGTCACAGACCCTCAAGAAGCCAAAGAAATGCCTGCTTCCAGAGAAAGCTGCAGGACTCACAGAGGCTGACCTCAAGCCTTGCCCAACGGCACCCATCACTTCCTGTCAGAGAAGAAGGGGGTTACCCACAGTGGGGCCTCACGGCTCGCCTTCTGTCCAAGGGTGAACACAGATCCTATGGGCCCCAGCTATCATGAGAGTGAGCAGGTGCAAGCGGGTGCTTTCCCACCGCAGCTCATGGCTTGCAGGGCAGGGAGGTGAGCAAAAGGTGTTTGCGTGCATGAACGTGGGAAGGCCTCCCTTGAAGGGCAAAGGTTTGGGGGATCTCTCAGTCAGTAAAAGGGTCAGCTGCAATTTGACAAGAGGAGGGAGGCTCAGAGCAAGCTCACAGGGGCTCCGTGTCCCCTGGGAATGATAACCCTCTGCCACAAGAGGATAACCCGTAGGAGCCGCACAGGGGCACTAGACAGAGCCCTGCAGGCACTCGGGGGACAAGCACCCAGCAAAGGGGTGTGCCACTCACATACACATGCCCCTACCCATGTGCACACTGCGGTGAGCCCTTCCAGGCCCACGACTCACCCTAGCAAAAGGGCTGAGATACGCTGCCCAGGCCGGACTGGCCTCTCTAAATCTAGACCCTCTCCGGCCATTCGAGTCCCTGACGAATGAGCCAGCCACCACTGTTCTTCAACCGCACACCAGTCCCTGACCCTGGCCTCAGACTGGCCTCATTATTCAGCCTGGAGCTCAAGGTCGGTTCAGCAGCCAGCCTTTTGCTTTCGGTGCCACTGTTTCATAGAGCTGCTCACTCGCAGTTTTTGTGGTTCAGCAAGGTACACGTGGGGCAGGGGTGTGGGAGGCACCCATAGGTCTAATGCAGGTGGGAGCCTCTGGGCGGGGCAGAGAGGAGCTCGGCTGAAGACAAACTGCTCCTGCTGTCAGTCCTGCGATGCAGCACACACGATGCCTCCTTGGCCCTTCCCTGGGCAAGTCTCCCCTGCAGTCTGTACTGGAGGTGGGGCTGCAGCTTCCACCACCTCCAGCTCCCCCTGCAGCCTGCCAGGGTGCCAAGCAGGAAGGCTCACGCCCATTTTTTCTGCGTGCCCTTCTTCCCACCCCATTCCGCCTCTCACCATCACTCCTCACTCTCCAAGCCCTGGCTCTGGCCTCAGGGCTGCCTCTCAGTGCCCCCAAACTGGGTTCTGCCATTCCCTGCCTCCGTCTGCCCTCTCCAGATGTGCCTCTGCTCAGAAGCGGGCCCATGCAGCTTCTCTGTCCCTGGGGTGTAGCACCGTCTCTGGTGCATGGCCAACTGGGCAACTGCTTCTCCTCCAGGCAGAGACCCTTGAAGCAAAAGGAAGGCGGCAGCAGAGTGGGGCTGGCACTACCCCAGAGCCCCCACTTGGCACAACACTGACATGGAGCAAGAAAAAAGCTTTCTGGGGAGGATGTTTCACTGAAAGCCCTCTTGCCTAGAACTCTGAAGAAGACACTAGAAGAAACACCACTCACACGGATAGGATGCAATTTTTTTTTTTTTTTTTTTTAAGAAACAGCAAGACTTAAAATCCCTGTTTTCTTTCTAGCCAAGGAAGAGAAGACACTCGTGAGCTTAAATGCAAAAAGAACTATACTCTCCCACATTTATAAGAACCATTATCCATCAGATAAAACACACTCTTGTATAAGGTTTAAAACAGCCCGTCTGAAAGTTCTCATCCTGCTCTTGCCTGACGAGAAGGACCATCGCCTCTACTTCGTAGGCCTCTGTTGGTTTACGTGCATTTGGCAGTGAGGCTTTCAACACACCGCTAAGCGACAGTGTCTACTGTCTCGTAAGGGAGAACGTTATGCAGGGATAAGAGCCCGGTGCCAGCATTCAGGACACTTCAAATCCTTGCTCCACATTTGCAGCCGATGTCAGCATGAGGGCCTTGGGGTCCCTTTCTGTAAAATGGGGATGGCTTCCTTCCTACCTTGCATGGTGCTTGTCGTAAAGATACATTGAGATCAGGAATGAGGCAGCTTAGAGCTATCTAAATGTAAACACCTTGTGTTTATTTGTTAAGTGACAATTCTTAGGACGGCTGTTGGAAAGGTGTGATGCGATTCAGGCTAAACCTCAATTTGAGCATGATTGGAAGGGTAACCTCACCCAGAGATCCTTCCCAGCACTTCTCTTGTTTTTATCTCTTTGTCGAGAATTTCAATACATTTATATTACCCTTGACAGTAGCTACGAATTTTGGTTTAAAAATGAAATGTGACTGTCCTGGGTAGTGCCATTTCTCTACCCAGAAAATAAAAGGTATTTATGAGACATTGCAGAGCACCGAGAGTTTCTCCCGATGGCCGCAGAGAGAGCCCCGTAGCAGCCCCCCGCTGTTGGAGCACTGGGCTGGCAGCATGTGCTCTGGAACAGGTAAGGAGCAGAGTTCCCATTCACAGCTGGCTCTTGGGAACAGATGCTAAGAAACATTTGCCTGGAGACTCGTAGAGAAAGCAGGAGGGAGCCCTTGATGGGCAGGTAATGGTGCTGCTTCCCATGGAGGCGAACCTTTCCCATTGAAGCTAATTGGGAGGATGGCCAGCCTATGTTAGCAACGGCTGAACTCGAGAACACTGAAAGTGAAATCTAATTTAATTTTAGTTGTGTAGCAACTCAACAGAGAAAGCATGGCCAGGACTTGCTGCTCTGCAGAGGTCCTCTGAACCCACTTTAGAAGAAGTAAGCGATTGATAATCAGCACATTCAAGCCAATGTGGAAAGGGCAGAAGTCAGGGAGGCTGCACACAAGCTGTTGTCCTGAGGGGCTCGGCCAGGGAGGCCACGCACAGGCTCTGCTGCACGTCTGCGGACAATGCTCAGGTCCTCAGCAAACACCCTGCCCCTGGAAAACTCGGCCAGTTCCCGGCTGTCAGCTACTGTGGATGAAATGCTGAGGTCCACCGTACGTAGGCACAAGGTGGTTCTGAAGCATGGTCATCCAAGGAAATGCATCCTTATTACCCCAACCAATCGGTTGCCACAATGGGCTTCTTGTAGAAGACAAAGTCTCCTTCAAGCGGCAACTGACTATCTTCTCCAGTTCTGGACTATGCTGTCTTCCTGTTGGTAAATGGACACATTGCCACGGTGAGCAGGGAGTACCTGCCACTGGGAAAAGGGCAATCATGGCAGGATTAGTGCACACTCACGACCCCGTAACCTTCATGTTACTGTTAGTAAGACATGGGCTCGCAGGTTAGAGACAGACTGAGGGATGCATGCATGTGTGCCTGAGCGGGGCTGAGAGACACAGCGAGACACAGAAAGGAAGGGAGGGAGGGTCAGAAAGGCAGGAGACAGGGATCCGAAGAGAGACCGAGAGCAGGAGAGACAGACCACAAGCTGACGAGAAAGGCACATAAAGGAGGGGAGAGTAGAGAAGGGTGTGGGGAGAGAAGAAGAAGAGGCAAGAAAGACTTCAAGAAAACCTGGAGAGAGAAGGCAGGAGAGATGGGGCCTGTTGGGGGGGGGGGCAGCTGGAGAGGGAGAGGCTGAGTCTTCTAGGGAACAGGAGAAAGGCACATACTTGCAGCAAGCATTCCCTCCCCTGCTCTGTCCTTCAGCTTCTTTAAAACTAGCTCAATCGTCCACAACGTCTGAAAATGCTGTTGAGGAGATAAGTTGAAGAAAAATGTGTTTCCCTATGAAGAATCCATCACCCAATACAAGTTACTCTCACTGGCTCGCACTAGGAAGGCAAGAACAACCAGGTGACCCTTCACAGCTGACAGGCGTGTAACTGGAAGAGCCCAGAGAACCCCCGGCCCCAGCTCCTGGCCTGCAGGGAGGGCTGAGGGCCACAGCCAGGGAAGGCCCTGGAAGGACCCCTGAGCCTGGGAGCTGGGTCAGCCGTGGGCGTGTGAAGGGGGTTGGGAGCTTTGGACCACACTCCACAGCACTACACCCACACTGAAGCTCCACAAACGTCCTCGAAGTAGTATTTTCTCCTTTGACTGATGCGGAAATGGAGGCCCAGGCAGGATGACTTGCTGGCCATTAGGCAGCTGGTAGGAGGAGGGTCTAGGACTCCTCTACCACACCTGCCTCCTGGGGACAGAACTGTGCTTTGGCAAGAACTTCAATACAGAGCAACGGTGTCTGTGTGTGGCAGGGGAGCTGGGGTGGACTGTGAACCCAAGACACCTGCAAACCACGGAGAAGAACGGGCAGAGGCGGTGCAGTGCGGACAGACACATGTACGTTCTCGATGCCTTTCTAAAGCATCCTGTGAACTCAAGAGGAAACTCCACCGCGGGCACTTGATCATGTGAGCACAGGGAGGCCCGACACAGAGCTCTGCGTCTCACCGCGCAAGTCATGCCTTTGTATCCGCCTGCACTTGGCGCTTAGCATGCGCCACTCCTGGGGCCGCCAACTCAGGCTGATCACACACAGCAGGCCGGCATCCACGATTCGTGCTGCTGCCTGTTTGGTATTCTCTTCCCCACGCTATCTCAGCTGTCACCATTTGTCCTTGCAGATGATGGAGC
Organism: Ursus maritimus; assembly: GCF_017311325.1. Classification (NCBI taxonomy): domain Eukaryota; kingdom Metazoa; phylum Chordata; class Mammalia; order Carnivora; family Ursidae; genus Ursus; species Ursus maritimus. The sequence goes on along the minus strand of NW_024426663.1, from coordinate 59,410,237 downwards.
ACGAGGCTCTCTGAGGTTAAGCATCACTCACAGGGGCCCTAGAGACACGCCGGCAGGGTCCCTGTCTCGGGGAACTATTCTGCTGTTGCTCTATCTCTACAACCTTGGGTCGGTGACTGCCTCGGAGTCTTCAGTTCTCACTATTCAGTGTAAAAGTCCTACCTTATCGGGCGGTTACCACTGTGTCCTGAGCTGGTGATGTCGACATTTAGCACCGTGCCTGGTAGATGACAAGCTCTCCCTTGGGAAAGGCGAGTCAGCTGCGGGAGGAGGCTGCTTCCACCCCTGCAGGTGCCCCAACATGTGGCAGTATCCTCCCTCGAAACTCCCCTGGCGCTGACCAGCCCCGGTGTGTAGCTCAGCTGAGCCCTCCAGAGAGCCCATGAAGGGCTAGCACCTCAGACTGCCTTTGACCCCCAGAAAATGCCAGGACACCTGGGTCTGCCTTCAAGCCTACTGCTGTGGGCCTCAGATTGCCTATCGTTAGGACTCAGCACAGAGTGTGAAGTTCAAAACCCACGGTCCAGCCCCACACTGTCCTTTGACAGATGGGAAATCTGATATTCCCAGAGGGAAGGGGTCGTGCCTCAAACAAGGATGGTGAAGGAGTTCAAATTCAGGTCTCTTTCCACGCAACTAGATTTTAAAGAACTGGAAGCCAGAGTATCTATGACCATATATATATAAAATTTTTTTAATTGGTGTTTTATAATTTTGATTTTGTTGATATAATTATCTTGTGTTATTTAGGACTTTTTAAAAAGGCCAGGAGAAATGAGATGATCACTATGGGAGGCTGTCTTTTAAATAAGAAAGCTATAGGTACGGACGATGGAGCACTTCCCTTCATGTGTAGGGTAGAGATGATGTGTTCACCTCTGGTGAGAAATGTTATTAAAAATCTAAATTTGGAAGAAAAACTCCCAAACCATTGCCAATTTCATTCTTAAGGAAAATGAAACCATTAAAGCAAGAACTTCCTCAGGGATTGGGGCTGGGTGCTAGGCTGTGAATGAGCTTGGTATGCTTCAGAGGCCCACCCCACCTTGCTCCCGTATGTCCCAGGATGTTCCTCACCTCCAAGCCAGGCACCTCACTCCTCCCACTGCTTCTGGACCCCTACTCCTGCTCCTCTGGTGTCTGGTCTGCCTTGTGGAGATGGCCCATCTGAGATTCCCAGAGTCTGAGAACACCGAAGCCCCTGCTATGGGACCTGGCCCAAGGCCATCTCACCAAACCCTCACCGGGCAGAGCGCCGGGGCACTGGGAGGGGCTACAGTAGGTGTTTAATAAACACAACTGGTGTCCCTGGAAGCCTCAGCCCTCCTTCCTTTGAATCCTGTCCTGAGACTGCGGGCTACTAATGAAGCCCAGCAGTGTCCAGCACTCTCAAGAGAAACTGTAGACCTCTCAAATGAGGTGGGGGGGTTCCTTAGAGGAATCTCCTTTTAAGCTAACCTCTGGGGAACATCTATCCGGCTTAGTTCACCATGGAAACTTGGTCCCTATGCAGAAATTCTTTTTTTAAGAGAGAGAGCACACATGTGAGCATGTACACATGCGCATGTGGGGGGCAGGGGTGGGGGAGAGGGAGAAAATCTTAGGCAGACTCCATGCTGAGCTTGGAGTCCGACACACGGCTCGATCTCACAACCCTGAGATCACGACCTGAGCCAAAATTAAGAGTTGGACGCTTAACTGACTGAGCTTCTCAGGGGTCCCTGTGCAGAAATTCTGATCGCAGTGAGTGAGTGCTGGTAAAGGCCAAGGATGTGTGGAGTGAGGGAGAACTTAACCCAGTTGTATAATAATCATATACACATGGCTGTTTATGCAAGGGCCTTCCACTGCGACGGCTTAGGTGACACGGAGGCAGGGCCTCTACTCTCCAACTGAGGAACTCCTGAGTGTCTCTGAGGTCCCATCCGGAGGCTCCATCCTCCCTGGGGCCCTCAGGAGAATGTCAGCCTGAGACATCCTCAGGAACCAATGTTGACTCTGGGGAGAAAACTTCCCTTTTACAGCACACACTGTGTCTGGGCAGTGCAGATATAGTATGTCACCCCTGAAACGCACCCCTACATCCTCAGTTCCATGTTGTCCGAGGGGGCTATCTGAGTCTGCCTGCATGGCCCCAAGGCCCTTCCTGGGGGATGACCAAAGACAAGCAGCCATTCATCGCTGACATGCTGACCAATGCACAGAAGCCAGGTCGAAGGCTTCCCTCTGCTCTGAAACCAAGACTCCAACCCGAGAGCTGTAACCAATGATATCACCTCCTACAGCTCATCCCTTCTGCCAGGAAATGCCCTTTTACACGCTCACCTTGACTGCTGGGAGCCATCACCTCATTCCAGGTTCTCGGTAGTTCTCAGTACAAGATATCCTCCTCCTTGTCAAATTTGTTTTTTCTCTTGTGAAGCTGCATTTTACCTGCCCTGGTTTCTGTGTATTTCCTAAGTCACCTCCCATCCTTTTTGCTTCATTCACATCTTTTTTTGGTTCTTGTTTTTTGGCTTAAAAAAAATTGATATCGTGCCTTAAAAAAAAAAAATCAAAGACTGTCCTACAAGGGAAATGTTTGCACTGGCCTCAAGAGCTCCAATAGCCACAGGGTGAAATCATAAGTTTAGTGCTCTTCAGTTGTTCTGACTTTTAAGGGAATTCAAAAGAAGGCACACAGAGGTCTTCGGCACAGGAGTATTATCAGTCTTGTCAGAGTTTCATATATTTTATGTTTTTGTTTTCAGTAGGCCAGATCTTTGTTATGGGTCATGACAACTATCTCCTGATTTTCTATCCATTTCTGCTCTTATCTTTTATTATTTCCAAAGTTCTTAAGTTGAACTCTTGACTCTTTAATGTTCCTGATTTTATAATGTGACACTGGAAGCTATAACTTTCCCTCTAAGTACCACTTTAGCAGCACCCTGGCATCCTGGATATACCAAAGATGCATTATTGTTCAGTTCTAAACATTCAGCAACTTTCATTACTGCCCGTTCTCTGCCCCTTGAGTTATGGAGAAGTATATCTCTAAGTTTCTAAATGTACGGATTTCTAGTGGGCTTCTTGCTAATGATTCATGATTTTACTGCATATGGGGGAAAGACTATGGTTCATCAGTTATGTAGTATGGGCTGAAGCTTTTTTGTGGCCTGGAATGTGGTTATATACTATGACTGCATTAAGCTTATTAGTTAAATTTCCAAATGCATCTATTTTTATGGATTTCTGATTGTTTGAGTTATTTGATAAGGTACATGTTAAAGGGTCCTATCATGATGGTGCATTTGTCAATTTTCTCCTGTAAGTCTCTAGGCTTTGTTTTGTGTCTATTTAACACCTAGGTGAAGGGCAGAGAGGCTCGTAATTGTCATGTCTTCTGAGTGAATTGTTTTTTTTGTCAGTATGCAATAATGTGTCTGTCACTTAAAGTATACAGTTGACCTTTGAACTGCATGGGTCTACTTACACACATATTTTTTTTACAGTACAATACTATATATGTATTTTCTCGTTATGATTTTAACATTTTTTTCATCTAGCTTACTTTATTATAAGAATATGGTATATAATACATGTAATATAAAAGGTATTTATAAAAGTACCCAGATATCCATTGACAGATGAATGGATAAAGAAGATGTGGGGTGTGTGTGTGTGTGTGTGTGTGTGTATGTAGAATGGATACACACACACACACACACACACACACACACATATAGAATGGAATATTATTCAGCCATTAAAAAGAATGAAAACTTGCCATTTGCAACATGTGGATGGAACTAGAGGTTATTATGCTAAACGAAGTAAGTTAGAGAAAGACAAATACCATATGATTTCACTCATATGTGGAATTTAAGAAACAAAACATGAACATAGGGGAAGGGAGGGAAAAGTAAAATAAGATAAAAACAGAGAGGGAGGCAAACAATAAGATCCTCTTAACTATAGGAAACAAACTGAGGGTGGCTGGAGGGGAGGTGGGCAGGGGAACAGAGGAACTGGGTGATGGACATTAAGGAGGGACATAATGTAATGAGCACTGGGTGTTATATGCAACTGATGAATCACTAAATTCTACCCCTGAAACTAATAATACAGTATATGTTACCTAAAGTGAATTTAAATAAAGAATAAAAAAGGATATTTGTTAAATGACTATATTATTGGTAAACCTTCTGGTCAATAGTAGGCTATTAGTAGTTAAGTTTGGGGGAGTCAAAAGTTACACATGAAGTTTTGACTGTGCAGGAGGGTTGGTGCCCCTAAATCCTGAGTCATTCAAGGGTCAACAGCACTTTGGTAATAATGCTACCACAAAGCATCTTTTCTCTAGTATGTGTTACTATACCTTTCCCCATTGATTTCATTTCAAATGTTGTGTCACTATATTTAGATATGACTGTGGTCATCTCTGTCATCTCTAGATTTAAAAAATTCAACCTGAGAATTGCAGTTGATTAACAGGTAAGTCCAATCCATCAATAATTATTACTGGTATATTCAGACTTATTTTTGCTATCTTATTTTGTGTATTTATTTCTGTATTGTTTTATTACTATATATTATTAAATTATTATGCTTTTACTTTGTTTCATTTGTCTACTTTCCTGCCTTCCATTGAATTGGTTGAGTGTTATTTATCCAACTGCCCTTTTCCACTCCAAGTGACATTCTTTTTCTATTATTTTACAGGCTACCCTTTAATTTTTATTATGCATTTTTACTTAAAATCTGAAGATAACAGAAGACTGTTATCTTCTCAAATAATATAAAAATTAAGAAATGCTTTACCACTTAAATTTTTATTATGCATTTTTACTTAAAATCTGAAGATAACAGAAGACTGTTATCTTCTCAAATAATATAAAAATTAAGAAATGCTTTACCACTTAAATTTTTATTATGCATTTTTACTTAAAATCTGAAGATAACAGAAGACTGTTATCTTCTCAAATAATATAAAAATTAAGAAATGCTTTACCACTGGTCATCACTACCACCTCATACTTCATAATTGAACACCCCCCCCAAATTATCCACCTTATTACTATTATTTTTCTACAAAAAATGTTTTTCTATTTTCTATTACTGCTGATTTTTCTCTAAGTCAATGCTCACTTATATTTACCCTTATGTTTGCCTACTGGCCTTTTTGTTTTTTAATAATAATTTTTTATTATGTTAGTCACCATACAGTACATCCTTAGTTTTTGATGTAGTGTTCCATGATTCATTAGTTGCGTATAACACCCAGTGCTCCATGCAATACGTGCCCTCCTTGATACCCATCACCAGCCTATTCCAGTCCCCTACCCCCCTCCCCTCTGAAGCCCTCAGTTCATTTCCCAGAGTCCGTAGTCTCTCATGGTTCATTCTCCCTTCTGTTTACCCCCCCTTCACTCTTCCCTTCCTTCTCCTACCTATCTCCCTGCTATTTCTTATGTTCCATAAATGAGTGAAACCATATACTTGTCTTTCTCTGGCCTTTCTTGTCAGTGAAAGTACACTACTAAAAGTATACCCTTTAACAGTTCTTTCAGAGAGGGTTTGTGAATGGTAACTTCTCACATCTTCGACAGGAGATACTTTGGACCTAATTATTAAATAGAATTCTAAGTTGACTATTTTCCCTCATAATTGGAAGACATAATTCGTTCCTTTCTGGCCTCCACTGTTCCTGATGATAAGTTTGCAATCAATGATTGCTTCTTTGAAGTTCATGTTTTTTTCCACTTTGTTTGCTTTTTACCTTGGTATTTTCCATTTTACTGTGATATAATACGTATTTATCCTGTTCAGAATTTGGTGTGCTTCCTTAGTCTAGGAATTTACATCTTCTTTTAATTCTAAAAAGTTCTTAGTCTTTATTTCATCCAATGTTTCCTTGTCTTAATATTCTCTCTCAATATCTGTTTTTTATTTTCCATCTTTGTGTCTCTCTGAGTTCTTATCTGGATAATTTCATCCAGAGTGATCTTCCAGTTCTATAATTCTCTTTTCAGTTACATCTAACATGCTTTTTAACCCATTCAATATCAATTTTAATAATTTTGATTTCTAGAAACTCTACTTTTCTAAATTTACCTGTGTTTTTTCCCTCTACAATTCTTTATTTATAATTTCCCTCTGTCTTTTTACCATTCTAATAATTTCAAACATGAATTTTTAAATTGTCACTTTTACATTGTTTAATTATCTAAAGATTCTAGGGAAACTGGCCCTCCAGTGTGCTGAGTCTGTTAACTCTTCCTCATGGCTAATTACACCCTTATGATCTGCAATTTTATATTTCATTTAATTTTTTAAAAGATTTTATTTATTTATTTATTTGAGAGACAGTGCATGGGGGAAAGGGCAGAGGGAGAGAATATCCAAGCAGACTCCTGCTGAGTGTGGAGCCTGATGTGAGGTTCAATCTCATGACCCAGGAGATCAGGAACTGAGCCAAAATGAAGAGTCAGAAGCTTAACAGACTGAGCCACCCAGGCACCCCTACAATTTTATATTTTAGGCTCAGATTTCCTTTTCTCCATGGATAACCCATAAATTCTGTTGTGGAGGTACTCCTTTAAAACGGATTTGCATGTGTGTTTCTAGGATCCCTCATGGTTTTATTGATCTGGGACCTATCTTCCAGTTAATTCCTAGGTTTAGAATTTCAGCTCAGTATAAGCCATATAAATTCAGACCTCTACACTGATATGAGGAGCAAACTCCAGCAACTCACAGTTTACTTGCTGCCTTCCTTGCCCAGTAGGTAAAATTTTCTTAGTTGTTGGCAGTGCCTCAGTTTTCGGCCTTATGGAGGGGCTTTATGTATTGTGCAGACCCAGACCACAGGTGCCACCCTGACGTGGATGTTAAAGACCCTGCTACCAACCCTGATGGCTTATATCTAGATCTAATAGTGCCCCCTAAAACAGCAGGGTGTCATGACACTGGCCTTCACTTACTAATCACCGCCTTTGAGAGTATTTTGTTCACTTGGCATCTAGGAATTTCCCTTACCTTCAGGTTTAGCCATCTACTTAGAAGACAAACAATTTTTTCAGAGTAATATTTTATCTAGCATTTATATGTTTGGAGTAGGAACAGTGGAGAGGTCTAGTGTCAATTCAAATAATCCGCCTCTCTGAAATGGAATCATCCAGCCCCTTGATCCAGTATTTGTTTCCTTCTTTTTTTACAAACTTAAATTCCATTAGCCAACATATAGTACAGCACTAGTTTCAGATGTCGAGTTCAACAATTCATCAGTGCTCATCACATCACGTGCCCTCCTTAATGCCCATCACCCGGTTACCCCATCCAACCATGCACCTCCCCTCCAGCAACCCTCAGTTTGCTTCCTATAGTTAAGTCTCTCATGGTTTGTCTCCTTCTCTGATTTCTCTCCATTCTCTTTTCCCTCCCTTCCCCTATGATCCTCTGCATGGTTTCTTATATTCCACATATGAGCGAGACCATATGATAATTGCCTTTCTCTGACTGACTTATTTCGCTCGGCATAATACCCCCCAGTTCCATCCATGTTGATGCTTGGCTGGGGGCTAGTTTTCTTCTGAGGTAAAAACTAGCCTTTGGCCAAATGTTTCTTCCAACTATACAAAGTTAAAAGAAAGACAATTTCAACAGTGAAGCACAGTAGAGCTCTAGCATGTGTAATAACAGCAGACCTACTATGCTCTGGGCATTGTTCTAAGCACATGAGCCACACTACTACATTTTATCTCCCTGACAGCTTTGTGAGGAAGGTCTTACTGGCCATTTTATGGTTAAGGAAACTGAGGAACAGGGGTGAAACATACACAGCAGCTATGTGCTTAACTTCTAAGCAAGAATAGAAAAGAGAAAAGGAAGATATTTCCACTTCCCTAGAGTTCAGATGACGAAGGATTTCATATATGACTGTACGGAAACTTTTACCTGTCACTCAGGGCTTCGTGTCAGATCATCTCAAGATGATACTGATGGTGATATCTTTTTTGCAACATTGCATCATACAAATGTGTAGTTTAACTTCGTTGCAAGCTTTCTCAGTCCGGCATCACACAGCACTGAGTTCACAGAATCACCAGTGCCGTTCCTGACACCCCAGCAGACATCCGCACACCTGGAATCTCACCCTCAAAATATAGTTGCAGACTTTTCTGGATACCCTGACAACACAGAATACACAGAGAAGTAGTGGTGCTTGAAGATAAAATGTTTGACAACTGCGTCCTTAGACCTGATGGGATTCCTGGCATAGATTTTGATCAACTTCGTCTGAATTCCGTGGGGCTAAACCGTATCTGAAAACTGTGAAATCCTGATGTCCTTTGAAGAGCATCGTCTGGTTGGTGCACATATTTATTTCCGTTACCACATGTAAAGGAAGGCGGCCTGCCGCCCATGCCTGGAGCCAACGGGCTGGCGCGCCTTCACGGGAACACGGCGTCCCGAGCAGAGAGGCATGGGGCTTGCGTGCCAAGGTGTGTTATGCAAATGCTTTGATCATCTTGGAAAGTGAACTGTGTTTTTTTCTCTCCTCTCAGTCCTGGAGCTGCAGGTTACGTTCAGTAAATATTTTGACTGGTGAGGCTGTAAGCAACTGTCTCCATTCTGAGGCAGAAAACCAAACATATCCGTGTTGAACAAATAATGCGGATGGGATGATTCCTGCCTCGGCCCAGAGCATCCTGAATGAGTCTGGGGAACAAGCAGCCAGAATCATTTATGAGAAAGATCCACACGAGTGCTAGGCTGCTTACAAACGGGCTGGGACCGAGGGATTGCAACTGACGGGAGAGATGGGAGACACACTAATGAGCAAGGCCGGGCCTTGGCCGGGGCTCTGCGGGGAAGGGTGCTGCTCGGTGTGGGTCGGGGGAGGTCGTTCTCAGCTCTCAGGAACCCTGCTTCTGCAGTGACATCACGGCAGGGGCAAGAGCAAGGATCTCCAGGTGGTGGTCACGCCTAGAAGCTGTGTTCCCATCAGTGAGGGGAATGACATGCCTGAAGATCAATCCTGGCACGTCAGTGCTATCAATCACCCCTAAACCTGGCACCTGTGAGTCTCTCTAAGGGGATGAGCCAATAATCCAGATAACAGAATGGCAAAATGTGTTTTATTCTCAGCATGATCATTCTGGACAGAGCCCCTTCTCTGGGGTATTACCCATTTCCAGCACTTGCACAGAGAGACAGCAGAACAGCCTCTGGGCTTTACGGACATGCCAGATCACCACAGTGAACAGCGCCAATCAGCCCCAGCTCTGCCGCTGGGGCCACCCCAGGGCCTAATGAGGCATTATTGGGAGGTTGGAGCCAAATCTGTGTAAACGACTGACCTTCTGTCCACTTCTGCAGTTTGCTTTTGGGTCGCCATCTGTCTCCTGCACTGTGGCCAGAATTCGCTTCTGGCAGCTTCCCTTCTTCCATCTAGTTGTTCATGGGCTATGAAACCAGCTCATCAAGGAGGTTAGCATTATGTTTAAAGCAGGAGTCACTAGGCTCTGAGTGAGGTTTCTCTTCTCAAGTGATTGTGAGCATTTGCACTGAGCAGCCTCAGGAAGGGCAGCTCAGGGGTCTTCCAGGTTGCTCTGGGTTCCATGATGTTCGGGGGCAGATGTGCTGTGCAGCAGCTCTGCTGCTGGGAGCAGAAGGACCCGTGCCACCCAGAGTACCTAACTTGGGATGCTACCCTCCTGAGCACCCCTGTCAGTCTGCACCATCATACAAGCTCCTATCATACAACATATGCCCTGAAATCCCAAACCTTCTCTACCTAATTTAATTAAATGGAATACATAGAATTGTGTGAAATAAAGTGTGTGGGTGTAGAGCACCTTCTTCAGGTGTGCAAACATTTGAATAAGCAAAGCAACCACGTGGGTAAAATGCAGATTGCTTTCTAGGATGTTACCTCAGAAAGAGAGAAAGCACTGCCCATTCCCGTGGTCCGACACTTGGCTCTATGTCTCATGCGAAGACTCTCCAGAGCCCAGGTCTACAGAGGTCTAAGGTCGAAGACAAAAAGCCTCGGATGATTTAGCTTCTCTTCCAGACCTGGCCACATGGCCCTCCAATCAAGGCAATCTTGGTGAGCCCTGAGACCTGTGTCATAGGCAAAGATCTCCATTTGCTGAGTGAGATGCTGTACTAACCCAGGATGCAGGAATGAGCCTCCCTACCTTCTCTCACCTGGTATGTCTGGCCGCAGTATCCACGTAGATGCCCCTGATGGAAGTGATGCTGAGGCCTCTATAAAAAATGCACACACGAGACTGAGGAACAAGAAGAGTCCTACACCACCTCTGCTGGCCTCTGTCTGACTTTCAGATTAGCGCTGTTCTCGAGGACGAGAAGTTTCCAAGGAAACTAAAACCACCTTCGACTGGGTTCCATGCTGCTGGACTCTTCCCCTCCCAGCCAGCACCCTTGCTCCTGCTCGGGGCCTGGCCTTGCTCTTATCGACTGCCTGTGGGACCACCCAGGACCACCCCCACCCAGCCACTCTGCCCAGAGGGAGCTCTCAGTGCCAGCTGCCCTGACTCCTCACGGCTGCCTCTCGCATAACATCCTCCTGCCCTCCTTCCGGTCCTGGAGGGCCCTAACCTAACCCTCTCTCCTCACCTGTCCCTCAAGGCCCGCTCCCACCTCCTCCTCCAGCCGGCCTGCCCTGACCACCTCAGCCACACTCTCCTGCTGCTCATGGATAGGTGCATCTCCTTCCGGGCTACATTCCACGCTCTGGGTTAGTTCCCAAGAGCCTCCCTGAAGTCAGGAGCTATATTTGTGCCTACTCCTGTCCCTGGTTCTGCGAGAGCAGCAGCTCCCACAAGACAGGCCCAGCAGGTGCTCACTAAAAGGTAGGTGAGTCGGCATGGATTAAGGAGGCAGGAAGGGAAGGAAAAGGTCATTTACAGAATCTGTAAAAGGCTCTGGAAAGTTGGAAAGGCCCTTGAAAGACATGATATATTACTTTTAAAAGCACAACTTTGATGTACTGACTCTGTAATAATTTCAGCCCTTATCCATCTCTGAGGCAATTCTTACTAAGCCCGACCACGAATAGTGAGTCCTGGGGACAGAAAGGTTTCTCGAACATTACTTCACTGAAGAAAGAGATGACAGAAGGTGGGATAACCCCCAGGGCTAGTCTGGAAGCTCTAAGGATGGAGGATCAGGGGGCAGTTCCCCTGGAGTGGGGGGAGATGCCTGAGGATTGGTCTGACAGCCCTGCTGCTCAGCACACACGCTGCTCTGGCTGCACGTGCATTTTTGAGAGACTTGCTGAAGAATGTTACGGGAGAGCTGCAGCCTCTCCTCCCCTGCCATCTCTAGGTGCCATCAGTGTGTGGACTGGGTGCCATGCCTGGAAACAGATCCAGCAAGTTACAGACAAGCCCAGGGCACAGACCACTTAGCATGGGCTCAGCAGAAGTACCTTCCAGATAAATTCTTTCATGCAAACCTCCTTCCTCTAAACTTTCTCTAAATCCTGGCTTTCTTGGGAACATCTCCTACTTAAAAAAAAAAATGAAATAAATTGTATGACCATGTCCTATTCTGCCTTCCATTTAAAGAACAAGGAAAAAAATCAGGGACAGACCAGGCAGACCCAGGGATGCCCCCAGGAGCAGCAAGTCCACGTGTCTCATTCTGAATCATGCTCTGGGCTAATCAGAGATGCCAGAGGTCAATGCGCTGCAGACCCCAGGCCCATGATGGCAGGTCAGAGGCACCAGGCTCCAGCTCCTGGTCTGCCTGCCTTCTCGGGCATGTGACACTGCAGATTTGGGGTCTGACTGAGAGGCAGCCTGCCTTGTCCTTGGGTGGAGGGGACTATGTGCCTCAGGACTGGAAACCAGGGGGAAGAAGGGACAAGGAACGTGCCTCAGTACTCCCTGGGCTCAGGCTGAGGCTTCTTCCCCTGCGCCTCAGGCAAACAACAACAAAAATACTATCAGCACCCATAGCCACCATTTGTCGAGCATAATCTATCAGGCAGTGATCTAAGGGCTTTGCATTTATTATTCTCATTCCCACAACCCCTATGTGAGGTTAGCTTGATTATATCCATCTCAGGGAGAAACTTAAGGACAGTGACCACTTCAAGGTCACACAGCTACTTAAGTGGCAGAATGAGGATTGGAACTCACTTCTATCAGAGTCCAGAGTTTTAAGCCCTGCTCTCTCGAGGGACTTCAGGGGAAGACACTTCCATCTTTTCTGCCCCCACGTGTCTCCCTTGTTCAGAGGAAATGTCTATGATCATCACACAGGGATGTCTAACAGGGAAGGTAGGAACTCCTTGAATCCCCAAAGCCCAGCATGTTCTCAGCATCACCAGATCACACACAGACATACACACACACACACACACACACACACACATACACACTGCTTGTACCCACAAGTAATTTCCCAAATATTCAGCAAGTGTGGCATGAATAGTGGCCAGTCAGAATGGATCCCAGCCATCAATGCCCTGTCCAGCTAAATGGTTTTGCAGACTGGCCAAATGTCAGCCTTTCTCATGGCCAGGCCATGTTTAAAAAACTGCACACAGATCTGCTAAGCAGCTCTCATTACATCCTTGTCTAACCTGGTCTTACAATGACTGGTTTAAAACTAGGAAAACAGCTCCAAGATTAATCCGAGGCCAAGCTTTTGCCGAAATCCCCGGGGGGATCCAACCACTTGAACAGAGGCTTCTCATGGCTACACCTGTCGCTGGGTCCTCAAAGGGCCTGGGAAGCGTGGGGAGAGCTCCTTGCGAACACAGGAGGAAGGAAGACTCATTCTGTTGTAGATCCAAGCAAAAAGTCAGATTTCTTCCAACCAGGGTTTCGGGGTTGGAGTTTCAAATAAAGGCCTGCACGAACCGCAATTGCCAACTGCTTCCCCCAAATCCAAACCCAGGAATAAAACAACCTCCCAGGGTTTCAGTTTGGCTTAAAATTTACTTTTCACAACAGTGACGACTTATGCCTGCTTCAGTGAAGCACACTCGTACATGATTTTAAATTCCTCCTGTGACTGAGCACGGGCTCAACGGATTAATCCCATGTTGGGGATCTGGGGCCTCAGACACGCACCAAGGCCATGCCATCCCACGCCTCTCCCTCCTCCCTTTGAAGTCCTCGAGGAAGCAATGATCTCTACCCATCGCTGCCTCCCACGACACACATTTTCGCTTGATTATGGGATTCTGGAAAGGCAGGACCTAAATTCTGCCTTCTCCCATGTTGTTTGACATTCATTTATTCAATCAAACAAGCTGTATTTAGTGCCTACTCTGTACAAGCCTTCTCTTTACAACTAGACCGGAGGGGCTGCAAACCATGCTGCATATTTCCTTTTTTATCACTTCTCACGGGCCAGCAAAAGGCTGCCGATGTAGAGGGTGCATCATAAACACTGAGCACGTTGAATCAATCTTTTGTTCTGCTATGGAAATAGGAAAGGAGTTCCAAAGAGCCCGTCACGGACCCCATTTTAAATGGAAGGGTCTTGTATCCCATGGCTCTGGCTCCCCATCCTTCTCTTCCCAGCCACCTTTACCCTTTCACTTCCACAAATGCAAGCGACTCTCCCAATGTCCATGCAAGAGAACCTGAGCCCTCACTTTGCAGAGAAAGACACACTGTCCATGGCAGTTGGCTGGCTGGTCCCCATCTCTTACGCCAACGAGCCTCAGAGTGGACACTGTAGTTCACATTTACTGAGCCCCGGTCTTCGGCTTATCATAGTCCATGACTCTGCCATTGAACAAAGTGTTCAGGAGACCAGGTTGTGGGTTCAGCTGCCTTCTTAGAAGAAGCCCTTCCTCATACTGTCTTCACAGAAAGACCCACAAAGGGTGATCCTAAAGGATCTAGGTGGGAGCATATGTGTCTGCCTCCTGACTCTGGGGGTGCCCTGTCATCTTGGGGTGCAAAGACCAGCACGCAGAAGCACAAAATCAGGAAGGTGTTCATATTTCAGGCTTGTACCCTGAGGCTGTTTCACAAAATAGCCATGTTAAAAAAAAAAAAAAACCAAACTGATTAATATGTTAACCTTTGAAGATAAAAAAGCTGATAAAATAACCAAGCCCATTTCCAAAAAGGATTTCCTAATGACTAATTCTCCTCTCCAACCTTTCTGGAAAGAGCCCATGATCATGATAAGTTGGCATAATTAAATTCTCCAGAGGAAGCAGCCCAGAAGAGAACACACTGGACACGCAGTGGGAAGCCGCTCGGCTTTCAGCATCCCAGTAAAACACAGATACCGACAAGCCTCCGGTTTGCTTCACAGAAACGTGTGCTTTAACTTCTGAATTTGCTTGACATCTACAGGAGGGGGAGATAAAAGGGAGCCTCGAAGTGCCGTGTAATTTTGGCCATCTCTCACAGTGGGAAATGCGCTCCCAGGGAAGATGAAAAGAGAGTGCAGACCGCAAATGGGGTGGGGGGAGGCACGGGCACGAGTCCAGCCAGCACAAATGCACCTCCGAGTGAGCTGTGGAGTGGGGTGCTGTGGGCGGAAACGTCCTCCAACCAAAATCCCATGAGAGGAAGCGGGGAGTAATTTGTTACAAGCTTCACAGCCTTAAAAAGATAAAATAAAATAAAATAAAAAACAAGAGCAAACTTCCTTTGCTGATGGCGGGAGCACAAAATTGGTCAGGTTTGAAGGATGGAAGAATTCCTTCTCATTACTCTATCTTATACCAGCAACTTCATCAGCTTGGGCGGGAAGTTTCTGCAGAGCCTGCCCCTCGGGAAAGAGAGCGGTACCGGTCCGAGAGACAGTCCTGTGTGACAGGGAGACAATGCGTTTAAGGTTGGAGGAGGAAGGAACAGGTGTGAACTGATGCCACCCAGGGAGGGACCCTGGATGGCAAGCGATCTATCTTTTGGTAAGTCAGCAGATGAACTGGTTCCTTAAAGGGCATCTTTAGAGAGCGCGGGAGGCAGATTGCTGAAGTGCTCTCCACCTCCCCAGCGGTCCATGCCCCAGTCTCTGGAACGTGTCAATATGATGAGATTCCATTTCCGTGATTGTGTTATGTTACATCGTACTGCTATGGGCTGAGTTGGGTCCCTCAAAGAGGTAACGTTGAAGTGCTAACCCCTGGTACTTGTGAATGTGATTTTATGTGGAAACAGGTCACTGTAGATGCAGTCAAGTTAAGATGAGGTCATCAGGGTGGGTGCAAATCCCACCTGACTGGTACCCTTGTAAGACATGAGGAATTTGGACACAGACACACACACAGAGGAAAACACAGACATAGACAGGGGGAAGACCATCATATGTACATGGAGCCAAAGGTGGGATTGATGTAGCCATCAACCAAGGACTGCCCTAGGGCTGCCAGAATCAGGAAGAGACAAGGAAGCATCCTCCCCCAGAGGCTTCAGAGGGAGAACAGCCCTGCTGACACCTTGATTTTCGGTTTCTAGCATCTAGAATGGTGAGACAATAAATTTCCAGTGTTTCAAGCTTCCCAGTTTCTGGTACTTTGTTACGGCAATCCTGGGAAACGAAGACAGGGACGGTTAACCTTAAGGTAGGGAGATTATCTGAGTGGAACTGATCTAATGACAGGAACATTTAAAGGCAGAGAATTTCCTGTGGCTGGTGGCAGAGAAGACAGAGATTCAAATCGTGAAAAATACTCGAAGCTCTGTTGCTGACCTGAAGATGGAGGGGCCATGTGAGAAGAAATACATGCAGATGAAGAAATCAGGGGTCTCTCTCCCACTTTCCCAAGGCACTGAATCCTGCCAAAAACCTGAAGGAGCTTGGAAGTGGATTTTTATTCCCCCAGAGCCTTCAAAGACAAGAGCTCTGACTGGCTGAGACCTTGACTTTGGCCTTCTGAGACTGTCACAGAGAACCCAGCAAGCCCACATGGACTCCTATACCTAAGCACCTTGAGATAATAAATTTGTGTTGTTTCAAGTTGCTAAATTGCTAACAGAAAATTGATACAGATGGAGGAGGTTCACTCTCTCCACATGTCACTTGCTTACTCTTTTTAGCAGAAGGGGCTGGTAATTTAGAACAAAATCAGGGACTTTCAAGAGAGGTATGAAAATGATCACAGACAGATAACTCTCCTTCTCAGATTCCAATGGGAAAACCCCACCCAACAGCAGAAGACACAAAGATGGAGGCTGGTTAAAAACAGTGGTGTGCTGGTACAGGTTAACAACCGGCTCTCCTGGAAAGGGGGTGGGGTGAAGCCCCGACGGGTCGCCCTTGCCAGTTCCCATGGTCTGAGTGCTCCCACAGTGAGCCAGTTTAAACAACTGGCTCACAAAATTCCTGAAACTATGACATACACTTTCATGAGATAGTACCAGCGGACTTCAGCACTCCCACCAGAATTCACAAAACAGAACCAAGAGAAGTTATCTTGAAGGAATGCAGATACGCTGGGCCTGAAGGAGCTGAGGGGGCCAGCCCTAATGCAGCCACCCTGCCACACAAGAGCTCAAAGGCTCGAGCCTGCAGGCACTGTCCTAGGCCGCCTTCTCTTCACCCCACCCTCATGTCCCAGACAACTCCAGCCACTCAGGGCTTCTCTGGCCGTCCACATGCTGACAATTCCCGCATCTGTATCTTCAGCCCCGGGCCCTCTGCTGTATTCCAGTCCCACCTGGCCAACAGCCTGCATGCTGCCTCCCCTCCACGGGCACAACCAACATGGCATGGCTAGACGAGAGCCCAGCAGCTACCCCCGAAGTCCTGGTCTTCCCCCAGGGTTCTGCGTCTCTGCCTCCAGGGCCTCTACCCAGCTGCAAAAGGCAGAAACCCAGGAAGCAGCCTTGATGCCTTTCTCTTTCTCACTTGCCATAGCCAACGAGTTATCACAGATGACCAATGTGCTCCTTAAACGCAGCAAAGAACAGGTAGAGGCCATCCACTTATTCCGGCCCCACTAACATGCCATTCCAAATCACTGGCAGGGCTCTTCTAGATTACTGTAGTAATTCAGTGTCTCACAACTTCTCCTAACTCAACTTCTCACAGCTACTCCAGTGTCCCCATGCTTTACAAGAGAACAGTCCTTCTTAACAAGGTCGCATCCCTGAGTAAAAGCACTGATGGCTTACCACCGCCCTTAGGATAAAGCCAGCATTCTTAAATTGGGGTTCTGAGTGGTGGTGGCCCTGCCTGCCTCTCCTGTCCCATCTCATGCCACACTCTCTGAGCCACACTGGCTGCTCTCGGCTACCCCAGAGCTCCTGTCCTCCTCCCAGTCTTCCCCGAGCCTTTGCTTACATGAAAACCATTGCCCCACTGTCAGCAATTAGCCGTCACACTGCACCCCCAGGAAAGCCTTCCTGATACCCAGACTAGGTCAGATGCCCATCATCCCCTGTTCTTCTCCTTCATAGCTCTTACTATAGTTGTAATCAAATGATCATTAGTGCAATTATTTGTTTAATGCTTGCTCTTTGTCCTTGAATGAGCCCTGAGGGCAAGGCCCCAGTAGATGCAGTCAGTGCTATATCCTCATGATACTGGTCTCTTCATGCAGAGATACAGAATGCATTTTTTTAAATAAGAATAAATGAAAAATACAGTGTTGAGTGGGAAAAAAAATCATGTTATAGAATAGAATGTACAGGAAGATCCCGGTTTTGTGGAAACAACATAAATGCTTTAAGAGAGAAGAGACTGGGTATAAATCAGAATGATAACCAAGACTGTCTCTGGGTGGTAGGATTACAAGTAATTTTTGCCTTCCTCTCTACATATATTTATATATTCAGTTTTTTTTTTTTAACAAAGGACATGTTTTGTTTTTATAATCATATAAACCTATGAAGGATATTGTTTTTAAATCTAAGGACACAGAAGAAGGGGCATCTTGTCTGAAGTTAAAGAAGAGGGTCCTGCCCTTCTCCTCCATTGCCAGTGGTCAGCAAGACAATGAGTCACCGAATGCCCTCACGGCCCACCTTCAGCCAACAGCAGGTTCTCAAAGGCCAGTCTCTGTGTCCCAGAAAGCACCTGCCCCAGTAAGGACCTAAGGCAAGATATTCTTCCTGAGGGTCAGTCTGACATAGAAGACTAACAGTAAGAGAAGAAATGCCCATCTCTGCAGTTCTTTCTTAATCAAAGCCCAGGGCAGGGGCTTCCTGGCCATTAAGCGGGATTTTTCTTTCCATTGGGATGAAGATATTTCAGAATGAATTTTTAAAAGAGGGGATGCATTCCCTATAGCTGCCTATTTTTTTTACGAGTGGATGAAAAACTGCAACTCTAACATCTATGTGATAAATTAAGGTTCCTACCAGCAGATGAAGCAACGGACGGTTGTTTATAACGTTAATACTCCAGAGGCCTGAAATCACAGCATCAGGGCTGCATATCAACGTTTGGCAGAAACAAATCAGTTGCAAGATAAAATCCAATAAACTACATCTCTTCTCAATCCCCATCAAAAATATCCATCCCGGGGCGCCTGGGTGGCACAGAGGTTAAGCGTCTGCCTTCGGCTCAGGGCGTGATCCCGGCGTTATGGGATCGAGCCCCACATCAGGCTCCTCCGCTATGAGCCTGCTTCTTCCTCTCCCACTCCCCCTGCTTGTGTTCCCTCTCTCGCTGGCTGTCTCTATCTCTGTCAAATAAATAAATAAAATCTTTAAAAAAAAAAAAATATCCATCCCGCTTGCTTGGAAATATATTCTTCAAGTAGGCTTATTTAAGGCAAGACAACTGCCAGGACCCCAAACAGTGGGCAAGGGGCTGCCTGCCAATCCCAACAAGGTGGGGGTCCCCCTGGAGCTGAGGGGAAGGCCTTTAACTTCAAGAAGTATCCACTGAATGAAAGATCATCAAAGCTGTCGCCCAAACCCATCTCTTAGAGAAAACACTGACAGTTATTTTATAAAAAAAATAGAAGCTGTGTCAATTCATTTGACTGCCCAGGGATTTGTGACATGGCAGGAATAT
Source organism: Ursus maritimus (assembly GCF_017311325.1). Taxonomy (NCBI): domain Eukaryota; kingdom Metazoa; phylum Chordata; class Mammalia; order Carnivora; family Ursidae; genus Ursus; species Ursus maritimus. The sequence goes on along the minus strand of NW_024426663.1, from coordinate 59,391,277 downwards.
GCTTGTACCTAGTTATAATGTTTCATCCAGGTGTCCCCCTCCCACACACACACAACTCTAGCTAACATGAGAGTCTTTTGGAGCCAAAACTAAGAGATGTACTTGACAAGCTGATGACCCTGAGCCAGGGTAAAAGCAAAGGCAAGAAGGGTAACAGGGAGCCAGTGTTCGCTTCCTACCCGGTGGCACAGAGGAGGTGATGCCATCAGCATGTCACCCTGAAAAGTTGACAGCTCAGCCCTGAAGGAATGAAGAGAAGGGATAGGTAAGAGCAGGTAAGTAGGAAAGGGCAAGAACTAAGACTGAAAACTCAACTGGGTGGGCAGGAGGAATGGAGGACAAGAGTGAAAATTCTGGTTTTTGATTCACCACTTAGATAGTTCACATCGCTACTCATTACTCAGTCTGCTTCCTCACCTGTGCAGAGGAGCTGTCACCTGCCCCACCTGGTTGTGAGGGCAGACCCGACAGAAATACCCATGGATTTGAGAGTGGAGATGGGGCACAGAGGTGAAAATGGAGTGAAAGTATCTCTGTTCCCAGGACCAGAACAGTGACTGGCACATGTGTGGTCGTTCAACAAACATCTGTTGAGTAAATGTTTGTTGGGGGAATGTCTGGTTGAATAAATAAATAGCAAGTATTTCTGCAAGGCTCCTCTGATATAAATTAGACTGGGCTTTAAAAAAATAGGTGATAGGAAAATTTGTTTTGTTTAGATAAAAATGAATGATGCAGCAAGTCGACCAGAAGGCTGCTTTGGAATTAGCTCAGAAGCCACCTTCACCAGCTCCATGATCTAAGGCCCTCTTTTGAAAGTAACTACAACATACATATGAGAACAAAAAATCTGGCAATGGTTTTCAAAATGCAGGCATTTTCCTGCCATCCTATTACATTCCCATCGCAGTACGTGAGCCTCCTTCAAAACGAGGCAGACTGCCCCCTGCAGGGGTGGGGGAACCCTCCTCCGGCAGTGATGTCCATGGTCAGGGCTGCCCAACCCCAATTTTCATCTCCCCTGAGCTTCTGGACTCCTGTGGGACAAATCCCTCTTCTCCTGTCTATAATAGAGCAAAGACTTGGCCAACCTTCTCATTGCCTCATTTCCACATTCTGTTCAGATTTGTGCTTTTCCTTATGTCCTCTTCTCTGATTCTTTATCAAAGAGGAGCCGTTGCCAGCCCCGTGCTTGCCTCCCCCTCACTCATTACAGCCAGCACCCTAAGTACCCACCCAGAAAAGCCAGTCCCTCAGCAGGCACCAATTTATCCCAAGAAAACCTTTTAAGGGGCTGGGGCGACCGAGGGCTCACTCTCGCTAATCAAATGGTTATTGCTCTCAGCCTAGGAACATGGCTGTTGGAGCTTTCACTTGTGTTCTTCTGGAAATGATTCATTTCATAACAACAGAGTCCTTCAGCAAAGGACTGCAATAGCATCTGGGTTGCTAAACACTCCGAGTGTTTCATTATGGATAATGGGCCTAATACGCTAACAAATGTAAGCAACTAGAAAAAAGAAAAGACACAAAGGCAGCTGTGAAGCAGTGCAGTCAGTACGCCCGCCCCGTCTCTCCCGCCGCCCTGCGCAGTGCCCACTGGCTGAGGGCTGTGACCTTGCAGCACCTGCTCTGACTCTGGGCATGGACCTCAGAGATTGTGTGCATGCTGAATGCCTATGTAGCTCCGGAGACAGATGTCTAGACTAAGTCCCAGATGCCATGATCCATACATGGACAACAGACAAAAGATCTGGGCCACTCACCCATATTTAATAATCATAGCTAATGTTTGAATGCCTCATGAATACCAGGCCTTGCATCAAAATATTTATATATGTTATCTCCTTTAATCATGACAGTCCGCCTGTGAGGCAGGCAGCAGGATTATCCCCATTTCACACCTGGTGGAGGTGAGGTTCAGTGTGGTTCACTAACTTGTCCAAGGTCAGAAAGTTATGAAGTGTCCTGGCCAGACTATGGATCCTAGTTTGCCTGACCCCCAGGGCTGGACTCCTGGTTAGCCTGTAACAACATCCCAGACACCATGGTTCTCTGCAAAACGAATTGTGGGCATCATACACTAACAAAAGCCACCAACCCCAAAAGACCAGGTGGTAAGTCAAATGAGATTATGCCCATTTCTCTTTAAGAAAATTCACTTTCAAGCCCCAACAACGGTGCATGAATATTCCCAGGCTGGGCTAGAAGCTCATGTTGCCCAGGTGGTACCTTCCCTCCAGCTGCCCATGATTAATTTAGGACTCCAGAGTTTGTCACTGTATCTACCCGGCGCTGTCCCCAGCCATCCCCTAGAACAGGCCACACAGGTTTCAGCAAGATCAATTTTCCCAGCAGAAGGAAAAACCACAGACTCAGCTCCCTACCCAGATTTTATCTCTTGTTCCGAGAGAACTGGGAAAAAACAAAACATTTTAAAGGCAAACGGGAACAAAATTTAGTGTGTATGTTACTGAGGGCATGGTTTTCGTGCAGCCCTAGGAAAACCTTTCTGGAAGGTGGGAAGCTCTGTGCTCTGTCTTCCTGCCTCTGCTGGTGACTCACAGAATGGATCCAAGAGCAGGGTCCAAACCAAAGCTGCATCCCATTATAGGAGGGTTCTGACACACATCTCCTCGGCCCCAGGATCCATCTGTGAAATGGAAACATGAAAGCCAGCTCTCCAGGAAAGAAGGTTTCTGTACAGCTCTTGGTGGTGCCCTTTGTGGGAGCCATTCTTGCACTGCCTCTGTAGCAATGGATATTTTTATTGCTTGGTCATCCCTCAGCTTTATCTCTAGCAGGTTTTATAAACTCACTCACTAGACCTGAGACGTAGCCCCTAAGTTCATCAAGGTCAGAGAGTGTGCCTTAGAGGACATCTCAAGCACAGCGACTCCAGCTGTGGGCCGCAGGACACCCACAACCTGGGCTGGTAACTGCAGCATGGGTGGTCCATCAAAGGGCCTACAAACCTGTGGAGGACATGATCAGAAGCCTGAGATGCCCAGCATCAGTCACTGATATTTTATCTTTTCCATCCAAATCCTTAATGACAAGAATGTAGACTACCGCATTTATGCCACAGCGCCCTCCCTCCTAGCAGTTGGCTCAATTATACCAATCCCGTCACTCACTGCTCCCGTCACTCAATGTCTCAACCAAAGACCCAGCCAAAGGGGTAGCTCTAGGCAGCCATGCTTTGTATGCCATGACATCCCATGACCACAGCTAATTGGATCCGGAGGCATACAGGACCCAACCACAGCAAGCCCAAAGACTCTTCAGTGATGTATTCAAAGAAGCAGCTGAGTCCACTGGATTCTCTGTTTTATGAATGTATAACTGGAAAAAATAACCAAGTGCACAGTTCAGGTTGCCCCAGAGGTGAGACTCAGAGGAAGCATCAGGACAGGTCTTGAGGGAGCCAGGAACAAAAAGGGCCAGAGCAGACTTGCGCTGTGAGGAGGCAGGAGCTAGGAGGCACAGCAAAGATACAGGGCCGAGGAGGACGCAGCCAGCAGGCCACGGCAGGGGCAGGGTGGAGCAAGAGGGGAGGAGAAGTGAAGGTGGGGTCGAGGCGTGAAGAGGAGGAAGTCCAGCTGCACAGGTCCCAGGAGCCCAGTGCTCCGCGTATAGCTCCAGTTTCTGGGTCTCTACCAAGCTTGTAGTTCTCAGCATTCTGCAAGATTGCTGCCTCCCGCTTTCCCCTCATATAACCTCACAGCAGTACCACTCTTCAAGATGAACTAAGAAAGACTCTGATCTTGGAGCCAAAATGCCACAAGACCAGCTGAGAGGGCCCACGCTGGGCAGGGATGCTGCTCCCTCATCCGAAGGCCTGAGTCCAGGGCACTTGCTCCGCCCCCACCGAGGGCTGGCATTCTCTGGTGCTGCATGCTCCTTACCTGTGTCCTGCTCACCTCTGTGCCTGCCTCACACAGCCCAACAGCAGCTGGCACTCAGCTCTGACTGCATATACCCCTCCCCCGGCTCCCAGGTCTCCACCCCAGGCCCTCCCGAAGTACTGCTGATCGGCAAATGAGGCTGGTAGCCAACAACAGCATACGAAGAAAGCCCTCTGGTCTTCCTAAGTGGCCTTGTATCTCAAACAGATTGGAGATTTGGAGCTTGAAATCAGCTACTAGCCAACATAGTTTTTCAATGTATTTTTTAACAGAGAGATATGAGACAAAATAATAGGGGTACTTCTTCCAAGAATTGTACACATTAGACTTTTATAGTTCATATCATTCAAGTATATTTTTACATGTCCTGAACAGTACTTTAGGCAGCATGCATGTGGTTTTTAATCCCTTTTTACTCTGTATCATAAATTATGTATCATGTGCTATACAAAGATAAATGTATACATTCACATATATGTATATACTTATATACTTATACTTAGATACCTTTATACTAGGAAAGAAGAGCAACGGGTTTTGCATATGAGGCCACAGCAACCTTAGTTGACAAGAGAGAGGGAGGACTGGATGAAACAAGTGGTACCTAGACACTGGATGATATTTTCTACAATCTCCTAGACCCCCTTCAGAGAGCTGCACCTTTGCCAGTCCTCTTGTGTAATGGGCATTTTACTTTGATGATGCCTAGTCCTACACTTTAAGCGTGTACACACATACATAAATACACACACACACACACACACACACACACTCATATCATATATATTCTTAACAGGGCAAAACTGTTTCTCCCCATAAAGAAACAACATTTATGCATTATTATATGGCACAGAAGTTCCTGCATCCTTCAGCTGGACAGAAGAATGCTTATAGTGAATACAGTGACACCGTGGACTCACCTAGACACAGTGGGTGGGAGCAGAGACCCCAGCAGCAGGACCCTCTGTGAGACCCCAGCAGCAGGATCCCCTGTGAGGACATTTTGTCCTGCACCCATCCACACCTCCAGCATGTCAGAGGAGCAGCCAGCAGGGCTAGAACGTACACGTGGGGAAACAGAACTGCAAGAGCTCACGCAGCTGTCTCTAGCCACCCAACTGGACAGCCAACAAGGATAAGGGTGTCTAAACACTCTACTGGCAAACAGTAAGTGGGAATAGATTGCTTCTCTCTCAGGGATGAGTAAAGGACTTAAACCCTACGGGAGGGCTCGGGTAAAGGAGTTGGGGGGGGGGCGGTGCAGAGGGGCAATCTGCACCTCAAGAGGTTATCATCCTTCAGAGTCACACCTGAAAATGATCTGTGTTAGGATTCAGAAGAAAATTTAAGAAAAAGGCTGTTTCTCAATAAAACTCAAGAAGTCACGGTTCTGAGAGAAAGCAGAAATCCATAAAGAGGAATAGATATAAAGACAAGAGAACAAATCAAAAACACAATAGAAGAGGATGAAGGGACTACGTGAGGATATCAAAAGTGAGGGGGCTTAGCAAAAGGGAGATTATAAGAGGCAGAAAATGAATCTGCACAATTAGCATCCACACAGGAGCCAGTAGAGAGCAGAAGTGAAATGGTGCAGAGCTCCATCAGTGCAATGGGAGACAGACTTGGGAAGCTTTCCCGGGGCACAGAGAAGAAAGTACAGAGGTGGAGGGCAGGCAGTGGACATCTCACACATGCAGATAATTTCAGAAGGCAACACAGAACAAATGATTCAAATGTAGCTGAGGAAAATTTTCCTTAAGACCAAAGCAGAGTTTAGAAGTATTCATCATGTTCCAGAAGAAAAAAAAAAAAAACAAAACTAAGAAATACACGCCCATCCAAAGCAAACAGTTGAGTAACAAAGAGTACGAGTGGTTCCAGCATTATGGCAAGAAAACAAAAGAAAAATAACAGATTTTCTGCAAAGAAACAAAATCAGGCCTCCCTCAGACTTTTATTCCAGAACACAAAATACCAGAAGATGATGGAGCAGAGTCTATATAGACGTAAGGGAAAATAATTTAAGAAATATAGCCAGGAAAGTTGTGTTTTGTGTATAAAACTATTATATTCTTGGAGATGTAACATTTCAGACAATATGACACTCACGTACCCCTCATTCAAAAGCACTGCTTGAAAATGTAATATTAATACAATCAACCTAAGAGAAGACATCTTGAAACTATAAAAGAATCCTCAATAAGCCATGCAACTAAATAAATAAGAGACAAATCTAAATAAATGCTATTATGTTGGTTGATAAGCTGAAAAAGTGTCAACTTTATTTTTTTTAACGTAAGACTGAAAAATTTTTTAAAAATTGATTTGGCTCCAAAGCCCGAATAATAATAGAAACTAAAAAGTGGTAGAGAACCGGAGAGAGAAACTGGAAACAGAAAGGAGCTTAAAAATTCATTAAGATGAGTTACTACTCAAATTCGAAAGACATTGTTTCAATGGACTTGAGAATGAGAGAAAGACTGATTTAAAATGCTTCAAGAAACTTAAAGGTAACCTGTAGGAGATCTAACAACAGGGAACATACCGTTGTGGAGAAAAGGGAACCCTGTGTGCTGTTGGTGGGAATGTAAATAGGTACAGCTACTATGGAAAACAGTACCATATATATATAATCTTAAAGAGCTGAACCCAGAGAAACAGAGAGTAGAGTGGTAGTTACCAGGGATGAGGGGTGAGGGAAATAGGGAGATAATGATCAAAGTGTATAAACTTCCAGTTATAAGATTAACAAGTTCTGGAGATCACATGGTGATTCCAGTTAATAATACTGTATCATATAACTGAAAGCTACTATGAGAGTAGATCTTAAATGTTCTCACCACACAAAAGAAATGGTAACTATATAACGAGACAGTGATGTTAGCTAATACTAAATTGATAATTATTTTATAATATGTAAATGTATCAAATCAACATACTTAAACTGTAAAGTAAGAATACGGTGATTGCTTTATGTGATAAATACTATCAACCTCAAAATAAAAGCCAGAATTATATTTAACTATGATTCACTTAGTAAGGGGCATTACTTTTACTTTTAGGATTAAGACAAAGATGCTCACGTACTATACATCATGACTTTGTTTCCTGTAAGGTCTAGTCGTTGCAATTAGACAAGAAAACAAAATAGTCGTCAAACACTTAAGCAGGAGAGAAAGATAATCCTCTTTTCTGGGAAAAAATCCACAACTTACAAAATTACTATTAGAATTTATTAAGATTTAGTAAGGCAACTGATTACAACATATATTAAAAGAGCAGATAAAATGGCAAAAAAAAAAAATCCAGTTTACAACAGCAACCAAAAATATAACATGTCTATGAAATGTACAAAACGCATATGAAGAAAATTATGTTTATTGAGAAAAATAAGACACTTGACTAAATGGAGGGACTCTATGTCTCCGAACGGGAACATTCAAGATCGTAAAAATTTCAATTTTCTCTACATTAACCTAGAACATTAACACAATTCTAATAAATCTGTAACAGGGTTTCTCTTTGGAATATAACAAATATTATTCAAATTCATGTAGAAACAATTTCCAAACAAATGTTTGGGAAAGGCTTATGGGGTGTTGACTTATCAACATTGAAATGTGTGCTAGAACCAAGGAAGCAGTCCCGTGCAGGAGTAGAAACAGACAGATCAAAAACAACAGAATAAGAAATCCAGGCAGAAATACTTGTAAATAATAGAGGTGCTGTTTCAAAGCCAAGAAGAAAGGGTATGTCATTTAATGCATGGTGTTGGGACAACTAGTTAACCACATGGGAGTTAATTAAATTAGATGTCGGCCTCACAGCACACACTGCGTTCTCCACAGACTAAAAAACGTAAAAACTGATAACCATAAGAGTACAAGAAGAAAGTATAGATAAATATTTATATCATTCTAAGCCTACCAGCCAATGTAGATAGTATAAAGGAAAAAAAATGAAAAATTTGACTCTAAGCATCGAAGAAAACTTCTGTACGTTAAACTGATCACAAACAAAATTAAAAGGCAAATTACAAACTGGGGAAACATTTGCAAAATCTATGCTGAAAAGTGATGTCTTTAATATGTTAAAATGGTATTTTACATATCAGTGAGAAAAAGATGAGATCCATCAACAGAAAAAAAGGCAAAGGAACAGTCAAGCCCCTGAGAAATCAATCCAAGTCCCCAATAAACAGACGAAAACATGTCCATTATCACCGATAATCAAAGTACGGTGCATTTAAAACAAGGAAATACCATGTTCATAATAACAAATTTACAGAGATTTTAAGGACTATTAACATTCAGCAAAGGACTAGTGAGGGGGAAATGGCGTGATCTTAAAGTTCTGACGGAGATGTGAGTTAAAATAACCTTTCAAGATGGCAACTTAACACTGTGTTTCTAAAGATCTAAAACTCTGGATATGTTCTGCTCTAAATCCTAACAAAGTCACTACCCAAACTCAATGTTAAGAAAGGTATTAGAATACAGAGGTGAGGGGCGCCTGGGTGGCACAGCGGTTAAGCATCTGCCTTCGGCTCAGGGCGTGATCCCGGCGTTCTGGGATCGAGCCCCACATCAGGCTCCTCCGCTATGAGCCTGCTTCTTCCTCTCCCACTCCCCCTGCTTGTGTTCCCTCTCTCGCTGGCTCTCTCTATCTCTGTCAAATAAATAAATAAAATCTTAAAAAAAAAAAAAAAAGAATACAGAGGTGAGGCTTTAAGTACGAAGATACGAAATGCCTGTCACTCTTACCCACGCGCAGGGGAAAAACTTGGATGGGACATACGTGCAAATAGTAATGGTGTTCAATGTCCGTACGATAGTCGAAAGATATTTTTTGTGCGCTTTCTTATATTTTCCAAATTGACTAAAATACAGACATCAGTTTGGGAACTGAAAACAAATGAAAAAGCTCTCTCAAAACTGAATTACAAAGGCTATTACCCCCTGATCACTACAGCACGGAACAAAATTAACAATAATCTTCCTCTGTGGTTAGGCCTCTTGAGGCTTTCATCACACCAGCTAGAGAAGAAAGATTATCAGCACCACTTTTCAGATGAAAAGTACTGAGACCCGGAGAGAAGAAAAGGCTTTGGAAAAACCAAGCTCTGGGTTCCAGGGCTCACTTGTCAGATGGGGACCAGGGTGCTCCAAGCAAGGAGGGGGTGGACTTGTCACCTCTCACCCTGGTGTTCTTCCATCACTAGTCCTGTTTGATGTTCTTTACGGCACTTTCTAAAGGCTACCATGTGCTCTGATTGTCAGGAAAGCCACCAAAACTCTCTCCCCCGGGGGGCTTCCCCTCTGTGAGCCAGCATGTGCCCACCGTTCCCTGGACCCACGATACAGCTGCCCGGACGGCTGGCTGCCGCCCAGACGAGCAGCACTCAAGCTGGGGCCTGGGCCCCATCTGCCCTACCCCAGCACCCAGCACATTCGAGCTGCTCAGCCAGCCTCGGAAAGCGTGTGCTGGGTAGCCCCCTGAAGCACCCACAGCACCATCAAAAGGGGCGTGATCCTTGCAGTCTGCTCTGCCCAAAGCTGCAATGCCAAGGCCAAGCAGAGCCCCACCGGCTGCCGGCCGCTAGGAGACAGCTGGGAGGCTGCAAGCCTTTCAGAGAAGGGCAGGGGCAGTAATAATGGTGCCTGCGCCCCTCTGGCGTTTTTCATGCAGTAAGTAGTCCTGCTTTCCCAACCAGGTATTAGCCCTCCTTCCCCAGCAAGTTGCCTTTCATAGAGAATTGTGTTGTTTAGCAAGAATCATTTCTGCTCTAACAGGCGCAGTGAGGAACAAGAATTCAAAATAAGTCATGTTTAAGATCTTCTAATCAGAGGGAGAGGGCACAAGGCCTTCGACCCCACCAGTCCCATGCATTCATTCTGGCTCTAATTACAACACTCAGGCAGGAGCTATAGGTGTTCGCCCCGGCAAGGAGAGCTACAGAAGACCGAGAGTAAATTGTGTATAGAAAAAAATTACATGAAATTACTTGTGATAAACAAGCAGCTAAATTAGACTGTGGGCACCACTGTGTTAAAAAAGTAACAACATAAAACAGATGCACATGAAAAGAGCCTGAGAGGAAATAAACCAACGTGGTAACGGGGAAAAGGTTTCCATATTTCTTTTCTTAATTTTCTTCTCTCTCTCTTATTCTTTTCCTTTCTCTTCTCTTTTCCCTCTTCCCTCCCCCTCCCTTTCTCATTCCTTCCTCTTTTCCTTCTTGCAATGTGGGTGAATTACTTATGTACACAGAAATACAGGGTTTGAGGGGGAAGAGAGCAGAAAGGCAGAGGGGCTGAGAATACCTCAGACAGGGTCACTAGAAACCAGACCTGAGAATCCTGCACAGTGGTGATGGTGGGCCTGCATCCCTCCCTGCAATCCTGCACACCTCGCTGTGGCCTCCAGGAAGTGATGCCCGTCACCCAGGGCACACTGCACGTGGACTGCACACTGCAGGGGGTTGGGGGGAGGCTCTGGGCAACCTTGAGAGGCTCAGTGTTGGGGCAGAGGCGGGGATGGGCAGATGCCAAGGCACCAAGTGACAAGCAGGGCTCCCACAGGGCACCAATAACTCCCAAGAGGAGCATAGTCCTTGCAGAGGAGAAAACAGCACATTCCATACTCAGCAGAACAGTCCTGAGTACCTACTGTGCGTCCGGCATGGTGTCAAGGGCTGGAACTCGGGAGCTGCTGAGTCCCTGCTGCTAGCAAGCGTAACAGAAAGTGTAAGGCTGAGCTCAGGCACCGCGGGAAGGAGGGGAGGGTGCAAAGTATTCACTGAAGGGAGTTTTAAAAACAGCGTTGCTTTTCAAAATTAAACCACTGGGACTACACCAAAACAAAAAGCTTTTGCACAGCAAAGGAAACCATCAAAAAATGAAAAGGTAACCTCATGAATGGGAGAAGGTATTTGCACATGATATATCTAAAAAGGGGTCAACATCCAAAATATATAAAGAACTCATACAACTCAACACCGAAAAACAATCTGATTAAAAAGAGGCAGAGGACTTGAATCGAGTTTTTCTAGAGGACATCCAGATGGCCAGCAGACACAGGAAAAAATGCTCAACATCACTAATCATCAGAGAAATGCAAATCAAAACCACAATGAGATATCACCTCAAACCAATTCAGATGGCTAGTATCAAAAAGACAAGAAATAATGAGGGTTGATGGGGATATGGAATAAAGGGAACCCTTGTGCACTGTTGATGGGAATGCAAACTGGTGCAGCCACCGTGGAAAACAGTACGGAGTTTCCTCAGAAAATTAAAAATAGAGCTACCCTATGATCCAGTAATTTTACTACTAGGTATTTACCCAAAGAAAACAAAAAAGCTAATTCAAAAGGATATATCCACTCTGTGTTTACTGAAGCATTATTTACAAAAGCCAAGATATGGAATCAACCCAAGTGTCCATTGACAGATGAAGGGACAAAGAAGAAATTATCTATCTATCTATCTATCTATCTATCTAATCTACCTACCTACCTACCTACCTAATCTATATGTATCATGTATAACATGATTAGATAGATAGAAAGATATCATGTATAACATGATATATAATGGAATATTACTCAGCCATTAAAAAGAATATGATCTTGCCATTTGCAACAACATGAATGGATATAGAGAGTATTATGCTAAGTGAAATAAGTCAGAGAAAGACAAATGCTGTATTATTTCACTTATATGTGGAATATAAAAAAACAAAACAAACCCACACTGACTCTCAAATACAGAGAACAAACTTGTGGCTGCCAGAGGGAAGAGGGGTTGAAGGAGGGATGAAATAGATGAGGGGGATTAAGAGACATGCAGTTCCAGTTATGAAATAAATAAGTCATGGTGTTGAAAAGTCCAGCATGGGGAATATAGTCAGTAATATTGTAAGAACAAGGTATGGTAGCAGATGGTGACTACGCTTACCGTGGTGAGCAAAGCATAATGCATACAACTGTCAAATCAATATGGAGTACACCTTAAACTAATACAACCCTATGTAAATTACACCTCAGTAATAAAGAACAGGCAGGGTTGCTCTTATGAAAAGTCCTACATGTGTGTATATTATATACGAACCTTTATTACATATACTAACACACAATCATGCATCATTTTGGAAAACGAAGAGCTAGGCCCTGGAGGGTGAGACGTGGACAAGACAAGTTCTGATGGGACGAAAGGGTGAAGGTGTTTTCTGCAGCATCTGGGAGAGGTGACAGGGATGGAAGAAGGCTGTTCTGCCAGAGAGTGCTGGAAAACACTGCCCTGCTGCTTACTGAAGGAGGACAGTGCAGGGAAAGATGTGGGTTCAACATGCAACTCTGCATCTTATGGTGACCAAGTGGATTATTTAAGGTTTCCGGAGTTTGTTTCTTCTTCTGAGGATGGTATAGTGGGAACTAACTGCCCCCCCCCCCATTTTTACCCATCAAGCATCCTGAACCTGCTTTAGAGTAACCATTGGGTGGTGCTGACCTTATCCCCAACACCAAAGTGGAACCAAGGTCTCCACTTGACCTTAGGTGTAATCTTTCCTTCTCTCTATAATCGGTATTCAAGGACGGGCCCAGGACCCAAGGTTGTCCAGTGAGAGGCACCCCCAGCTGGGGAGAGACCATCTCTTGCTTCCCTACTGAGCTCCAAATGCAGTCTCATCTGGATTCAATTGTCACTGGACTTTTCAGTGACACATCTCTTTCTCCTTGCCTAAGACAGCATCGGTTGGATTTCTGTTGCTCCCAAGTGTAAATCCTAATTGACAAGGAATTGCAAGTTCCATGGGTCAGGAACTCTGCCTGCTTGCCACCCTCTCTTCAGCACCCACAAGAGTGCCAGGCATCTGGCTGACGCTCAGGAAAGCCTGTGGGAACCATGGACGACGATCCAGGTGGAGACAATAGCATCTCCTTTGTAAATCTGCTCTTTTGAACAGAAAACTGATTCTCAGTAAACATTATTTCCTTTTCCATTTTGTTGCCCATTACCCCATAAACTCTTTCTAAATGAACGCCCTGAGAGGGACCCTATTAACTCTTTATGGCCATTGAATCTTAGTGGGGATTTTTATTAAGTTCCCTTTCATGGAGAGGCAGAGTGGGCAACCACCCATTGCACCATTAGGCTTTAAGCAAGAAAATCACTGGATGTTTTGGCCACAAAGAGGCCTCACAGGTCATCTGGTTTTATCTCCTACCTCCAGGTAGACAGATTTATAAACTGCAGGGCTGTCCCAAGAACACAGTGATGCAATTGAGGAGAGGTGCCAAGAGGCACAGCTCGATGATGTAAAGCTCCCTTTGGGACCAACATGTGAAAATTTCAGGAGACACTGCACAGAGTGAGATAGGGCGACAGGTCCAGGTGCCCGGAGCTCCCCACAGGGACGCACAGCTGTGGGGGAAATTATTAATGAGCAGCCACAGAGGCCCAAGTCTACTTGTACAGGGACCATCCAAGACAAACAGCTGTCAGGGCAGGACCCAGCTCGTGCACTTCTCCTGCGCATCGAATCCAGCATTTAATCATGCTGAAAACCCAAATGATTACTTCTCCTCCCCTTTCCCGTGCTGGACTTGAGCCCATGACTCCTATTCCATTTTCCAGGAGAATGTTAAACAGCCGGTCAGCATTCTTCCTTTAGCCACCCTGGAAGACCGTAAAGTACCTATTTGCCATAATCTCCTGGGCATTGGGATTTAAAAAATTAAAAAACACAGCTCTTATCTCTTTCCCTCATAGTACCATTTTCTGCCCCTTGATTCACCCTTGTTGCTCATTTCTGGACCCTCTCCAGCTTCTTTCCCTTTCTGCTTAAGTGTTGGAGGCCAAAGCATGACATAATGCTGAGGCAGACATCCCTCCGATGTGACTTGCAGCCTAGACAATTTCCAGCAGCATCTTTCCAATTTAATATTTCAGTGGCTGCCACTTTTAAAATTCAGTTAATCAATTAACCAACTGACACATTCTTATCATGTGTCTGCCCCCAGTGGCCCCTCACAGCCCAAGGGCTTCAGCGCGGGCTTCCAGAATTCATTCCTAAAGCCCGTCAATCATTAACAGAGCATACAATTCAAGTATTGGATCATTTGAAATTCTAAGTTCCTTGAGGGCAGGGACCACATCTTTCAATGTTTTGTTCTGAAGCACTTTCTGGGAAGAAATTAGCTGGGTATAGCTAAGGAATTGGAAAAAAATTTTCCATGGAAGGTGCTAGGGACTGATTCCCCCCCCCCCTTCCCCAATCTCAATTCATATGTTGAAGTCCTGAACCTCGATGTGACTGTATTTAGAGCCAGGACGCTTAAGGAGGCAAGGCCAGGTGAGCCAGGAGTGCTAGACTGCTAAGTGGACAACACAGTAAGCTGTTCCCTTGTTCTTCAGAGAGAGTGCATGAGTCTCCAGGCCAGGGACACCTGGCTTTGAATCTTGCCTATTGTGTTTACTCCAAAAAAGCAACAAGGAACTTAACCTACAAGAATCTCGGTTTCTCATATATCCAATGAGGGTAATATCACCATCATTTGGGGTTGGTGTGATGATTAAATTTGTTAGCCTGACACGTGATAGGTACTCAGTAAATAGCAGTAATTGAATTGTCATTCAATTATTCACTCATCCCATAGTATTCCAGGCACCTAAAATACAGTGGAAACCAACTAACAGGACATCTTGCTCTTGGAGCTTACACTCTAGTTCAGTGGACAGACAGGAAGTTGTAAATTAGATCATCTTGAGTCCCACGTGCTGTGAAGGAGCTCAGCACTGTAATGGCGGTGCAGAGAAGAGGGGCCTTCTTGAGATGAGAAAGCCAGTAATGAATGGCGAGTTAACACCTGAGGGGAATCCCAAGGGTGAGAAGATAGCAGCCATGGAAAACCCGAGGGGAGACCTTCTAGTGGAGGGAGCATCACGTGTCGATGCCCAAGGTGGAATTAAGTTTGTTCTACTTGAGGGACGGAAGGAAGGCATGTCACTGTGTCTGGAGCACAGGGAGGGGGAGGGAGGTCGGGAGAGAGGACTGGGCAGAGGCAGACAGAGTGAGATCATACAGGTTCTTGTAGGCTCTGGGAAGAAATTGGATTTTCGCCTCAGCATAATGGGAGGCCATTGGAGGGCTTACGAAGATAAATCATTACCATTACTCTAGGGTTTCCAAAGTCTGACAAGACAAAGGGGAAAGACTTTATGATGACTGAAAGGTGAAAAACCAGAGTCACAGCCTCTGGCAGTGCAA
The DNA here is from genome assembly GCF_017311325.1 of Ursus maritimus. NCBI lineage: Eukaryota > Metazoa > Chordata > Mammalia > Carnivora > Ursidae > Ursus > Ursus maritimus. Next base: position 59,376,095 of record NW_024426663.1, on the reverse strand, counting down.
GACAGAAGGGTCAGAGCAGCATCAACCCCGAAGAGTTTATGAGGAACACACACCATTTGTCGCCTTGTCTTCTCACAGATGGCTGCAGCTCGGGAAACAGACACGGAGAGCCGTCTGGCCTACATGAGCCAACTGCAGACAGAGCTCCATACAACTTGCTTTGTCCAACCCACACTGCTTTGGACCAGCACTGCCACAATGTCTGGCACACAGAAGACCCTCCAGAAATGCTCGCCAAGTGGGTTATGTGATATTGCCATGATTTAAACACACAGTTGAACTCAGGAAGGCCCCATCCAACCCAAGCCCTCCAGTTCTCCAGGGCCTCCCAGCTGCATTGCCCACCTCACAAAGAATGCCACCCACTCAGAGCTGCAGGTGAACAGGGATTTCAGAACTGAATTTGACTTTACTGTACTCAGTAAAGCCCTTCAGAGCCACCTAATCTTGCTAATTTGTCTGCAAATGCTTTAAAGAATCCTTGACCAGTCCCATGTCACACTAACCTCACAGATCAAACAGACCTGTGAAACTTCACCTTTTTCACCCTGCTGTGTGGAGTCTTCTCAAAAGACTAGCGTTCCAGCCTTCCCGCTGTTCTGGCAAAACAGGTCCCCAGGGTGGGTAAGTCCAAGTGCACTTGATGTCTAGAGGACTTCCATTAATTATGTATCTCTTTGGTTAAAAATGCAAATTGTCTTTGGCAGACATTGAGATTTCCATGTGAATTAGCTTATCTCAGATTCCAACCCCAAACCCAGCTGGCCAAGTGGGATGTTTGATGAGAGCTGGACGCCCAGGACCTGGATGCCTTCTCCCCACGCTGCCTGTGTCCATGTCTGGTCAGCCTGTCCTGGCTTCCCCTTCATGGAAATGCAGAGTCCCCAGTCAAAGGCAGCTCCTTTGTTCACAACATGAAGGCCTAGATGCTTAGGGAAGTATTAGAGCTGGCTAAATTAGGCGAGTTCAAAACATCCTGCCCATGAGTGTCCCCCAGCACTGCATCCATAGCCTTCTCATTTGATCGTGGATGGGGGAAATTATATTCATCTTAAGCAAACTCCTCACAGTCTCTGATCTCCTGAGACTGGCAAACGCTCCTCAGGAGCAATACTGGCCTTGGCAATGATGCTCTCCTCACTAACAAGGTACGTCTCAGCCGTGTAACTGCCGGCTAAAGAGCTCCTCATCCTAATTAACCTCTTCAGGGAATGAAAATAAAAGCACAAGAATTTCAGAGTTCATAGGACCTGTGCACAGCCCCTTGTCATACAAGTGAGGAAATTGTGTCTGAGGCTGATTAGGGCCCAGGGTCCCACTGCCAATTAGCAGAGTGCCAGGACTAGAATCTGGATCTCTAGCCTGACAACTAGAACACTGGGTTACTCCACCAGCCAGTAAGGGCTGTCGATAATCCCTTCTTTATCTTTTCAAACATGTCCAGTGATGAGCACTGGGTGATGTATGAAGTTGTTGAATCACTATTCTACACCTGAAATGAATAAAACACTGTAGGCTGACGAACTGAAATTAAAATACTTAAAAAAAATGTCAGTCAAAGATGTATTAGTTGGGGGGGGGGGGGGGCCCTGGAGTTTCAGGACTGAGTCCTGCATCGGGCTCCTTGTTCAGCAGGAAGTCTGCTTCTCCCTCTGACCCTCCCCCTTCTCGTGCTCTCCTTCTCTCTAAAATAAATAAAATAAATAAAAATCTTAAAAAAGCAATTAGTTGAGTAGGTATTGTGTGCTCTGTACCAGGCCAGGCACTAGGGTCCTGGGGAAGCCAGGACAGCTAGTTCCTTCTTTCAGTGACTATTATGTGTCACACACGGTGAGGGCACAGGCTAAAAGCATGGCTTTTATAGGTAAACGGCTTTGATTCCTCACAGTGTGATTTACTAACTAAAACAAGACACTGATGTTAACCACATAGTTATGGAGTATATTTATTTGAGAATGGCTTGGCCCAATCTCTGGCCCATGGTAAGCAATCAATACATCCTAGCTATTTTTATTCTCCCTAAATAGCTGGGGGGATAAGGCACTCCGTGAAACTAAGGGGGTACCCTCATCACCAAGTACTGGCCAACAAGGGGTAGGTGTGGGGTGGAGGAAGAGAGAGATGAACAGAGAGGAGACTCGAGCCTGATCTTGGAAGAAAGAGAGAATTTCTTCACCACCAAGAGAGGAAGCCTGAAGGTGTAACCAAACAAAGGAAGTATGCTAGATGAGGGGGGTGGGTGGGTTGTCATGGGAGAGACAGAAGAGGACAGACCAAGGATGGCCTCAAAATGTGGGCAGAAAAGCAGGCAAGATTCTCAGCAAGCTCCATGGGGCCACCATTTAGGTCTCCAGGTGCATTAGCTACTCCCACAAGCTCCAACCTTATACCAAGCTGGCCTAGTGTGAAACAACGTGGACAAGTGGTAGAGTGGTGGGGCCAGAGGGGCTTTTGCGGGGAACTGGGGATGAGGACAGCAAGCTGAGGAGGGGTAAATCTGAAGAGGAGGAGCAAGGGCACAACATGGCCACCAGCCTGGACGTGGTAGAGGGGGCACCAAGGGGAGCTGGTGAGCATGTTGGCGTTGTGAGCTCACGTGGGTGGAGCTGCCAGTTGACTCCCTTCATCTCCAAAGGTCTCAGAACGAGGTGTTTCCCCGGCCCCCTCCTTCCCACCCAACAGAGAGACAGGTGGCAGCAAGCAGTTCTGCATCAGCCCGTGAAACCACAACTAGAGTGGACAGAGATGAAACCTGAGCAAGCCCCCTGCCCAGAGAACCTCATCAAGCCGTGCAGCCCTCTCCAAAAGACTGCTAACATGCTGCTTCGCAGTCACTGCATGCTCCCACTGGCTCTTGTTTTGTTTCTACACTGCTGGAAAATGAGAGGTTTCAGTGGAAGATGAAAAATTATCCTTTATTTTGATTCTGTGTTTGAATACCTTCCACTTCTCTGTAAATTGAAGGGTGTATTTTTGTACTCCATCTAATGCTTGGCTAACAGAACCAGAGAATCAAAAATTAGTCAAGGTTCCAGGAAGACTGATGTAGCTTGATGCCTCATAGAGACACATCACTCTCATCAAAACTGTTTGATTCCTCATGAAAACCAGGGTTCACCCAAAACCCGGATGGGTGAGCCGGGGCCCACTCTCCCCTTCTTCCTCTCAGTTGCAATGCCCACCTCCTCCCACCGTGTGTGTGTGTGTGTGTGTGTGTGTGTAGGTGTGCGTGCAAGTGTGTGTTCACTGCAATACTGACCAACGTGATAAGCATTCCAGACACATACCGCAGTTAAACAACCAGGAATCATCTCTGAAAATGTAGGCCAGAACTAATCCTGTGAGGGCTGTAAACCAAACAGCTGAGGGAACTCGAAGTAGCAAGAGTGATTCACATTTTGATTTCCCCCTTATTTCTTCTCATTTGGAAACGTCCAGGTGCAAAATAAACATGAGCATAAAGAGACTGAGGAGACAATGGAGTGAGGGCCAGCGGGGTTCAGAGCCCTGACAGGTACGTCCAGCTCTGGGCCCAGGCAAGAGGCTCTAGTGATGCCTGATGGCCGGAGTCCAGCCACACTGCTGTGCAGCCTCGCTCTTGCTTGGTCTCCTCCCTCAACCCCAAGAAGCACTGGGCACTCACCACAAGTCGGTTAAAACACCGATCTCACTGGGTTAGCTCCCCCAGATCACACAGTCAGCCCTGGGAGTACCGGGACTCCTGGTCATCAGGTTCAGTCCAAGCACAACATAACCTTGGTAAATGGCTGTCAATCCGCCTCAGGATGCGGTTAATGGTGTCCACTGTGGACAGGCAGAAGGGGCTCTTAGAACAATGGCTGCAGGTGAAATACTATGTGTTTTCATGCTGTTTCAGTAATGATTTCCTAGGATCTACCACTGTGGCCTCATGAAATGTCACCTTGAATAAAATGGCATTTCCCACAGGAGGATGAGCTGCCCGAGAGGCTTTCCCAAGAAAGGCCTGCCAAGCTCTGCACTGCCCACTACCCAGTCCGGTCCCTTGGCTTCTCCTCCCCCACCTGAGGTCTGGCCACACTGTTGCAGTTTCTCAGTCAAGCGGACCTCTTTTTCCCTCAGGGCTTTGCACCTGGGCTTCCCTCTGTTCCCCGCAGCCTTCCTCCACCTGGCCCTGGCCTCCCTGACCTGCCAGGCCAAACCCTGCTGTTCTCCAGGAGACGTCCCATCCTGGGGAATGAAGTCTTGACTGCCTTGTCTGAACTGGATGCCCTGTGTGTATTCTAAGTCATATCCGATTGTTGTCATGTGGCCACGGTGTCCCCAGGGCTCAGGGCAGGGCCTGGCACATATCTCTCTGTGAACATTTGGCAGATTTCATCAGGGGACCACGCACAGGTGGTGCTGAGATATGGGCTAAAAAACTCCCACCTGGCTCTCGGGCAAGCCAAGGCCGCCATGCCCCAGGCAACAGTTCCTTCTGTCCACTTGGCGCCTTTCAGCTCAGGTGACGTGACAACCCACAACCGGTGTGAGTCAGCCCAGGAGGGAACAGCACCTTCCACTTTAAAAACGAGCAAACTGAGATGTCTAGCAAAATCTGTACTCTTCCCTTGGACATAGAGCGGCATGGTACCTCCCCACTATCCTTGCCATTCGATGTGGTGGTAAGTCCTCTCAGAATGTGCACGGCAGGGAGAGTGCCACCTCCAGGTGCGGCCGGTGAGAACCTCCCCGAGGCGTTCCGCACGCTGCTCCTGGGACCGGCCAGGACACGGACACCCAGGGCGGTCCTGGAAGCTGCTGTCAGCCTGGGCCCTTGAATGACCGCATGGAAGACAACTGCTCTGACAATCTCAACACTTGTCCAGAACGGTTCCTAGAGCAAGAAGTAAACTTCTAGTGTGTGAAGGCCCTGAAATCTTGAGGCTTATTCATTATTATAACCTAGCATACCCTAATAAATACCCTGAGGCTCAGAAAAGATGAAGAACTTGTCCAGGATATTAACAGCCAATGCCAGAACCACAATCCCTGTTTGTCTGTTTGTTTTGAGCTCACGACTCTGAGCTCAAGAGCTGAGCTCAGATCAAGAGCCGGATGCTTCACCAACTGAGCCTCCCGGGTGCCCCAAGAATCCAGGCTCTAATTACGAATCTTCACACAAGTCTGGGCTGAACTAGCATTCATCACAGGGTACTTCATTCCGCGGTCTCCTCCCTGTCTTCTCCACTAGACATCAGCTCCCAGGGACCCGCCTAGTACACAACTGGTCCAGAGCGGGCTGCAAGTGTGTTAAATATTTAGCACACACTTAGAGAAGGCTCACTATGGGCCCGGTCCCTTCTAAGGTTTTTATGAACCTTTATGTAATCCTCTCACATTCAGGAGATACATATTATTATTATCTCTGTCGTACAGACGAGGAAATTGAGGCACCACCGCCTCCCTAAGTGCCCAATTGAGCAGCGGGAAACCCCGAAACCCAGTCCGAGCAGAACCCACCCTTGAACCAGAGGCTGAGCAAGTGGAGAAGTTCCGCTTGGCTCGAGATTCACTTCTTCAAGGTACTGGTTCAGATCTCTGCTGAATGGTGTTGTGTAGAACACTATTCATCTCCAGTAACATTCACTTTCTATAGAAGCAGCAAAGAAAGCAGTAAAACGGTTTTTGTGTGCAGCAGTCCCCCAAACATGGACCCAAACCGCTACAAGGAGACGTCGGCTTTGTGTCACGGTCTCTTTTCTAAGGCAGCCACTCCGACCTCTGGAGTGTGACACCCCATGGGCTGGTTTGGATTTTGTGGCACTTTCTTCTTCCCCTCCTCCATATTCAGCTAAAACTGCTGTGTTCTGCATCTTTGTCTTTTGCTTTGAAGCAAATGGTTTAAGAATTCTGTGCCAGCCCTTGAGACGACTGGAGGCACCCCGGGGTGCTGTAAACCAAGGGTGGGAATCACCAATCTCACACAGGAAAAAGGCTCAGGAAAAACAAGCATGTCAGCATCTTCCAAAACAGCAGCGCGATCCAGCGAGGGCTGCAGCCCAGTGCAGACACGGCTTACGCTCCATTTCAAGGTCAGAGCAGGTTAAAAACACCTTTGCAGGGCTCCCAGCTTATGGCTCAGCTCCCTGCCCTTTGCTGGCTGTTCCGGGACAGCTCACACAGAGGTTTTCAGGGCCATCTATCCCATGACATGTATTTATGAACGAGCACTAGCACCTTCAAGAGAAAGATAGGTACGTAAGCATAAGGGAAGCAAAAACATCACCCCTGCCTTCAGGGAGATGGCAGTCTGGGCAAGAAGAGAAGACTCATGCATGGGATGCTCTCATGTGTCATGGAGAAGATCCAAGAGGACACAGAAACAGAAGTCCATTGCCTCCTCTTAGAACACACTGTGTATCAGTTAGGGACTCTGCCCCAACCACAATGACTCCCCTAGACCCCCCAATACACAAAACATTGTGGCAGACAAAGGCCCAGTACCTTCTTGCTAATAGCTGGAGCCAAGCCTACACCCCAGTGTAGAGATCAGGCAAGATGAGCTGGACCAAAGGTGCAGACTGAAGCAGGTCTAAGTGGGGTCTGTGTGTTTCAAACACGAACACCCACAAACTCTGGTCTGGAATCGCCATACTTACTTGGGCTGTGAACAGCAAGGACACAAAAGCAGGGCTTGCCCCAGTTTCCAGTGCCCAGACCTGGGATACGAGTGTGGAGACAGCAGTGCATCCTGGGAGGTGCTGACAGTCCCCCTCACCAGGGGTGCTAATGCCAGAAAGGATGGGCTGCCCCCATCCTGCCCAACCTCCCTCCTAGGGTCTCTCTAAGGGACCACTGATGTGACTTTATCTTCACACTGTTGCTTTCAACATTTCTCCATCAAAATCTGAACCACCTTCTGGTTGACATATTCCCATATGTAACCTATTAAAAGCTACCACTTTGGGACAAAGTGTGGCCCCTTGCTCTCTGGTACCACCAAGAGAGGCATGAAAGAGGAGAGGAGTGGTGTGGGTGACTGGGGCCTGGACCTTGGCAATCACCTGGCCAGGGAGGGACCGACATCATGAGTTTCAGATTTATTCCTACCAGTCATTCATGAGGCTTCAAGCGTCCTGCTTGTGCTGCTAGAGATCAGCTGGGAAGAGGTGGGGCTGAGCTGCGTGCGGTGTGGATCTCCCTGCACGAACAGAAACCTGGCCCCTCCAAGCCGGACTAGTTCCCTACAAGGACGGTGTTCCAAGTAGGTCTCTCAAATCTGGGGAATTGTATGGTGATGGAATGAGCAACAAGTCGTTTTACAGAAGTCCCCCATTATCCAGTTTTGCTTTCCATGGTTTTAGTTCCCAAAGTTAACTGGGTCTGGAAGCAGATGACCCTCCTCAATGACTTATGATCAGAAGGTCAGTAGTGGCCCAGCATTGTGTCACATGCCTGCGTCAGTCACTCACTCCATCCCATCACGTAGGTGTTAGATATTTTGAGAGGGAGAAACCACATTCACATAATGTTTATTACTGTATATTGTTACAATTATTCTACTTTCCTTTGTTATTTATTTTTTTTTAAAGATTTTTTTTAATTTATTTATTCGACAGAGATAGAGACAGCCAGCGAGAGAGGGAACACAAGCAGGGGGAGTGGGAGAGGAAGAAGCAGGCTCATAGCGGAGGAGCCTGATGTGGGGCTCGATCCCAGAACGCCGGGATCACGCCCTGAGCCAAAGGCAGACGCTTAACCGCTGTGCCACCCAGGCGCCCCATTATTCTACTTTCCTATTAGTTACAATGTTAATCTCTTACTGTGACTAATTTATCCATTAAATGTTATCACAAGTATATATGTATGGGAAAAACACAGTATATACAGGGGTTCGGTACTGTCTGAGGTTTCAGGCATTCACCAGGGTTCTTGGAATATAACCCCATGGATGAGGGGAGGGACTCCTGTATTTGCTGAGATTTTGAACCACGACCTGAAATAAATCAGTATGAAATGAGAAAATAGAAATGGAAAGATGATCCTTTTCAAATTGCCAGTTAAGTTTTAGTTTATAAAATCACAGGTTAGTGACAGGAATGGCAATCATCACACTCCTTGGTCACAGTCATATTCCCAAATGAATGATATTAAAAAGATTCTAGTGAGCTCATTCCTGGCAGTCATCACCTCCATAGACAACCCTTCAATAACGTGCATCCTTTTATCATGGGAAGAAGAACCAAGAACACACTGGAGCAGACAGCTCAACAGGGAGTGGCTCTGTGGTAGACAGAATACTGCCCCCACAGGTGTCCACACCTAATTCCCAGGACCTATGTGCAACCTACGTTCCCTTACACGGCAAAAGGGGCTTCGCTGGTGTGATTAAGTTAAGGGCCTTGGTAACAATTATCTGAATGGGGACAATGTAAACACCAGGGTCCTCATGAGGAAGAAGGAGAAGGGTCAGAAGCAAACATTACGAGGGAAACAGAGGTCAGAGTGACATAGGGCCACACGCCAAGAAGGTGAGTAGCCTCAAAAAGCTAGAAGATTCAAGGGAATAGATTCTCCCCTACAGGTTCGAGAAGGAAGCCCTGTCTTGCATTTGTTTGAGGCCACACAGACCAACCATTATAACTTCTGGGAATCTGCAGCCACTACAAACCACCCCACACATTTTCACCTTCATGTTTTGTGTTTCATACATTCATAGCATAGAGAATTATACACAATATAATCTCCAGGTCTGATCTTAGGCAGAAACAGCCTCCTTTTTTGGATGCGCAGTCACATGGATAAGCTTCCATTAAAACACGGCCAGGGAGGTAGGATTCTAGTTAACCCAATGTTCTGGTTAATAAAGAGCTCCCAAGAAAGACCTTACTAGAAAGAACTGAGACCCCCACCCCAACCCCAGGAGCCACTCATACAGGATTCTGGGCCTCAGAGGCAGGGCTCTGGGATTCAGCCTCATCTTCCCCATACGTACTTCTCATTTTCTCCGCACAAGAGAGCAAAAATACACAATGCAAAGCAAACAGAGCTGGTCTTGCCCTGATGACCTAGGCCAGAACCTTCCTTAACAACCCTGGCAGTGGCAACATCATCTGCAGACATTTCTGCCTCAGAGAGGCTAGTCACGGGTGGGCTGGCCAGCCAGCCTCCCAGAGCACCAAGCCTGATTCTGCTCTTTGGTCAAACACCCTGGAGCGCCTGGAGAAAACCAGCCATGAGTGGCCAAAACACACCCGGAGCAGTCAGGCCACCCCCTACCCAGGACAAAACCTACGGCCCCCATCTCTTGTGAAACTTCCAGGTCATGGTTCCAAGGACTTCCTGCTCAGCAGGTACCTGAGGACCAAGGAGTTAATGCAGGAAACAAGAGCGCTTAGAAGGCTTCATCATGGAATTAAAGCAACCGAAATAATGTGGTCACAATGGGGCTTGACACTTTCATTTTAGCCCAGTGAAACTGATGCTGGACTTCTGACTTCCAGAACCGTAACAATGAATGTCTATTGTTCTAAGCCACCAAGCTGACGGCCATTGTTTCAGTAGCCATAGGAAATGAACACAAACACAATTACGTCCACCCTCCTCCAGGCAGGACAGACATCCCGCAAAGCCTGCCGAGGAGAACTGACCTGCATCCTCACCTTCACTCATATCAGAGACGAGGCGCCCTAAGTGCACACCCCAGCGGACACTGACTGAGGTCCTCAGGCAGGAAGAGGAGATGGTAGAGTCAGCCCTGAGGAAACTCCCATTTGCCTCTCTGCCCTTCTCTGCCCCCTGGCTTCACTGTCCGGCGGCCCCATCGCTGGGGCTCCCCTCGCCAGCCGTCTCCTCCTGCGGCAGGGAGGGTAGCCTGCGCTAACAGAGCTGCAGCCCCTCGCCCACATTTCTGTAATGAAACCACAGGCCAGAGCAGGTCACCTTGGAAGATAAACCGGTTATTTTTAAAAAACCAAAACCAAAAAAAATTAAAATTTAAAACCTCCAATGAAATAGAATCTGTATCTTAAAGTTAACACATCATCCTGAACTTCCAGAGGCAAATTATTTTTCTATCACCTGAGCTGCGGAAAAGGTCAGTCCGGAAGCCCTCTGCCACTTCCTCCAGCCAAGTCAGTGCTCTGCCTTCCACACTTTCATCCGAACGGAGACAAGTCCACGCGGGGGGGGGAAGGACCGAGCCCCAGGAGAAGTTGCAAGGAACATGCATTGTTGATGTTGTCTAACACACTTAACTACAGTCGACGAGTTCTTTATACGCTGATGCGTTTCTTCTGCCTGGCACATTGCTTTTACTCCAGTGATGCGGCTCTGCAGAACCCCCACCCTCTGTGTATTCCTAACTACTATTCCTGTGTAACCATTAAACCCAGACGCATAAAGTCCAGTGGTGGAAGAAGAAGAATGTGGTTGAAGGAACACAGCCCCAAGGTCAAAAATAATTTTAACAAATAACACAATTTCTTTACTTTCTTTTTTCTAAAGCAGTTACTGAGACACAAATTCATAATTTATGGTAACATTTGCTCACATCGTTTTTGCTCCCACCTCCTCACCCTCTCCCCTCCAGCTGTCCCAGGCATCTTTCCCCACCGTAGTCTTAACCTCTTCACTGCCAGCTGCTCTGGCTATCCTTCCAGGCCACCTTCCCTTCAACCTTCCAAGACGTGGATCGACCCACCCTTTCGTGAGCCAGGAAGGAGAGCAGAGAGGGGAGAACCGGGGTTGGAAATTATGGGACTTTCTTTGGTTGACTGAGTGAAGGGACGAGGCAGTGAACACTCTTGTATTGATGAATGCCATGATAATTGATCCGACACTACATTATTATTTGTACATAGACTGTACTCCTTCAGGGCAGGGGACATGCCTTGCCCTTCTTTCTTTCCTAGGACCAAGCAGAGGGCTTCATACACAATAGATGCTTGGTAAATACTCGCTGAATGAGGAAGGAGAAAGTGGATGAGCGAAAGACCTGAGCACATGGCGGAGTATGTTCTCCCCCACCAGTCTCTGGTTGGCAGCAGATTTCCCCCCTGATGCATGGAATACATGTTTATCCTGGAAAGATGCTAGGAAATCAGCGAGTCAAAGGAAAATGATCCAAGTTGACTATTCAGAAATAAACCTCTTGGGTTTTTTTTTTCTATATACTTCTACATTTATCTCATTTATTTTTTTTTTGCAAATTATAATCCAACAGGACATATCCTTTTTATAACTTGTTATTTTCCCCCTTAAGAGCATATTGTGAACCACTTTCCGTTTCAACAAACATACAACAATGTTTTAAACAGATGCTTAGTATGTTATGGCACAGATGTACCATGAGTAGTTTAAGTCAAATCCTTTTTATTTTTTAAAGATTTTATTTATTTATTTATTTATTTGTTTGTTTGTTTGTTTGTTTATTCATTCATTCATTCATAGAACACAGAAGCAGGGGGAGGGATAAAGGGAGAGGGGTGGGAGAGAGAGAGAACCTTAAGCAGGCTCTGCGTTCAGCATGAGGCTCAGTCTCACACCCCTGAGATCATTACCTGAGCCAAAATCAAGAATCAGCCGCTTAACTGACTCAGCCACCCAGGCACCCCTAGTCAATTCCTTTCTATTATTTTAAAATATTTTATATCTAAAACTGATGTTATGATATTTTGCATTTATTTATAATTATTTAAAATTAACTTCTGAATAGAAACCAAGTATTTATAAAATTCATATAGTATATAACAATATAATGACCATCCATGCAAATTATTTAGTTTTTACTTACATATAAAGACTTTTGTAACTTGCTTCTTTTTGCTCGCTATTATGTTCCTGAGCACATAATAACAATATTATTACAGGTAGATGTAATTCATTCATTTTCCATGTGGTACAGTATTCAAGATCTACTATATCTATTTCCTATCTATCTATCTGTCTGTCTATCTGTCTATCTATCAGCCACCCACCCGGCTAGGTATCTTCTATATACCACTAGAAAATAGATCACTATAGTATCACGACAGACTCTATGGTGATCACTATAGACTATAATGCTATTTACTTATAAATTCTTCTGTTGCCAGACCTTTATAGTTTTAAACTATTACAAAAAAAGCTTCTAGAACTTTCTTGTTCATGTCTCCCAACACAAAGGTGCAAGAAGGTCTCTAAAAGTATTTACCTGGGAGTGGAACATGTGGGTTCTGGTGTATGATCACTATCAGCTACAGTAAATAAGACCAAACTGCTTTTCAAAAGAATCATACCACCTGTATTCTCACCAGTGGGGTATTAGAACCCCTATTTTTCTTCAAGATGGCCATCACTCTTTCTGGTTCTCTGTTTTCTATATACATTTAAGAAGTAGCTAAATTACACACACATATACACATACACCTGATAGTTAATGCAATGATCATTTTGGGGGAGAATAAACTTTGTAATATTGAGCCTTCTTATCCATCAATTTAGGCCCTTAATAAATTGTCATAACTTTTTTCTATGCATATCTTACATACTTTAATTATATTGATTCTTAGAAACTTTCTATTTTTTATTCCAATGATTTTGATATCTTTTAAATTAAAATTTCTCTTCGTTGCTGTTATATACAAATCTAATTAGATTTTGTATATTAATTTTGTGTTTAACGACCTTATTAAAATGTACTAGCTAATCGCAATAATTTATTCACAAAGTCTTTTGGCTTCTCTTATATAAAACCATATCATTTATGAATAATCAGAGTTTTATTTCTTCCTTTCCAATTTTCATACTGTTTATTTCTTTTCTTACCTTACTGCACTTGCCAGGATCTTCAGTGCAATTATCAATAGAAGAGAGATGGCAGGCACCCTTATCTTACTCATCATCTCAAAGCGAATGCTTTCAATACATACGCATGCTTTGTTGGGCACTAATGCAGAGCAAATGAAAAGCACCACATGCCTTTAACCCTAAAGCATGTATTTCCCAAGATCAAAACATCCTTCTAGAGTACAACTGCAAAAATCAGCATTGCTATAATACTATTATCTATTCCACAGTCCATATTCAAATCTTGTCAATTGTCCCAATAGTATTCTTTATAGCTATTTTTCTTTCCTAGTACAAGATCCAACCCAGGATCACAGATGGCATTTAGTTGTTGTGTTTCTTTAGTCTCCTTTTATCTGAAACAGTTCCTCAGCCTTTCTGTGTGTTTCTTGATCTTCCTATTTTTGAAAAGTACAGCCAAGTTATTTTGTAGAATACCCCTCAACCTGGATTTGACTGATGTTTCCCCATGATAAGATTCAAGTTATGAATTTTTCACAGGAATACCACAGAGTTGACATTTTGTCCCTCTCAGTACATCGTATCAAGAGGCACACGATGTTGGCTTGTCCCAGTATTGGCGATATTAACTTTTATCTTTTGGTTAGGGTGGTATCCAGCAAGTGTCTCCAAAGCAGAGTTCGTATTTTCCCTTTGTAATTAAAAACTCATTGATGAAGAAGTACTTTCAGAATATGTTCATACTCTGTTACTCATCAAATGTTGGCTACTGGTTGTCAGTACCCCCTGATGACTATTTTAACACCAGCATTTGTCTTTATTTCTTATCGGGCAGTGTACCATAAAAAAGAGCTTTCCTTTATCCCCATTTTTTCATTCATTCATTTATATAAGATTGGACTCATGAGTCCCTATTTTATTCAGTGTGTTGTAATCCTGTTCTGATTATCTTTTGCTGTTCAACCGATCATTCAAAAATCTAGTGGCTTGAGGCAACAACACTTATTTTGTTATCTCTCACAGTGTCTGTGGGCTAAGAGTCTGGAAGGACTGACTCTGGCTCAAGACCCCTCGGGTGGCTGAAGTCAGACAACAGCCAGACTTGTAGGGGGGACCAGGCGGCTGAGGGCTTGCTGAGTCTCTCTTTCTCCCTCTTCATGCAGTCGCAGAGACTCTCCACGTGGTCTTCCCACATTGGCTCATCCCGGTTCCCTCACAGGAGAATGACTTTGGGACGGTCAGGCTGTTTGCACAGCAGTGAGTGACCCAGCCAGCGAGGTAGAAGACTTGTCACTTTTCATGACGAAGCCTTTGGAGGCCATGTAGCATCACTTCTGTCATAGTCACAGTCCTGCCTGGATTCAAGATGAAGGAAACAGATCCCATCTCTCAACGGAAGGAAGGTCAAAGTGCCATTGTAAGATGTGTAATAACATGATGTTGCGGTCATCTTTGGAAAATATCATCTGCTACGTTCTGCTCTCTGACCACAAGAATGCACCTCCCCTCTGTAAGCACACATGCAATCCTCTCCCTAATACCCCCCAGCCCGTCAGTGCACCAGCACAAGATTCCCCAGCCCGTCAGTGTGCCAGCACAAAATCCAGACCTTGGGATCTGAATTAGATCCAGGTTCAGATAAGGACCCTCATGGTAGGTTCCTTGGGTTCAGCTCCTTGAGTCCAGGTGCTCTTCCTCTTAATCTAAAGACATGTAAGCTAAGAAAACACATGCTCCACTCCCTCCATACACCAATTTATAACGGTGAGACAGGCGTAGGATAACATGGACAGACCTTTCCATTAAAAAAAAAAATTAAATTAAATTAAAAAATAAAAAGGTACAAAACGTGAGGCACGTTTCAATCACCAATCCACAGCCGTTATGAAATCCAACAGGAACCTGTCCCCAGTTCCCTGATTAGGACTCAGGTCTACTTCACAGGAATAATTCTCTGTGGCTCTTGGCACCAACCCTCTGAACCATTCATCTTTTCCATAAAAACTGGCCTATGTTTGTAGTTACAAGTTCTCTCAGCCTGCTTCCTACACATTAAAGTTGGGCATTCAGGGGCCTCTCCATTTTGTACTGTCTCTGTCCCTTTTATTCCAAACTTGTATAATTCTTTAAAAAAAAAACACTTATGGGTTTCTTTATAATGTACCCATTTATAGTATGCTCTATGATGGTTAATTTTATGTGTATCGACCTGGCTGGGCTACAGTGACCAAGTATTTGGTCACACATTCTTCTAGATGTTTCTGTAAAGGTGTTTTTTGGATGAGACTAACATATAAATTGGTGGACTTGGAGAAAAGCAGACCTTGTAAAACGTGGGTGGGTCATGTCCAATCAGTTGAAGGTCTGACTAGAACAAAACCTGATCTCCCCTGAGCAAGAAGGAATTCTGTGAGCAAACTCAAACATCAACTCCTTCCTGGGTCCCCAGCCAGCCAGCCCACCTACTCAAAGTTTGGACTTGCTAGACTCCCTAATCATGTGATTCAAGTCCTTAAAGTAGATCTCCTTCAATATCAACACACTCTGTTGGCTCTGCTGATGTAGAGAAGCCTGAGTAACACATACTATTTCAGATAAAAGCCAAACCCACAAAACTCTTCAAGATAAACCCTACTGGGATCTTGGGCCCTCTGAGAGTCTGTTACGGGGCAATCCTCTTAAGATACTACAGTCTTATTGCTCAAAAGAAAGGCATACCCCTAAGCTCTTTAGAAGCTTTTTTTTTTTTTTCCTCCTGGTAGGGAAGGCCTATGATACTTTAAATTTTTCTCAAGTTTTAAAAAAGAATCTTCCAGGTCCCTCCATGGATTTGATCTTTACTCTGAAATCTTTTCTTAATGTGACCACTTTTTGCCATTTTGAGAGGCTACGAATGAGTAACAGTTTTATTCTCGAAGGCGGTGAGTCCTGACTCCTTTGTTTTTAACAGCTTGCTCTGTTGCTAACCCTCTCTCTTCTCATGTTTCATCACAGGCAAGAAGCAGCCGGGGGGGGGGGGGCGGGTACTTTCAATATTCCATCTGATCATCTGTTGAGTTGGATCACTGAGTTCGTTTGGTCTATTTCCCATTATTTTATTGTGACAGGTCACAACATTACTGAACTATACACTGTCCTAATCAAGGGTCCTCTTCCACCCAACTCTTAGTAGTATTTTCCTTTCTTGTCTTCAAGCTCTCACTGAGAGCCTCCTCAAGGTCCTTGAAGTTTCTGCTAAGACTCATAGAGACCCTTCAAGCTTCCACCAGCAATCTCTTCAAGGCCCTTTCTGCTCCCTCTTACCTCCCAAAACCAGTGTTATATGCTTTGATTTTTGGTTATGGTGACATTCCACATCCAGGTCCCAAAATCGATTGTGATTGTCTACTGCTATGCAACAAACTACAACAAAACATAGTGACTTATAACAATAAGCATTTTATTACTGCTCAGTATTTCTCTAGGTCAGAAATTTGGGAAGGGAGCAGCTGGGTGGTTTTCACTCAGAGGCTCTTAGGTAGGTGTAATCAAATGGTGGCTGAAGCTGCAAAGGGGGGGGTGCTGAAGCAGGTGGGGGTGCATGTGGCATTATTCTTTATTCACAGGGTCCCTCCACATCATTCCTCCCTATGGACTAGTTTGGGCTTCCTTATAGCACAGTGACTCAGGACAGTTAGACCGTTCATTTGGTAGTTCAGGGATCCAGCATGAGTGCTCTAGCCAGCCAGGTAGAAGCTACTCTGCTTTTATGATCTGGCCTTGGAAGTCACATAGCATCACTTCCAGACCCATCAGCCTGCCCAGATTCAGGCAGAGGGAAGATGAGCTCCACCCCTCAACAAGAAGGGTGACCAAAGGCACACTGTAAGAATATGTACAATGGGAAATACCACTGTGGCTGTCTTTGCAAAATACAATCTGCCACAAATCCATTCTTACCTTCTCTTTTCCTTTTTTAGACTCAAATCACCCAGACGTGGCTACTTGGAGCCCTTTCATGCTGGCTACTACATGCTTCTGACAAGTCACCCTGATTGTCTGAGCACTGCCTTACTTTCTGGAACAAAATAATGTTCCAGGTTTACTGTGTACTTTTTCTGCTCTGCAGTGGAATTAGCTATTTCACCAAGAAGTCTCGGTTCCTTTTAGTGGAGAATGTAGGTGCTTAAAGTTTTCATGGCTGTGGGAGTGTCACGGTTCTGGCCCATCTCAGCAGACAATGTTAGGAAATGTTATAAATATGCATTCATACTTTGAGTTCTTACTAATACTTCCAACTCCAGTCCAATAAGGAAGAGTACATCCCAGATCTTCTTCATTTAGTATTTGTAACCGCATTTCCTAGGGGAGTTATCATTATATTCAATGAAGTGACTCATGGGTCTGCTATTGTGTTTTTTTAAAATTATGCTTTATTCAGTTAAATTAGTTCCCCTCTATGCTAGTCCTCCTTTTCTTATAATTTTCTGAAATAAGGAATATTAGATTTTTCAACTGCTTTCCCTACATCTAATGATATGATCATATGACTTTTCTACTTCAAATCGTTGCTGTCCTGAAAGACATCAGGCCATTTCTAGCGGCGAACTTCTAATTTCGGGATAAACCCAAATTATTGTGGTTCATTCTCTTTTATTAATACACGACTAAATTCAGTTTGCTAGTTTCTTTCCTTAGGATTTACACAACTATGTTTAAAACCTACCTTTCTTTCATACCTTTCTTGCCAACATTTGGGTGTTAAGTGTATTCTAGCCTCATACACACATATCCCCTTTTTCTACATCCTGGAATAGTTCATGGGGGATTGAAATTGTTAGTCCTTGAATGTTAGTTAATACTCATGGATAGCTGAATCTGGTATCATCACTGTGGGATTATTTCTAGCTAAAAGTTTAACTCTATTTCTTTAATGATTATAAGGCTAATTGAGTTTTTAATTTCTACTTAGGTTCTAGCAAGTTTTATTTTACTCTTGCGGGGGGTGGAATTGGACTGTTAGAGCTTTCAACTTTATTGGCAAAAAAGATTTTGTTATTGTTTTAGTCTGCAGCTTCAGTGATTACATCTTTTTATTTCTCATATTGTGCATTTATTCTCTCTACTCCCTGCCTCCCTCCTTCCAGCTTTATCCTCTTCCAGAGTTTTGTCAGTTTTATTAGTCCTTTCAAAGAAGGAGCATCATTCATCCTTTCTGTGATGTTTCTTGTTTCAACTTCACCCATTTCTTTTTTACAGCTGTTCTTTATTATTTACTTTGTTCTGCTTTGTTTTGGTTGACTCCCCTATTCTTTACCTACCTTTGTGAGTTGTATGTTTAATTCATTAACTTTGGGCCCTTTCTTCCATTTTAATGGAAATACTTAAGATGATGGATTTCCCTCTAATTTCCATCCTAGCTGCCTCCCACAAATTTTAATATGTACTGTTTGTTATTGTTCAGTTAGAGTTCCCCATTTTTTTCTTGGACTCATGTATTATTTAGACAGGTATTTAATCTTCAAACATATGAGAGTATTTCTGGTCCCCTTTCTAAAACTTTTTACTTAACTGCATCAAGGGCAGTAACTTTTTAAGAACTGCTGTATAGTTTAGCATGTGGCAATCTTCTCAGAATTTCTTCATGTACTTGCCCTCTGCTGTGTGCATTCTGGCTTCTATCTCCACTCCTTCTAGCTCTTTTCAGTGACATCTCATTTGCTCTTAAATCCATCCACTGATTTGGACAATTCTGATTATAATTTTTATTCCTAAGAAATGACATGTGTTTATTTTCCACATCCTCAAGGTCATTCGCTACAGTCTTACTCTCTGCTCATATTTTCAGCTCCCTTTTTTAGATCTTATAATATACATTGTTTTTTTTGTTTTGTTTTGTTTTGTTTTTTTTACTCTGTGTCTATTAATACCAGTATCTGAAGTTCTGCTTCTACTGGTTTTCACTTTGGTGTCTTTTTAATTTTGTTAGGTATTTTTTTATTTTTGACTGTGAGCTCATGTTCTGTGGATGGTAAGCTGTCAAAATCATGTAAGACTTATGCTGAAGGTGGATCCTTCCGGACAGGATTTGCACTGGCTATACTATGTGTCTGAAAGTGCTACCGACCAGGACTGCTTTAAACTGAATTCTTGGGACACTTGATATGGCTTCAGTTAGGCGTCTGACTTTGGCTCAGGTCGTGATCCCAGGGTCTTGGGATTGAGCCCTGTGTCGATAAAATCTTTAAAAAAATAAAATAAAATAAACTGAATTCTTGGTTTGAGGTTTTCTCAGATCAGCTTACTTATGAATTCAGCTGAAAACCCAGCTCATGATTCTAGTTCTCAAAGGAGGTATTTTGACCCTCTATCCAGCACCAAGGTTCAAGGGAGACAATTTTCTTCATTCATCCCTAAGGGGAGACAGGGTGCATTTACTTCTATTCTACCCTCACACGAGGAAGGTAGCTTCTGGGGGTCTCAGTTTAGGTGGAGGAGGTTTCCTCACAAAATGACACATCCTGGGGTTGGTTCCTGTCCCTCATATCTCTTGAGGTCCTAAAAATCAAAGGTCAACGTCGTCCGCATTGGGCAAATATGTTCCCAGCAAAAGGCTGCTTCAGAGACCTGACTTTCAGCCTTCACTGAGTATTCAGACTCTTAGGAAATCTTCACTTTCCTGCCTTCTCACTGAGGTCAAAGATTATTTCAATGCTTTGTCCATCATTTTAAACGGTTTTAAGTGAGAGAGTCAGCTAAGGTAACTGGTCTCCCACACAGCCAGAAACAAAAGCCCACACAAACTGTTCTCAAGGTTTCACCTTATTATTGCCCACTCTTCCTGAAGTAGTAGGTAAATCTAATTACTTAGTTTTGATGAAAGAAAATAACTTGGTCCACTAAATCCAAGCCTTTCTAACCCAATTCATTTCAGCAAGTGTTCACTGAACATCTACTTCTCAGTCCTACAGACCCACTGAGAACACACAACCGCAGCCAACCCCTGCCCCAGTGTGGCTGAATCATAGCTAACAGTGAGGGCGAACATGGGGTCTGCTTGGAAGGTTGGCCAGTGCTGTGCTAAGCTTTTTTTTTTTTTTTTTTTTAATGTATTTAACCTATACAACTGTCATATGGGATAGAATTATTACTACCCTTTCAGAGGTAAGAAAACCTAGGCACAGAAGTTCAGTTGTGTGTTCAGACTAACACAGCTGGTTCACAAGATCTGGCTACATCAATCTACAAAACCACACAGAGAGATTAGAGAACACAGGAATAGGTATTGTGACAGTCGATGAGGAAGGCAGGTAGGGTCAAGTCCCCAGGTAATGGCGGCTGGAAACATGATAGAGCAGCCAGCTTAGAGGTAGAATGGACTGTGGGATTCTTTGCACGATACAATGAGGATTGTCTTTTCCCTTTCTTTTGTTCCCCATGTTATGTGGCCATTGCACACTTACGATGCCGCTCTGGGTGGGCACATCTTGTCCTCTCCCACAAGGAGGGAGCTCACCATCTCCACGTAGACCCTGTGGGTCCTGCCCTCTCACTGTTACTAATGATGTTTTTCTAATAAGCCTCCTGGGTGTCACACAGCCCTTTCACAGCACAGCAGCCAACAAATTGGGCATCACTGCTCCTGAAGACCAGGGGCAAGCCACAGGGAGCTGCTCGTAGGGCCAGCTCCATTACAGGAGAGCTACGTTGGCCTACTCTTGCCTCCGCTGGTGACATGTGGGCGAAAGCAAGTGTGGGAGGGAGGATAAATCACATGGTAGTTTTTATGAAATGACTAATAAAGAAATAATGAGAACCCAATAACTACCAATTACAGAGGCAAGAGTAATAATAAAAATAATAAAGCGGAAAATGTATAAAGCAAACAATTAAGACTGTTTTATTAAAACAATACTTGCTATTCAGCAAGCCTTAATTCTCCCTACACAAGGGCAGTAACTGTTTATCACCTGAATTTTGCACATTAAGAACATGACACAGAGAGAGTTAATAAGTTCCTGCAGGTTCTAGGACACTTCAGAGCCCAGATTAAAAGTTAGCCATGCTCACTCTCAGGCTGAAATCTCATCTCTCATTAAATTCTAAACCAGCTCGGAGAACACACCATGTTTATTATTTTTCTAATACTATGTGGCTGATGCTGGAGGAGCCAAGAGAATCTTTGGAATTAAATACACTGATTTAAAAAATACCTTAAAAATGTCTTTTTTTTTTTTTTTTTTTTTTTTTCTCAGTGGACCAAAATATATAAATCAGAACTATTCTGGTGTAGTGAGTACTGTAAATGTATATTTAGATGTAACAAATATTAGTGGGAAATATCTTTGGAAAGTAATTACTTTGTAATATATGTGGAATGTCTTTTAAATACTTAGAGCAACTGATCCATTTTAAAGACCTAACTTACATAAAGAGGCACGAATATTAATTATGAAGCTGGAAACTCACTTGCAAACTTATAGCCTAAAGTGAATGTGTACAGATCAAGGCATAAATATCAGAAAAGCAGATATTTTAATGGAACACTTAACTGCCTAAACCAAGGACCCACATCTGGACACCAGAGTTCTGAAGGAGTGCTGAGTATAAAGGATTACTTCAGCCTTTACACTAAATCCCTCCCTATCTTTGACCCCCTTCCTACCTGCCAACATCCAGGTCTACTGTGCTATGATGAATAATAAATCTGAGTATAAAACGGGCTGAAAACTCAAATGCCTACAAAGGCCACAGATAATTTGATGAGTATGGTTCTTCTGGGATTTCACCTTGTTCCTATTTATTTTTCAAAACTGCATCCGACACTCAGTCTCAGCATCAAGGAGGCACTATGGAGTAGTGTGGACTGTGGCAAAGAGGAGAACACGTGCACTCTCCAAGGACATGGCTGCTTACTCCAGCCCCTGCTGTTGCCATGAAGTCATGTGGGCCCAGGGTGACTAAAGCATTTCACTTTCCAAAGTACTCTATTTGGATCTATATGTACAATGTCCTTCATTTTAAATGTTGGCCAATTATTCAACTTAAAATGGAAAAATAAAAAAAAACCCTATGAAGGCCAACATCATGTAAGTCAAATAAAACATGACCACGGGCTGAATCTGGCCTATGGACCACCAGCTTGAGACTTGTCATACAAAACAAATACAGAACAGACATTGGGCTCAGGGGTCTTAGGAGAAGCCCTACAAAGAGGCAGACAGGCTCTGTGAGTTCCTCAGGTAGGGTATGAAGTGGTTTGGTGGAAGTTCTGTGATGCCTTCAGGATCCAAAATGACTTTGAGGGAGGGGTGTTCATGAGGAAAAGGGGTTTGAATCAGTAATGGTGGGTTCAGGCATACGCCAGTAGGCAGGAGTGGTAGGTGTAGGCAAAAGTCCTTCCCAGCCCCTTGAACACAGGAGCAGAGCCCCAGACCTGCCAGCTTTCACAGCGTGCTGGGTGAGGCAGCCTATGGACACAGTCTCCTGCTCCAGCCATTCCCTGGACTCCAACCACAGGGGCCATGTAGTCTCTGCTGTCACGTCCCCTGGCCCTCAAAATGGACTCTCCCCTCAGTGCCTTGAGAATGTGGGACAGGGAGAGCCTTGCAATGCCTACAGCTCACGGTCTGTATCAAGAGTCGGGACCAGCACCCTAACCTCCGTTCCGAGGCATGGCCACAGCTTCCCAGTATCTGGCACCTGGCGTACCCTTTCCATCTTTCCATCTCCATCAATCCTTCCCACTGTTCCCACTCCCATCACAAACAGCCACAGGGGCACCTGCTCTTCCCAAGCTTTTTAAGAGCAGCCATTTAGAGACCTTAGAGATCTGCCTTACAGCTGAGAGTCCTGGGGACAGGGGACCTAGGGAGACCACACCAGTGACACACAGAAGACTGAATATTTCATTACAATGAGGGCCACTACAAGGGCCGCCCACCAGCCAGATCGCTGATCCTTCAAAAGCACATGTTTCCTCCTCCATAAAACAGAAGATCACACTAGCTGGCTGCACTGGATGATGGAGAGGGTTGAAACAAGTTAACTCAGCAAAGTTTATGGTGGGGCTTTAAGGAGGACACCATGTGTCCGCTCCTGCTTGGTCCCTTCCCCAACAGGAAAACAACATACGGAGAAGTACTTTAAACAAACGTCAAAGCAAAGAATTTAACTAGAAAACTCAGCCAGAATATCCATCGCGAGGAACAGCTGCCTGAGCATCTAGGACAATGCTAGACACTGTGCCTCCCTTGAGAGAAGGGAAAACATGGCCCCAAGGACGGGGTGAAAGGGAAGGTACCAAAGAAATCCAACCACGGAGAGCCCAGAGGTTTATGAACCCTGCTCAATCCTCACATCCCACCTCTGCTACCCACTCGCCATGGGGCTTCAGACCAGTTGCTTCACCTGTTCAAGACTGTGCCTTCAGCTGTGACAATGAGTAATCCTGCAGGTGGATCTGCAGGTGGATCACTAGGATGATTCCATGAATGGCAGTGCCAAGAAGCGAGCCGGACTTCACAGGGAGGGCATGACCAGCGCCAGGCTGGGCGTTCAGGCAGGCTGCTCAGTGGCGGGGGTGCAGCCATGAAGGCTGGCTGGAGGCCTGGTCCTGGAAACCAGAGAATGAGGTGCAGGGATGGGGCAGTGCCCAGGCCAGCGTGCTAGGCACATCCAGAGAGCTCTCAGATCATCGCACCGGGGCTCAGCCGGCGGCAGCCCGGCTCTCACTGTATTCCGACCGTCTCTGATCCGTGACACTGGCGTCCTAACGGATCTGCCTGTCAGCTATGGATAAGCATTGAGATAACAGACGTCAAACAGCATTTGCATTTCTGAGATGGCTTCATCTGCTCCCTCTCCTGGGACTCTCCAAACTGATATTTGAAATCTGGACAGACGGGTCTGCTCTTGGACAGCTCCTTTTCCAGAATCTCACAGGAAAGAAACAATTATTTCATTATGTCCTAAATAGACAGACAGTGCTGGGCGTATTAAACAACTAGCGCACCACAACGAGAAGCTGCTTTTCAGCCTTCTCATCTCGGGAAGGCATGCAATTCCCTAAGAGGCCCACGCCCCTTGTAGTACCCGTAGCTTTCATTCATTCATTCAGAGCCCAGTCACCATGAATTATCTTGCTCATCAGCAGTGCTGCGGAAGGCAATGAGAGATCCGTACCCGGGAAGGCATCGAGGAGGCGAGCATCTGGAACAGGGTGCGAGGTTCCAACCACGCTGCTAGCTTTCACCCAAGCTCCCTCTGGGTGGTGACAGCAGGGTCAGGATGGAGTTCCCGGTTTGGATTTCAATTCCAGGGACCTCTGTGGCTAAGGGAAAATGCTGCAGAGCTGCCTGTCTGGGGAACATCTGCATTTGGGGGTTACTCTAATGCAGTCCCCGACACAAGGTAATGAATGTGTTTTCTGGCTTTCGCTGGCTCTATTTTAAACTGCCATCATTTTAAACCATGAAATATGTCAAGTGATAATTAAACCTCACCAAAGACAGGTACTGTGGAAATGATTAACTTTTACCATTTCCCCCACATGCATTTTGAATTCTGAATCTCCACGGTACAGGATCATTACATTGACGGATGAGAAAAGTTGTCTTTGTAATCATTTATTTTTAAAAGAACCAAAACAGGACTAAAACCTCTGTACTTCTGCATTGGGTTTTAATTTGAAAACTCCTGCCATAAGCTCATATTGAGAGAGGAAGCCTGGAGGGAGGGAGGAGCTCCAACAGCGGGTCATCATCTCCAGCCCTGCCCCGACAGGCTGTGGGACCTGGGACATGCCCCTGGCCACCTCTGAGGACCAGTTTCCTCATCTGTCAGACACCCATCCCAATATCTTCCTTCTACCTAACTCAAAGGTTTTCATGAATGAGGACATGAGATGACAAATGACAAAGCTCTTTGAGAGCAAAAAGCAGAAGCCTGCTAACACCATCCAAGTAGAAGATGCTATTATTCAAAATTCTGTACGCAGGGGGAAAGTGATTTGCTAGCAGAGCTTTACACAACCGCAGTCTTAAAAAAAAAAAAAAAAAACCAACAACCTCAACTCATTTTATTTTCACCTGAAGTTTCTAAGCGTGAGATTAGATCTGACCCTATCAGATAAACGTCCCCTCTTAGCCACAGGACTCCCATTTTGTGTCCAAATAGGCAGCGACTCACACAAATGATAAAAATTCCAAATGCAGCAGCCAAGCAGCTGGATGGGAATGCTGCTTCCAGCAAAAAAAAAAAAAAAAAAAAAAAAAAAGAGAGAGAGAGAGACAGCAAATAACTGCTAAAATTAGTAAAACAAACAGACTGAAATGTATTTTTACTCTGACAACTCATTTTCCAGACCTGTGATTATTTTTCTTTAAGGCATATTTCTTCTGAACATGGAGGTCCCTGTTTCTCCCTGGCAGCAGCAGACACACGGGGTCCGGCCACCCGGACCCTGCAGGCATTTCAATTGCAAAATGACGACTCCATGCTTGTGAATATGAACGTTTCAATCACAGTTGGGCAAACAATGCTGCATTTCCATGGGGAATGTGCTTTCCTGACAGACCTCAGTTGAGCCCATTTAAATTCTTTGGTCAATTTCCTATCAAGTTCAAAGGATTCCCCCATCTTTACCTATTTACAAAATAGAATTGCAATGCCCATGTCAGAGAATGCATGTAAGAATTAAGGAAAAGACTGGAAGTGAAATGGTATCCATTTTAAGAACTCCTCCAATCTAGGGAATTTATATGAAAGCAGTGAAGTAAGGCTTCGACCTTAAATTAACGTATGGACAATAGAGAAGCCTTAGTAAAAGGCGGCCCTGGAACGAGAGCTCTGGTTTGTACCTGAAGCCCAGGTTCCCCCATCTCCATCTGTGGCCCCTGTCCTGCCACAATGCCATTTACAAGCAGCTAGCACAGTGAGCACTCCCCACCTCCTTCCCAAAAAAGAACAGGATCCCTAATGAAAAGTGGAAAATAAAGCTTGTGAGAAGCCTCACACAAGCACTGAAGTTGCCTTCAGGGGAGAAGCTGAACCCCAGCTTTTGATCCTTATGCCTCTGGCTGAAAGGCTCAAGAAAGGCAGGTATGGGGGGGTCTGAAGGAATGGGAACACTCCCACAGTCTGGGCCGGTGGAGGCTCGATGCACCCCGGCAGGTCACAGCATGCATATCACCAGGGCAAGGGGTGAGAGAGCAAGACACCCCATCGCTGGAGGCAGCTGAAGGTAAAAAACAAACAATACAAACGTGCCCGTCATCAGGAATCTGGGTTCCCATGCACACTCCCTCACAAGCTCCTGCGACCTCTGGTCAGCAGGGTCATCTCTTAGCCTTGGTTTCCTTCTCCAGAAGTTAAGAGAGATACCTTCGCCGAAACACTGGGTGAACGCTGGCTAAGCTCATCTTACCTGCAAGGCACTCCAAATCCCCTGGGAGTAGATATTGGGGTAGACACTCAGATGTGGAATCACTGAGTAAATGCTAATATGCAGAGTGGACTTTTTTTACCTTCCTGCATCCATGTGTCCTAACTGGGCAGAGCCCCAGTTGTCCTTTGGGGATCCACCTACCCCCCACTCTCTCTCATGCCACCTTGACTGCAGGGGCTTGGCCTGTGACCTGTGCGGAGCCCAGGAACATGAAGCAGCCCACTGGGCTTATCACGGATGCAGGTGGGGCACATGACCCCAGCTCGTCCCACCAGAGGGGATCTTAGCACTGCTACAGGAAATATATCAGAGGCTCTCTCTCTTCCATAGGATGTGGAGTCATACATGGGGAGAATGGACTTACCATGTAGGGGAATCAACTAGAAGGGGATGAAGACAGAAACCAGGTCCTTATGCCCTATACCAAGCATGCCCAAAGCCAGCACCCTCACCCCTTCACCCCCTTCCTGACTATCCAATTACATAAGCCAATAAGGTCCTCTATTTGTTTGAGCTGGTTGGGTTGAGTTTTGCTATTTGCAACAACATGTCCCCACTGACAGGGTATACGATTAAGAGTCAAAGGAGACCCTTTGTCAGTATAATCAACCTCTGGAGAAAATACCCTGAGACCTCACCTCTACCAAAACATTCAGTGAGTTGTTCTCTGGGGCCCCCATACTGGTCTACACTGAGCAAACACCTAGACACTCGGTTGTCCGTCTATCTGTGAGATGCCTGGCCAGAGGGCCAGGTGGCCTTTCTGTCTAAAGGACACTTGTACATCTCCTCAACTGACACAGTCATTGATGTGCATGCTCTGTGAGGGCAGGGACCACCCCCTGTCATCACTGCACACCAAGTAAACTCCAATCCACCCAAGGAAATTTCTATTAGCATCCAATAAACCCTCAAGAAACTAAGAAGGGAACTTACTTTTCACAGGAGCTATTTCTCCTTGGGAAGCAGTAATTGTCAAACGAGACTCTCAGACGTTATTTCAGAAGCACTGCAGGGGTGACACAGTAGCTGAGAGGCTGAGGACTGCCCGGGGGCTTCCAGAGACTAAGACAGGTGGGCAATGGCCAGCCTCCATGCAGCGTGAACAGCAGCAGGTGCCACTCGACCACGCTGACTGCACTCAGACCCTCCCTCTGCTGACTGCACCTGTGCCCCCAAAGCCTGCAGGTCACTGTCTGGCTACCACAGAGCCAGAGGCCGGTCAGAACCTGCTCATTTCTGTGGCATACGTTCTCTGACTTCCTGGAGAGCACAAGGCAAGCTAATCATCTTCCCTCATGCAACAGTCAACATTTTGCAAAAAATTTTCCACATGCAAACCCTGAAACATTTCTTGGAATCCAGTGGCCGCCTTGGCCAAGAAGGGTGAGTGACAGAGTGTGCAGAGACCACGGGGTGGGCTGCCATGCACGGGATCCAGCCCTGCCTGCGTGATCTGCAAGTGCCCCCCACCCCCGGGAGCTGGGGCTCATTCACCGAGCACAGCACGTACGCCAGAGGACGCACTGTGAAGCCCTCGCCACGGTCACGTTAGACCAGCAGGCCAACAGCTGGGCAGCAGGGAGCTCCCAAAACTGAGTGGGATCAGAAGAGAGAGCACCGGCAGGCCTCACTCGTTTTGATGAGATGTCTCACCTTGAAGATTATTTTTAGTGGAGAGATTAAGCATTTGTTAAGAGAACAACACTATCTGAAAATAGGAAGGCAGGTTTTTTTTAAAAGGGAGTTTTAAAAAGATGAATTAATTCTCATGACAAGAAGAGAATTAGAACATAATGGTCAGTTGGACTCTGTACCTCATTTCCTAATAAAGAAAGACTGCTCAACAGCAATGAGACAAAAGAGACAGAAACAAATGCCTTTTAAGTCACAGATAATTAACCCCAGAGGCTTGCCGATGGCACATGAATATTGCTAGGGCAAATGGCTTAGCAAGTTTGAAAAGAGCTTCAGTGTTTATACAGAGAAGACAATTTTAAGGCTTCCTGAAAAGCAGAAGCTCCTTCTGGCCAACGGGCCAGGCAACAGGAGAAGATGGTGGTGTCAACCTTCACTGTGGGGTCTTGGAGAAGAGAGGTGAGCCTCCAGGGCAGGGAGAGACCTCGGTAGGTCTAACGGAAGTGCCATCACTCCCTCTCTGGGCCGTGGTGGGCCAGCTCAGCGTGCTGCAGGGCAGGGCTGTCTCGTGAAGGGCTCGCTTCGTTGCCCCTATACATTGGTCACAGTTCGCACCCTTTGGGTGCTATGACTTCTTAGACTACACAGCTCTTCCTCCACAAGTTCCAGATAGGGACCTTACTCCAAGTGTGCAGTCACAACCCCGAGGAGGCTCCATGACAAGCACAGCTCAGTGCACAGGGGTTCCCCGCCCTGCCCAGACTTACCGAGGCCCTACAGTTGGCCATCACAACCACGGAGATGTAGCTCACTTGCACCAGCAGCTTGTCAGTGCCTGTTAGCAGAGGGACCCACAAGTCCCCAGAAAGAGCACAGCAGCTCCCTGAAGATGCTCCTTAAGGAGAGTGAGCCTTCCAAGGATGCTGGCGAGAAGAATAAGCACAGCAGACAGGATGGGGGGTCCTGCAGCTGTGTGACCCAGAGCCAAATAACCTTCTACCTGTGACTTTGCCTTAGGAGAAGTAGAGATGTCACATCGAGCCGGGTCAGCCCTGGGATGTACCAGGCGTCTAATGCTTCTTCAGGGCTTGTTGTGTATGCAGGGCAGGAGAGGCCAAAGAGAAGGGCCTCGCTCCCTGCTCTCCCAGGGCTCGCCCTACACAGCAGCATGAGCTGCCCCTCAAGCGCAGGCCAGAACCGCCCCTGTTGTGTCCTGTGGTGCCGAGGCCCTGGGCGAGGAGTCACACGTGTGCAGTTCTAACAGCAGCACAAGCAGCTGCCATCAGCAGCCCTGAGCTGTACCCAGCAAGGTCCTGCTGCTTCCAAATCACTGGGGACAGCTGAGATGGCCCAAGGGCTAGGAGGGAAGAGCCACTCACCCAGAGCCTGGTGGACCTTTGATCAAGGAAATCATGTGTAGGGAGAGGACTGAGAACTCAGGCTCATTCAGGCTGTCTTAGTTCACCGCTAATCTTTCCAGGCCCAGGCACTCAGAATTATCTCAGGGGAGCTCAGGGAACAGAAGCGTGGGGTGACCCACAGCCTGAGACCCCTCTGGCTAATGCTGTGCATGATCCTTGGCAGAGGCCCTTGTCTTCACTCCCTGAACTTTATTCCGATGGAGTAATTGAGGGGTTGGTTACTATGATGCTCAAGGATAATTCTGACAGCAGTGCCCAGGGAACCTTAATCTGGGGAGAGACATTTTATGTGTGTTGCCCTTAAGTTCTTAAAGATATCACCAAGAAGAGAGTTGTTTGGTTCTTCTGATTGTGAAATGAAAGAATTTGAACAAAAAGTTCAAGACTCTGACAGAGGACAGGACGAGAATGGGCTAAGCTCCAGATAATTCTTCAAGATCAACAGGCCACAACATGCAAGGTCACATACAAGGCTGCTTGGAGACAGAGGGATCGACTTGGTGACAGGAGTCAGTCCTCATTCTATGTCTAAGGCCAGACCTACACATACAAGACAGGAGGAGCCATAATGGAGAACACTAACCCCAGGCACCAATGCCACTACGCAGGCTGTGCCGGGGGCTCTCCACACCCAACCCCCCCCCCCATCTCCATGGGGCCAAGAGGGGCAATGATTGCATGTTGCTCAGCAGTCTTCCTCTGAGGACCAAATCTGCCCCCATTCCCTGGCATTTGAGTGAAGGTGATTTTATAAACACCAAAGAGACCATGTGATCTCACCCGGCCAATGGTAGTGTTCCATCCCCTCCCTGCCGCAGGGACTGGTTTAGGGCTTGAGTCCTGATACAAAGCCCGGCCAATCAGAGTCCTTGTGGGGACATTTCTGGTGTCATTCTGAGGGAAACAGTTGCACCCTCTGGGTTAGTGAGCAGTCAGGACTGAAGTGGGACTGCTTGTAGCCACCCTGTAAGGCTGCATGGAAGAGGCCAATAAGCCAAGGAAGGGAAAAAGAGGGAGAAGCCTTTTATCGGCTGTGCTTTGAAGCCAGAGCCACCCTTGGGTTCTCAAGTTTCATGAGACTTTCAGGCTTTAGCCAGGGCAAACTGACTTGCTGACTGTAATCCAGAGTTGGGATGAATGGTCTGTACTATTACAATGCCCCATTTTGCCAATAAGATTGAGGAACATACCAAAGTCACCTGTGAGTAAGTAGAGAGGTAGGATTCTACTGCATGACAATGGGTCATGATCACAACTGGGTATCAGATCATTGTCTTCAACCAGAACACATCAGCCAGTTGTGCCATCCACTTCCCGCTCAAGCTGGGGCATGCAGGTACAGTACAGTTTTCCAGCAGCTGAAAAATGGCAGTGCTACCCAGAAAGAGCCAATTTCTGTGGGGCCAGAAGTAGAAAGACACAGATGCCACTCTTACCTTTTTGAGGCCAGGGACTGTAGGAGAGAACCAGCAAGCTCCCCTGTAGGTGAGTGAGGGCAGAATGGTGATGGAAACTTCATCTCTGCCCAGATGGCAGTCTTGATTTGAAAAGAACCTACTACCCCAGGCACTGCCAAATTTGCATGGCTCCCTTCTAAATTCCCTGCATCTGCAGCTATTAAAGTTACCTCAAAAGAAGCTAGGAGTTTATTAATCTGTTTTATGGAAGAGAGTCAGCCAGTTCACATTATACCAAGACAGATGATGCAAGCAACTGAGAAATCCAGAAAACATCTGCTAAACAAAATCAGAATTAATGGTAAACAGAAAGCAATTCTTGATAGCTGAAGTTCACCCAGATGCACAGGACTATAAAGGGGCTATTAGAGGCAGCTGCCAATTAAGGGCTAATTCCAAGGCTTTTCAGAAAGGGAGGCTCTAGTCACACAGCGGGGACTGGCAGGTCATGTTTATTTAGGAGATTTGCATTGCTAAGAAGTCAGAGCCACCCTGGCTGTGTGACAGCAGCTTCCCGGCTCTCAGGTCTCCTTCACAGTCCTGCCAGAAGCCAGGCCAGGCTGATCTGGACTACAACCTGTGACGGAACCATCCCTGGGAGGGTAGATCATGCAATATGACATTGGTACCCACCCCAAAACTCACAGCCTCTAATCATAACACAGTCGCAGACATCTGGAATAGTTTCGAGCTCACTCCATGTTCCTAAGAGATGGCTGACAAGGGCTGAATCATCCTGGCCGCTTGCTCAGCTCACTCAAGTGTTCTCTCATGGCTGTAATTCAATGTGATGGAATCAGTTAGAGGAAAGTACTGGTTTGAGCAGATGAGTTCTGGCAGTCACAATCAGCACCAGCCCTCAGAAGGACATGGGAGCATTTTGGAGAGGTGAGGTTGGCACCTTTGGCTGAAGCCTTAGAAAGAGTTGAAATTAAATTGAAGATGTCTAGAGGGAGGTGTAAAAACACGTGCCATGGAAAGCAGATGAAGATGCAACCGTCTCTCCTTCCCCACGCAGCTAGCACAGGTGGCTCCCAGGGCACGAGGACAACACAGGACTACGCTGAAGAAGGAAGGGCTTGGTCAGCGGTGACAGGCATGTGCCCTTCCCAGAAGACATCTTACCAATCCTGCAGTCCTGCCACACCTACTGGTACAACCTGTTTCCCTCCAGGTTCTCCTGAGAGCCCTACCGCTAATCTAACTTGGAATCAAATGACCCCTAGATAGTTTTCTTCCAAGAGTCCCTCTTAGCTTTCTAGCTGTGGCAGTGGGCATGAACGTGCAGAAGAATGTATACAAGAGAGGATAAGTGCATGAAAGGGACGTTGGTCCAGCGGGAGTCATTGTTACAAATTAGCATGGAAAGGAAGGAAGGAGTCTCATGTGTAAGGTGCTCTCTGCACTCTTCCTGTCATGGGTTGCTGAGGGTCACAGGAGGGAAAGAAACTAAATGCTCTCTGAAAACTCGAGAACTGAGAAGTTATTCTCATTATTACCACATCACCATTCTGTCCATGCAAAGCCCTTAGAAGTTACTGGTACCAAGTCATAGGCTCATCCTGGGCATTGAGGAAGCACTCCTGCCTGAACTCTCTAGAGCAGGACTTGCTAAGGATGTTGCATGGAATGCCAGCCCCGAGATGATCAAACACCACAAAATTAAGACACCAGGGGAAACTAAATTTGGGAAATGCTGCATATTACACCCCCTTTTGAGAGGCATATTTAGCATCGTAAAGCTCTAAGAGGTCTGCAGTAAAAGCTAGTCTCAACAATTAGCTCAACATTGAGTCCAGCATTGGCCATGTACATTATCTTCCCTGGGCTGCTACAATAAAGTTCCACAAACTGGATGGTTTAAAACCAGAGAAATGTATTTTCTCACAGTTCTGGAAGTCAGAGGTCAGAAATCAAGGTGTTGGCAGAACCATGCTCCCTCTGAAGCCTTTAGAGGATTCTTCCCTGCTTCTTCCTAGCTTCTGGTGGTTGCCAGGGATGCTGGCATTCCCTGGTTCATAGATTCATCACTCCCCTCTCTACTCCATCATCACATGGCACTCTCCACTCTCCTGCGTTCTCTTCTGATATTACTTATTGGATTAAGGCCTCTCCTAAAAACCTGGGTAATCTCATCTTAACTTGATTACACATCTGCCAAGACACTATTTCCAAATAAGGTCACATCCACAGGTTCTGAGTTAGGATATCAACATATCTTTTGGGGAGACACATGAAGCTTATCTGAACATGGAGCACTTTGATCAATTAGGAATATCCAATGCATATCCACAAAACACTCCTTAAAAAGTGCCTTTCTAGAGTCAAGGCACTCAGTGCCTCACTTGTCTATCACTGGAACAGAATCAGAGTGAAAAGACAAGCCACGTTTAGCAGTGTGCACCTTGCACATAATTCAGAAAATAATTGTTGAGGGGCGCCTGGGTGGCACAGCGGTTAAGCGTCTGCCTTCGGCTCAGGACGTGATCCCGGTGTTATGGGATCGAGCCCCACATCGGGCTCTTCTGCTAGGAGCCTGCTTCTTCCTCTCCCACTCCCCCTGCTTGTGTTCCCTCTCTCGCTGGCTGTCTCTGTCTCTGTCGAATAAATAAATAAAATCTTTAAAAAAAAAAAGAAAGAAAATAATTGTTGAGCAATTAGAACCTTGGACTAGGGCCATAAAGAATCTGGAATGAACAAGGGGAGGGTTTCCGTTCTTAGGAAATGGCCTGATAGGATCCCTTAACTCCAAAATAAGGTAGGTTAAGCTGAACATGTTAAGAAAGAGTTGGAAGGAATGAGAGAGAGGTGGCATTTAACGAAGATTAGGGACAAAGAGCATTTGGGGTACATGAACGGTGCGATTAAAGCTAGAGGCAAAAAAGTGGGCCACAATCTGGGAATCATGACAACGCTAGATGCAAGGCTGGAAATAAGGCAGAGAACAGGTCCAAGGCACAGAGTACATTCGAGTCACCACTACAATCTCCAGCCCCACTGTGATTTATCCTGGACTCCATTCCCACGCCAATTTAGTCCCTCTCACTTCGCACTTTACAGACTTAGTCAACACTTTCCAAAAGTCATGTTGTATGAACTCGTGGCTGGTCATCCGTTTGTACCACCGAATCTGGGATAGAGAAGATACTCCTCAGTCAGATGTAGTATTAAAACAAAAAATGGGAAGACATCTTGGATTATGTGACCCAGAGGCTACCTCCCCACACCTTTCCAAAATCTCCTGGGCCTGGTAAACTGGGCAGAAAAATTCAGTGTTACTTATTTGTTCCTCTTTCATTTCCAACTGTAAAATAACCCTACGTGTTGGTTGAGAGACAATAAGGTCTTACTTTTGTCTGTAGGAATAAACATTTATTGAAATATTTGGAGCATTTTTATTATTTTTATACTTGTACACTCTTCTGGAGAAGATTAACCACCCCACCATTCAAGCGAGTGAATTCTCAGGCCTGAAAGTACGTGGAACCAACCTGTAAGGTCCCACTCTTCCTTCCTGCCTGCCACGTTACACGCACTGGCATTAAGGCACTACGCTATTTCAGGAACTCTCAAACACTCAACTCTGACAGAACAAGCAAGAAAGACATCAGTTCACAATGGGGGGGACAAAAGTCTATGTGATGTCAGGACAAATTTGCCAGTACAAACTCAAAGCATACACTCCCAGTCAGCCCGTCATGAGAGCTGCTACTTCCAAAGAGGACAAGGTGACAGATGAGTAGAGCACGACTCAACCACACCTTGGCTCATCCTCCCACAGCGTCAGCTTTCGGCAGATTTGGAGCCTGGGGTCCAATCCAGCCTTTTAAGGCCTCTGAGTAAAAATACACATGATTCTCTCATACCCCAGACTTACTATTTGGAAACATTTCTAATGCAAGGAAGGTAAGATTCCAGAACAGTTAGGTTTATATGTGATTTCATAAAGCAAATTAGTTCCGAACATTCATACTCAGGGCTACTGACATGAATTAATTAATACTCAAAACCAAATTTCATGCAGACTTTACTGCTTAAGGCTATTTCTCTCCAATTTACACAGTCATCAATAAGAAACATGTCCTCCCGGCTTCATCCATATCCATCCAATTTCATTTGGTTTTGATATCGACACAATGCAGCTGACCCCACAGATGCAGTTCAGAGGACACGGAGCCCAAAACCAGAGACAATAGCGTGTGGGAATGGAAGCCACAAAGTTCGTCCTAGAGACAGATTACCCAGTTCCTTTGAATCCAGGGTTCCAGCACCATGGGTAGCAGCACACAACCAGGTGGATTAGTTTACC
Organism: Ursus maritimus; assembly: GCF_017311325.1. Lineage (NCBI taxonomy): Eukaryota > Metazoa > Chordata > Mammalia > Carnivora > Ursidae > Ursus > Ursus maritimus. Next base: position 59,341,091 of record NW_024426663.1, on the reverse strand, counting down.
ATACAGATAGCATGGAAGGCTTCGGTCTCCAGCTCTAGAAACATAATCTGATAACATGGCCATTCTAGGTCTTTCACTGTGGTGCTTAAAATAAGAACGAATCAGGAGCCAAGGATGCATTACATTTAGAAGTCAATGTGGAATTTGCTCACAACTTTTAGATCACCATTCTTTTTGGAGACGGTGCTACAGAGAAGTTTGTCATTAAGGTTAAAACCAAAGGCCGGACCCTAGACCAAGAACTCACTTTGATTCCCAACGTCCTCCTCCTAGCCCGGCAATAAAGAGATGATTGGCAAAGATTCCACAAAACACAGAAAAGACATCTTATTCGACAGTAGGTACTGCTGAAAGTGAGTAAGGGAAACTTCAATTTTTAAGGAAAGGTTTCAGAAATCACCACTCATGAATACTTATCTCAGAGACCTGAACACAGACATGCTAGAGGAACCGATGGGGAAAATGAACATAATGGAATTGTTGCAAAAGGGACATTAATTGGTTATTTCTATTTCAGCTTAGCTAAAGTTGTAAAAATCTAATCACAAATATTTTTCAAAGTGGCGTCTTCTCCCAGTTATTGAAATACTTCAAATCATAAACCATTTTTTTATTGCTGATGTTGTTTTTCCTGGGTGAAACCAAATAATCACTTCATACTCCACTCAAAAATGAGGCTTCTCTCAAGACTGCAAACATGATCATGAAGAAGCCATGTCCCCAGACCCCACTTCAGACAGTTGAAAGTAGAAGACATAGCTCTCTCAAGCAGTCCTAGCTTTCACTTCTTACAGTGCTTCGAGGCAAGTACCAAATAGTCAGCACCCAGAAAAGGCCACATGAATTATTGTTCAAAGAACAGTCTGCCCACAGTCTGAAGTTCATCTTAGCTTCAACAAACTACTTCCAAAATGTCAACACTGAGAACGAAATGGGTACGAATGCATTTTCCCTACCTTCTCTTCCTGTGACTTCAACGCTTCTGGACTCCTGCAAGAAAAGAAAGACTTTGTGTTTTTGAAGAATAATTCATATGTACAGATACTTGCAAATATCCCATCTCTGCTAGCCATTTATTCACAAAAAAGATGAACAATTTCATAAGAATGTGACATTCAGCAATGTTGGCTCTACTAAACTCCCAACACACACACACACACACACACACAAAGGTAAACAACTTGTTGCTTTGGCAGCTTAATCAAAAAATATATTATTAATCATTCAAGTTTTGTTTTGTTTTGTTTTGTTTTGTTTTGTTTTGTTTTAAGAGAGGGGGGGGGGGCCAGAGGGAAAGGGAGAAAGAGAATCTTAAGCAGGCTCTATGCCTGGTAGGAAGGCTGACTCGGCACTCGATCTCACAACCCTGAGATCATGACCTGACCTGAAATCAAGAGCCAGACACTTAAATGACTGCACCACCCAGGTGCCCCAATCATTCAACTTTTAATGAACAGAGACAACTCTCATGGTCCTCCTTATGTGGAATCTGGACTGTTACCAAGTGTTAAGGAAGACCCTGTCCCAGACTGATACCACATCTCCCACCTAGACTGTAGGTGCTATAGGGCTTGGGAAAACACAAGTGGACAGGAGTCAGAACTATCTGACCTGCAGTAGGTTGTGATTTGTGGTACCATAATGAAGACCACCAATGCTTTTGAGTGAGTCACTGGCATGATCTAGTAATTGACTGTGCTCAACTCAGTAATTTCCAAAGGGTGGGATCTTACAGACAATTTGGATGGTCAGTCCCTGACATTGGACTAAATTAAGCCCTTGGGTATTTTTTTTAATTCAATTCCATTTTCCTGCTTGTGTAGGCCAATAAGCAAAGTGAGAAGTTATATAACCAAAACAGACAGAATTCCTGCATTGAAAACATTCATGGCTGAAAAAAAGAAAAAAGAAAACATTCATAGTTGAATAGGAGGCTACAGAACAAACACAAATTACTGAGAAGTAAAGGGGTGGTTTTACCTTGAAAAATAGCAGTATATTCATATTCAGGCAGATACATAAAGAAAAAGGTTTTTAAAAGAACATTTGAAATAGCACTGCAGAATGGGCAGGCTTTCAGATAGAAGTAAGGGAGGGAGGGTACACCAGGAAGAGAGAAAAGCTTAAGAAAAGGCAGGGTGAGGGGGAGAGTGCAGGATATGCTCAAGAAGCAGGAAAGACCCAGTGAGAAGTAATGGGAGGGAAAGGCTGGAAACATATACTGTGTTTTCACAACTAATAAAAAGTACGTACAATTCATCATAAATAACCAGTTTAGGATACAAAGTCTAATATCAAGAATAAGTTGAAAATCCATGCTAGCAACCAAAGAAGAGAAAATAAAATACCTAACTTGGGCCAACTTCTTGCCATCATGACAAAGAAGACCATTCAGCACCAGCACTTTTGTAGCAAATGGTGTTGTCTTTCAAACCTTAGCATTCTTGTCTAACATCCTTTGGGGTCAGAAGGCAGAGGCAATATGAGGGATGAAACTGAGGAGGCACCTGAAAGTGCATCCCCCTCCCCAAATTACATTCTCTGACTACCACCTGCAATGAGTCAAAAGCCCAGGTGGAAACCAATGGAAGACATATGCTATAGGCCTGCAGCCCATCAGCACAGCAGTTAACCAAATGAGCTTCTCGAATGCTGGTTCCTGAAGGGGTACTCACTAGGTCAGGGTTCAGAAGAGGGACCACGGACAGCGTTAAGTGCTCTGAGAGCTATGTAAGCTGCACGTGACCCACACAGCACAGCCAGCCCCTCCCCCACCGCTCCCCAGCTCTCTGCTTCAGGGTCTGGCACCACATCCCTGGAAGTAACTAGTATTTTTAGAACAGGGGAAATCCATAAGCAACTTGTACATCTCAAGAAGAAGACTTTAGGGATGTCTTATTGCAATTGTACAAAACTTATAAATTAAGGAAAGCTGACATCTGCATTATGTTGTATCTTATCTAACAGTATTTTTCATCATTTGTTTCTTTCTTTCCTCCAAGAGTATTTTATAGTTTTCCTCTATGTCTTCTGAATATTTCCTTTTTGTATATCTTTTGTTATCATAAATAGAATTTCTCTTTCATTATATCTTCTAACTGCTCTTTATTTGTATGTGTGTGCAATTGATTTTTATATATGGGTTTTTAACCAACCACTTGGCTAAATGTCTTATTGTTTGTTAATAGTTATTCCATCGATTGTTTGGGGGTTTCCTTTTATATATTATGTAATCTTCAAATAGCTATGATTTTTATCTCTTTCTTTCCAATTCTTAGGTCTCTCATGTCTTTCTCTTGTCTGATTGCTTCAGCTAATTCCTCAATCTAATGCTAAGTGTTGTGGAAACTTGGCCTGTCCATGGGCATACTGGTCTTGTTTCTGACTTTAAGAAGAAAACCTTTAGTGTTTCCTGATTCAGGGAAACAAAATGCTGGCTTTTGGCCCAAGGTATGTTCATCAAATTAATGAAATCCATGCACATATTATTGAGTCTTGAAAATAAATGGATGTTCTAGCTTGTCCTTTTACTTGTTTATTTATTGACTGTTTCTCTCCACTGGAATGTGAGTTGGGTTGGCACCAGGATCTTTTTCATTCTTGCATCCTCAGTGCTATTAAGAGAGCAGATGCTCAATGCATATTTGTTGAATAAAAAATACAATGTGTGTTGAATTTTATCAAATACTTTTCTGAATTTAGGGAGATTGTCATGATTCTTTTTCTCCTTAGATCTATTAAAATTCTCCTTAGCTCTAGCAGAATTCATGGTATTCACCTACCTCCGTATTTCTGGAATAAGCATTTCTTAATCATGATAACCTTCTTAAAAAATATTGATGGATTCTGTTTATTATGATTTTAAATATGTTTTTTGCATTAACATTCATAAATGAGATTGCTCTATTATTCTTAGGTGCCATTTTCCCCTCAGATTTAGGAATTAAAATGATACCAGCTTCATATAATGAATTCAGAAGTTTTTCTTTTACTATGCTCTGAAATAGTTCAAGTAAGTGGAATTAACTGATCTTTAAATGTCTCTTCAACTTCATTTCTCAAATAATGATTAAAGGTGAGGAAATAAAAGGTCAAAAAGGTTAAGCTTGTCCAAGTTCTCACATATTGGTCAGTGACCAGCTGGGATTTAAATTTCAAAGTTTACACACATAACAAAGCTTATGCACAACTCTACTTAATTCATGAGGTAGTGTGAAATCAGATGAGATATACTTCTACTTCAGGCTACAGAAGAAGAACTTGCATTAGACCCATCTTTCTGCTAAAAACAACTATAGAAGCTGGATTTTTTTTTTTTTTTAAGTTTGCGAAAGCATATCAGAGAAACAAAAGCAGTCAGAACTTAAGAGTCAATATTCAGAGAGCAGAAGTCCTCTGAGGTGCTAATTTTCCCTGTGGGGCACTGGCTATTTTGCATAGAAGTCAAACAAAAAGTCCTGCTCTAGAGCTGAAAGAAGTTTCACTGAGTTGAGAGATACCAGATTTGGGCTACCAAAGGAGCTAGAACCCGAGGGTCTGAAATCCTGGAAAAGGAAACCAGAAAGAAGTGAGCCCAATAATCTGCAACCAGCTTCCTCTTGAGTTATACAATTATGTCTGAGCTGCACATATAAAGAGGATGAAAAATAAGCAAAAAATTGGTCTCAAATCAGCTGAAAAACTAAGCATAGATTTTGGTACTTATCATGGTGCTAGGGAGACAAAAATTTGGCTTGCCAAGAAAGAGTGGCTCTGGTAAATGCAACTGACTTTGAGTTGAGATCATATACTCTCCAAGAATTTCAGTTCCTAGCAGACCAAGATGATTCACCAGTATTTTATGTCTAACAAAGAGAAGTAAATCCTCTCTGGAAGACAAAAATATTCACAGGCTTTAAGATTTTTCATACATAATGTTCAACACCCAACCCACATTTACTAGGTATGGCAGAAAATAAGATCAAACAACTAAAATCCAATACAAAATACAGCAGAAAGAGACCCACACTTTACCCAGATTTTAGAATTATCAAACACAAGCTCTAGAATAATGATGACTAATTTGCCCAGTAAAATAAAAGATGCTGAATTTCATCACAGAATTACAACCCATTACAAAGGAATCAAATGAAAATTCTAGAATTTAAAGTTAAACAACAAAGAAGTCAACAGATTAAACACAACTAAAAAGAAGAAGAGTAAGCTGGAAGCTAGATCAGCAGAAAATAAAAAGAGTGAAGATCTGAAAGGAGAAAATAAAGGGTGAAAAATAAAGAAAAGAGTATAAGAGACATTAGAGGAAACGGGGAAAACCTTCAACAAGCATGTAATTTAAGTGTCAAAGTGAAAGGAGAGAGGAAATAGAATAAATATTTGAAGAGATGTCAACTGGGGATTTTCTGAAATTTATGAAAAACATCAAACCAAAGATTTAGCAATCTCTATAAACCCTAAGCAAGACAAACAGAAAGAAAACCAATGCTAGGTACTCACAGAAAAACAGTCTAATATTCAAAGACAAAAAGAAAATCTCAAAATCAGCCAGCAGGTGGGTGGTGGGGATGGAGAGGACTTATCATCTACAAAGGAGCAAGAGCAAGACCACAGATGACTTTACAGGAGAAAATAATCATGGAACCGATAATGGAAATGAAAATAACAGAATGGCATCTTCACAATTCTGAAAGCTAGAATTCTATCCCTGGTGAAAATACAGGTATACACAGGGCAAAATAAAGATTTATCTAGATAAACAAAAACGGAAAGAATCCACTGCCAGCAGATTACCACTAAAAGCAACAAAAGGGAACACTCTGGACAAGAGGAAATTTTTTTCAGATGAATGCATAGTTTTGCAAGAAGGAATAAAGAGCATCAGTAAGGGTTAAAAAAGGGATAAATCTATTTTAGTCTGCTTAGTACAATAATAATGGCCTTTAAGGTAATAAAATTTGGAGAAAAGTACATGACAATATGATCACAAAAGGTCAGGAAGTCAAATGGAACTGAAGTACCAGAATGGCTTTTTATTGTTCAAAAAGTGGTAAAATTAGTACTGTGAGGCCAAAGGAGTTGGGTAACAAAAAACCTGACTGATCCAAAGGAAGACAAGAAAGGGTAGGAAAAAAGAGAATAAAGAATAGAGAGAATAATGTGTTAGATTTAATTTCATTTAAATAAAAGTAGACTAAATAATCCAACAAAAATACAAAGTTTGACAGAATAGATAAAACAAAATCCAGCAATATGCTGCTTATAAGAGACATACCATAAGTAAAAGGATACAAAAAAAGTGGAACGTAAAAAGATAGAAAGGATAAAGATTATTAATTCTAACCAGAAGAAAGCTGGTATAAATAAAATAGACTCCAAAGCAAGAATTATCATTAGTGACAAAAAGGGATGGTTCATAATAATAACAAGACAACTTAACAGGAATGCATAGCAACCCTAAACTCGCAGAAGAGCAATAGCATAGCTTGAACATCAAAAAGTCAAAACTAAAAGAAGTGGAAAAACCTACAATAATGGTCCAAGGATTAAAGAAACATCTGTCGCTATGTGACAGAGTAAGTAGAGGAAATAAATCAGTAAGGATCTACAAAATTTGAACCTCACCATTGACAAACTTGACCTACATCTATCTCTGAAAGAGAGAGAGAAAAGAAAGAAGGGAAGAAGGAAGGAAAGAAGGGGAGGGGGGAGGCATGGGAAGAGGAGGGGAGGGAAGGGAAGGGAAGAAAGAAAATGGACAGAGAATCTGAAATTGAGCAGGAAACCACACATTCCCAGTTTCTGGGTTGATGACAAAGATGTACATCAAACACTAAACGACAACTGCATACTACCCCTTCGCCTCAACGGTCCACTGGACATCTGTAAAGACTGACCATATGCTGAGCCATCAAGAAGTTCCAGCAAGTTTCAAATTATTAAAATCATATAAACAACAAATATAGCTTTGTGACTACAGTGAAATTAAATTAGAAGTCGGTAACAGGAGGATATGGAGAAAAAACTCCAAATATTTGACCCATGGATTTATAAGTATATCACATAATTTTCAAAAGAAAATCACAAGAGAAATAAGGTATTTTGGAATGATGGACAATTGAATTATAGCATTTAAAAAATTGTGGGATGTGGATAAAGCAATGATTCAAGGGAAATATAACCTGAAATGCATATGTTAGAAAACAATAAAGGCTAGAAATCGATGACCTAAGCATCTGTCTCTGAAAGCAAGGAGAAGGACAATTTAAGTCCGCAAAAAGTAGTAGGAAACAAATATGATAGGAGCAGAAATCAATGAAATGGGGGGGGGGAATATATACCATAAAAATTTAAAGCCAAAAGTTGGTTCTTTGAAAAGATGAATAAACTTAATGGATCCCTAAGAAGACTGAGGAAGGAAGGAAGGAAGGAAGGAAGGAAGGAAGGAAGGAAGGAAGGAAGGAAGGAAGGGAGGGAGGGAGTCAGGAAGGAAAGAAGGACATAGAATTTGAAATTGAGCAGGAAATCACACATACACAGTTTCTGAGTGGATGACAAAGGTGTGCATGCAATACAATGGGAAAAGGATGGCTTTTTTCACAGAGGGGGTTAAATCAATTGGGTAAACTTTTTTGGAAAAAAATGAACCTCAACCTCCTACCTTGTAACATACGTAAAAGTCACTTCCGGGGGAACTGCAGATGTCAATGTGAAAGGTAAAACAATTAAAGTCTCCAGAAGATACCTTAAGAGGTTATCTTCATGACCTTTAAGCAAGCCAGTATTTCTTAAATAGGATGTGAAAGGTAGCACTATAAAAGTAAAGAATGACGGGCTGGACTTTATTAAATGAAGACTTCTGTTCATTAGAAGACAGGATTAAGACAGTGAAGAGTCAAGCCATCAGGGGACTGTATTTACAACACACAGCTGACAGAGCACTTGTGGAGAATATAGAAAATACTTGTGCAAGTAAAACAAATACGAATCACGTACTTGAAAAATGAGCTAAGGACTTGGAAAGGAACTTCACAAGTTAAAACCACAGTGGGATACTGCTATACACCACAGAAAAACAAACAAACAAACAAAAAACAGGAAAAAAAAAAAAAAAACAACCCAACAACGGTAACATCAAAAGCGTACAAGGACACGGAGCAACTGTGATTTCTTAAGCCTTGAGGAACCAGCCCCAGCAGGACTCTCCTCATTGGTCTGAGTGTCATTTCGATGGGGCTCCCTGCTGCTGGAGTTCTTCGTCCTCTCAGGGGGTCCTTTTTTGCCTTTTTAATCCTTTAATACCTGTTCAACCAATTCCCTCTATTAATTTTTTTTTTTTTTAACAGTGTGAATTCTTTTTTCCTGACTCTGGGGTTCCTCTCCCAGGTAAGCGCCCGACAGAAGCTGGTCTGCGTGCGCATCGAACAGCGTCCGCGCCTGCGCAGCCCGGCTCCGCACGCAACAGGTGAGCGCAGGGGGCCAGCCAGATGCCCACGACCAGAAGCACCGCCACAGGAATGCCGGCGTGGCCGCACTGTGGGAAACTTCACCGCTATGACAAGGAACAGAAGCAGTAACTTAAATTGGCCTCACAGATGGGATTTCAACTTTCACGTCGAGTGAAAGACAGACACAGAACAGTACAGTTTGTAGGATTTTGTTTTTATAATGTTCAGAAACCAAGAGAAGCAATCTCTGGTGGTCACCTTTGAGAGGACAATGACTGAGGGGACACCAAGGTGGTTTCTGGGGTGCTGGGAACGTTCTCAATTGTTATCTCGTTGGAGGTCACATGGGTGTGTCCACTGTGTAAAAATCCATTGAGCTGTACGCGTAAGGTGTGTACTCCTTCCTGTATTTCTGATATGCTTCCATTACAATTAAAAGATGAACTCGGACAAAGTACCCAACCATACCAATCAGGAGTCTGTTAAATAGAGGGCATAAATCACACTCCCTGATACGCAGAGGAGAAGTTTAGACTGAGGGAAAGGCTGCAGCATGCTCACCATCACAAGAGTGCTAAGGGGCCAAGTCAGGGCTATGGGTCAGTCTCAGAAATGCTACCGCCACACTATGCTGCCTCAGAGCAAACGCTCAGCCAGGACGCAGGAGGCCTGTGACAGGGATTAAACGTTGAGATTCTGAAGCTGGAGGATGTGGGCTGGATCCTGGCTTATTCCTGCCAGCTGGGCCCCTGCCACCTTGGGCGGACACCCTCACCTGCCTAAGCCTCAGCATGTTCATCTGTAAAATAAAGGCGGGAGCAGTGCCTTCCTCACACAGTCGTGGTAGTGACCAGACCAAGTAAAAATAGGCCCGGACCATACTTAGCATGGTGGGCAACGTGCAAGTGTCCTCCAATGGTGGCCGTCGTCGCTGCTATCACTGTCCACGGAGATGACTGAGGGGGAGAGGTCATCTGGGAAGGCAAAGGAGTTCAATGGCTCTGTCCATTCTTGAGGTTAAATAACCACCTGCCTCTCTCGTACTTGAAAAAGCCACCCCCGAAAAGCTGTAGCAGAGCGATACAGAGCAAAATGCACTAGCAGAAATGACACAGGGGCCTTGGATGCACTGCCTAAGGAAGAGATTATTTGCTGCCGAACCTTCAAACCAGATGGTTATAAATGAGAGTTAGTGCATGGGCATTACTTAATGACTACATTTCTTTAACTAAAAATCTAATTTTATTATGGTATAAATCACACTTTCTTGAAGTAGGGAATTAATTTTAGATTTTTCATTCACTGCTCATAACCTTTCCATGAATTTGACAGCCAAATCATTTTAAATGTCATTTAACCAATACAATACAACAGCTTTATTCCTCATTGTACCCTTCCTGAATCCATTATCTTCCACTATAATGGAGAAGAACTTAAGTAAAAAATTACCATTCCATAAAGCTGTATTTTACTGTGCAGTTCAACTGCATAATCTTTATTTTTGAATCAATAGAATGTGAGTGCTGAGTAATATTTTTCATAATCCAGAAATCTATTACAGATTCTCAGCTCCCAAAAAGTAGTCTGAGAGCAGCTCCAAGACTGTAAACGAGGACCCTCAGATTCCACCCCTGGACCCTTGTCACATCCATCATAGGCCATGCTCCGGGGTCTCAGGCTGTGTGTCGGGCTCAGGAAAAGGCTGCTGGAGCACTGCCACAGACCAAAGGCACCCCTCCTCTTCCACGTGGCCAGGCAGCCTTGTTTAGAGGCAAAGCCTCAGTCTGTCACTCAGAATACGAATGGCATTTGGTGGCTTCTGGGAAAATGTTGGCTCTGCGGGTTAGCAAGATGGGGATCAAAAGCATCCACAACCAAGAAGAGCGTGACATGAAGGCACCAAGCTGAGCAGAGCTCAGCATGGCCAGGTCCTCACACAAAGCACATGCAGAGCTGGGGCAGATGCGGCACAGCCCGCTGAGGCTGCCAGCTGCCAGCCCTCTGCCCCTGCCCGTGTCCTGACAGTGAGCCCAGGACACACGGTGTATTGGGCCAGCATCACAGGAGCAGGAGAAGCCCCCTGCGTCAGAGTTCCTCAGGCCCCAAATGCTGGAAGAGGCTACACAAGGAAGTCCACGAGCTCGATTTATGGACCATTTGGTACAGTTGAGATCAAAGCTTTGCTAACATTCGGCACTAATCATTACTGAAATTCTGACATCTAAATTCTAAGTTTTTCATATCTGAGCTGCTCTTAAAACTAATGCTTCTTTAACAACCTTTCTTAAGGTTTTTCATTTATTCATCTGAATTTTAAAAACTTTAACCACTTTCATTTTTGCTAGCAAGACACCATTCTGCAATTAAAGTCTTCACTGGGAATGACAAAATACAGCTAACTAAAGTGATGCCTTATGTAGCATGTATGCTGTTACTGGCTCCCATTTACTGAGCACAAATCAACCATTTTGTACACTTTATCTCATTTATATGGTTCAGTCAAAGGCAGGAGGAAAACAGCTGCATTGTTAAGATTTCCCAGCACATCATGTCTGGGTCTTCAAAGCCAGATGACAAGAGGATTAGGGGATTAACCCTAAACTCAAGGGCTAGTTTGAAAGCCAAGATGAATTACCCAGCAAACAATAGGATTTTCGGGGGCGGGGGGGGGGGAAGATAATCTGAACATCCGCTGCCTCCTGCGGTCATGTGGAACCCGTGGCAGGTGCTCAAGGAATCTCCAAACAAGGAGGTGCAGGCTCTTGAGAAATACCACTTAGTCGAGGGGCCAGAGCTCATCTCTGAAGCTTGCATAGAACAGTCACATGTGCAGGAGCCCTGTAGGGTAGAAAGATGTGTGTCCTCTCTAGTAGACTGCCTTACGCCTTCAAGGTGTGTTAAAGGGGGCAGAGGTGCAGCCAGCAGCACTAAGCCTCAATAATGCTTAGGGAGCTAAGGAAGTTGGGCACGGGGCATGGGCCCTTCCACCTTTGGCCAGCCCTGCCCACATGCTACCTTATCAGGTGAGGCCTCACTTGCCCTTCTCAGGAGACCAAGAAAGGGAAGGGTGGAGCTGGGCATGGCCACACAGGCAAAGGAAGTGACCTTTTCTGACACTCTAGGGCTGAACCATGGAGATACCCTTAGCAAGCTCTGTATCCCTTCTATGTCCTATCTAACAAAAATTGATCAGTGTAAGGAAATTGGTGTTTACAGAGGAACAGAGAGTTAATAAAGACAGAAGGAAGAGACCATGTATGGATGATTTTGAAAAAATATCAAAGAAATCTCTGTATAATGAAGGTACAAGGCATTTGTTTAAAAAAAAAAAAGCATCATTATGAACCTGCAAATAGTATCTCTGCGGCACACTTAAGAAGAACATCAGTTTTACTGTCTACAAGGGACAGTGTGAAACAAGACCCTTGCAGCCTGCAGAAGGTCTTAGTGACCTGATTTTATTAGTAACTGCTCGCCCAGCTGCAGCCTTGAGAGAGCCACCCAGATCCTCCCACTCCAGTTTACCCATCTCTAAAATGGGAGACCAGACAGGCCAGTCAGGGGCAATTAGGTAACGTCTCAGAACCACGGGCTGAGTCTAACAGCCACCTCAGAGAGTGACCAGTACAGGAGAAAGCTGGGCTACTTTGAAGAGAAAAGGTATTAATAGTGATTATGAGACACCAGATAGAAAATTGAGTACGAGGATATTTCCCAGGCCTTCAGAAATTAAGATAATTTGGGTGATAATTTTCTTGGTTTCATAAGTAAGGCATGAATAGAATATTATATGAGGATTTAGGGATTTTAAATTCTAGGTATTAAAGCTATGTGTTAAAGGTTACTCATGTACAATTAAAAAAGAGAAGTTGGCTCTGAGTTTAAGGCTGTCTTCTGTGGCAAATCTACCAAAGTGACAATACAAGTAAACACGAAATCACATCTGAAGGATTAAATATCAATGACACATCCATCAGTCCACCTTGTTCAACATTATCACCTGCACAAAGATTACAAGACCAAGGAGGAAAGAGGGGCACTTGCCAGTTTTCTCTCTCTGATACTGAACAAATGAAAAACTAATTAACTTTTTTATTTAGAAATTAATCCGCATATCCGCCTCAGAACAAGCAATCAGGGTGTGGCAGACCACCCTAACTGTTAGCAGCATGGGGCTCTAACTTGTGCTTCATTAACAGCTGTTGTCATCTCCGGGGACAGCAGCCGGCTTGACAAAGCCCAGCCCGGTATGTGCAGTGCTGGTTAACCACCACAAGCGACAGTCACACTGGATTGCCATTTCTAGAGCGGCATCTGTCTCCCCGACACTCATTCATCTCTTACCCCAGCATGGAGCCTGGCATATTATAGACCTTAAACACATTTATTGCAAGAATGGAATCAGATAATTTCAAGATCTCCTGGTGAGGAATGGGGGGCAAGTAAGGTTCTCCATGAGGGTCACGGAGCACGAGGGTTGTCATGGAAGCCTGACTTTCTATACTTTTCCTTTTTCAGATAACTTTGCACAGAAACAGGGACGTCCTACGATGCCTTCCGCATTCTGAGAGGCTTCGTGTCCACTAGTTGTCCCGCCACACAAGCATCTCCCCTGCGCTGGCTTGGTTCCAGCAGACCGCATGCTGTAAGAAAATCAAGACCACTTTGTGGGTGTTCAGGGGAGGACAGATGGGAGTGAAGACAGATGGCCTCTGGGAGGAAAGGGGATGGAAGTTCACATTTTAATTATTCATTATACCCTCCAGGTACCAGCCAAGAGATAATGTAACTTAGCATCAACCTGTTTAAGATGAGATTCAAATCTGCCACTTTTTTTTCTCTGTGCCAGCTGTAAGGCCAAGATGAGGTTTAGAATAACCTATGCCTTAACAATCTAACCTTATACCTAAAGGAGCTAGAAAAAGAACAACCAACAAAACCCCAAACCAGAAGGAAGGAAAAAAATAAAGATTAGAGCTGAAATAAGGAAGAAATTAAAAAAAAAAAAAACAAAACTAGAACAGATCAATAAAACCAGGAGCTAGTTCTTTGAAAAGATCAACAAAATTCATAAACCTTTACCCAGACTCATCAAAGGGGGGTGGACACAAATAAAATCATAAATGAAAGAAAAGAAATAACAACCAACACCACAGAAATACAATTACGAGAAACTATTATGAAAAATTAGATATCAACAAATTGGACAACCTAGAAGAAATGGATAAATTCCTAGAAACATAACCTACCAAAACTGAAGCAGGAAGAAATATACAATCTGAACTGACCAGTTACCAGCAATGAAATGGAATCAGTTAAAAAAAAAAAAAAAGAAAGAAAGAAAGAAAAAAAGAAAAAAAACCCTCTCAACAAACAAAAGTCCAGGGCCAGATGGCTTCACAGGTGAATTCTACCAAACATTTAATGAAGAGTTAATACCTATTCTTCTCAAACTATTTCAAAAAATAGAAGAGGAAGGAAAAATTCCTAATTCATTCTATGAGGCCAGCATTACCCTGATACCAAAACCAGATAAAGACACCACAAAAAGAACTGCGGGCTAATATCTCTGATGACCATAGATGCAAAAATTCTCAACAAAATATTAGCAAACTGAATTCAACAATACATTTAAAAAAAATCATTCACCACGATCACATGGGATTTATTCCAGGGATGCAAGGGTGATTCAATATTCACAAATCAATCAACATGATACATCACATCAGTAAGAGAAAGGATAAAAACCATATGATAATTTCAACAGATGCAGAAAAAGCATGTGACACACTACAACATCCATTCACAATAAAAAGCCCTCAACAAAGTAGGTTAAGAGGGGACATACCTCAACATAATAAAGACCATGTATGACAAACCCACAGCCAACATCATACTCAATGGTGAAAAGCTGAGAGCTTTTCCTCTAAGATCAAGAACAAGACAAGGATGTCTACTCTCACCATTTTTATTCAGCACCGTACTCAAGTCCTAGCCACAGCAATCAGACAAGAAAAAGAAATAAAAGGAATCCAAACTGGTAAGGAAAAAGTAAAACTTACACTATTTGCACATGACCTGATACTATATATAGAAAACCCTAAAGACTCCACCAAAAAGCTACTGGAACTGATAAACAAATTCAGAAAGGCTGCAGAACACAAAATCAATGTACAGAAATCTGTTGCATTTCTATGTATAGGTAATGAAGCATCAGAGTAAAACAAAGAAAATAATCTCATATACAACTGCACCAAAGATAATAAAATACCTTGGAATAAACTTAATCAGGAGGTGAAAGACCTGCACTCTGAAAACTATTTTTTAAAAAAATGACCTACGTCTAGAAAATAAAAAGATAAAAAAGGTAAAAAGGCTGCCACCCCCCACCCCCAGCACAGTCCTCAGGTCTCTATTTCATTCCTCTTTTTTAACATGGAGCATGGAGAGAGGGTTATCACAGATAGGACCTGACATAAAGGTGCAAAAGATTCCAGAATCACGGCAGGGCTGGGGGTGGGTGACCCGGGGGGTGGGGGCGAAGGCGGGAAAAGGGGGCCTGCAGACCAGCCTGGGTGGCACCTGATGGGAATCAGGTTGAACATTCCTAAAGCGACAGATGTTTAAGGATGGACAAAGTTCTTGCCCTTGAAGGGACAGAGAAGCCTCCTCCATCTCAGCATCCCCCCACCCCCAGATCTCTCCTGCTGCCCAGAAACAGGCCCCTCTCCTCCCACCCTCCTTGCCAGGCCAGCAGCCTCTCCAGCCTCCTGGGCATCGCCCCTACTTTCTCTTCACCTCTCTTTCCTCACTCCCAGCCTCCAAGGGAGGCCTTATCCTGCTATTCCCACCACCGTGAGTCGCCCCAAGGCACTCAGCTCCTCACCCAGGGCTCTTAGCAATGTTTCTGATGGTTTCCTGACATTTATTCACCCCTTCATTCCTTCATGTAGTCATTCATTCCATAAATATTTACTGCCCTGGGGATTCAGCAGCACCAAGATAGGCACAATCTCTGTCCCCATGAAACCTATGATCTGATGTGGAGAGACAGACAACAAGCAAATGAAATTTACAGAACATATCAGGGTAAGAAGCACCATGGTCACAAATAAAACGGGGGTTGGGGGGGCAGAATCATGAAGGTGAAAGGGCTGGCTACTTTAAATGGGTGGTCAGGGAGCCCCCCCCCCCCCCCCACCCCGCAGTCAAGACCAGTCCATTCGGAGCCTGACCTTCCCTGCTCAGGATTGCTCAGTCATCCCTTCTGACCGAGAAGCCAGCCCCACTCTCCATCATCTCCGCCCTCCCCATAGCTGAAGCATCAGCCGTGAGAAGCAGAAACATTTGTCCCAGAAATGGCAGTGAGCATCACAAAGGCAGCTACTGTGTGCTGACCCAGCTCCTCCAACCTTCAGAGCCACCCCCAGCCCCGGGAGGAACCTCTCGGATGCCTCTGCACTCCCATGAGCTTCCAGCACCATGCCCTCCACTCAGTACTTGCTGATTTTTGATTGCTGTCTGAATAAATAATTGGCTGGGGCTCCCAGGAGTATCTGCTTTTGTATAGGGAGATAAATCTCCAAACACACTTTGATTAGAAGGCACTTTCACTGTACCACTATAAAACTTATATTAAAAATGGAACTTAGAGTAGTTTAAATTAAATGAGTTATATATAATTAAAAAGCCTTTAAGGCACAATAAGGATCTTTTTCAATTTTCTTTTATAACAGAGTCAAAAAGGAAGGCACCCATGGTCAGCCTGGCTGGATTGCTATTCACCTAGTACCTAGCCTGTCTGAGAGTTCTAGGTAAAACCCCCCGTGTCTCCCCCATCCTGCCCCTGCTCCTTTGCTGGGCAGCTCCCTGGGCTTCAGCTTGCTCAGCTATAGGATGAGATTCAGGGCAGTTCCCATGAGATGCTTGTGAGAACAGAATAGGGGTGGTCCAACAACGCTGCACATCACTCCCCCAGCCAGAGAAAGGCCTGCCCTGCACCTGTAAGTTCATGAGCCAGGCCAGCCCGAGTCCCCCACACCTCCCCGAAGGGGCCCTGGCTTAGGGCAAAGGCACATGAGAGATTTGTCCCCCCCTTTCCTCCTGAAGAACAGGTGCTTGGAGGACAATGAGGGGAGAAGCAGTTGTTGTGCCTGCCTTTCTTCCACAGGCAAGCCCAGGGGTTCCCAAATAGGGATCTTGACACATTCCAGAGCCCAGGCTGCATCCCAGACCAATTAAACGACAATCTCCGGGGCTGGGATCCAGGCATCAGTATTTTGGGGGAACTATCCAGATGATCCTTTCATGAGGACATATTTGGGAACCACTGGGCAGACTAAATCCCTCACACACCCTCTCCTCCCAATTAGGCTCACACTTCCCATGTCACTGCTACTTATGGTGATGCTGGGCAGCGTCTGAGGGACCAGCATGGCTGCCCCAGCAGCTAGCACGGCTCTCCCCAGAGGAGATGGTGTCACTGGCACATAAACTGTACACAGTGGTGCCAATTTCTCTTTCCCAGCAAGATTTAGCAAAGCCGGGGAGATGGTCCGGGCAGGTTGTACTCTGTTTCCACAGGGAGTGATGTCATCTCACCAGGCAGGTGTCAGCAGATCTCGGCAGCCACTGGGTGCAGGTGGGGGAGGGGAGCTCAGCAGCCAGCACTGAGAGGCCCCTCCAAAGAGGGAGAGAACAGCCTGGCTGGCCTGGAGCGCGCGAGCTGGCTCTGTGCAGCCACGAGCGCCCCCGGCACACGGGGTAAGCAGCTACAAGGTGCTGGCCTCTGGGAGCTTCAGTTTCCTCGGCTTTAAGAGGAGACTCAGGGTGGTGGCTAGGAGATAGTGGTGAGAAGTGATAGAGGAGGGAAGCCAAGGCATTCCATGTCAGGTGGCTGCTGTCGCTCACCAGTGCCCACCTGCAGACAGCATCCTGGGTATGTCAGGTGTCCCTGTGCCCCAGCATTGAATACGGTGCCCAGAACGTTCAGCAAGGTCTCAGTGCCTCTGGAGTGGGGGAGGGCAGGGGAATTCACTGAGGAGCAGTGACAATGACGGATAGAGTGGTGGGAAGGCTCCAGGGGTTGGTACAGCGTCAACTGTAGACCATCAGCACCTGGCCATAGCGCCCCCCTCCTACCTCTTCTTAGACCCACGCCAGGCTGTCATGCCTGACTTTCTCTCAGCCTCTGGGCTGTGCAGTGGTTCCAGCACAGTTAAATGCCAGGATTCCTTCCCTTTGGTGTCCATCGTGTAACCTGCCCTGCCTACAGAGCTGACCTTCTCTCCTCACTCACAGGCAGCCCTGACCACTTGCCAGCCATGGCCATCCCACCGGGCGGGGGCCATAAGCTCCTGGGGTATATACACCCACCTGGCTGAGGTAGATATACCTCTGAAGAACCGCTGCCCACTGCCACAGCCTGACCATGCTTCATGCCGTATGTGCCTGGGGCGGCCCTACCACTCCCAGCTCTGGGAAAGACAGGGCTTCCCTGCATGACAGCCTCTCCACAGCAGGTACAGGGCTTGCTTGCCTCTGGCTGGAACCCAGCGCTGACTCCCCTTGCTCTCTCCCAGTGCTGGTGGAAGACTCAGCAACACCAGCATTTTCCCACTGGGCATCCTGACCCTCTACAACCTTTATCTAACAGTAACCACTTTGGTCACCACAGCAGGAAATCTTGCCTCCTCTCCTAGGTCCCAGAGCCCAGTTTTTGGAAGGGAGACTGCTTTCACTGGCCCTTGGCAGCCTCCCAAGGCCAATTCTTAGAAGCAGAAACAAAGACCACCACACATCACCACGCTTAGGTCTCCACCCAGAGCCCAAACACTCACCGCCCCATATGCACAAGCACAGCAGTGGGCCTGGTCAGGCCCTGCCCCACATGGGGGCAGATGCTCAGGGAAACCCACTATGTGTGTGCATGTGGCTACAAAGTACCACCAGACCCCCTGGTAGACCTGGAAGGAAATAGTCAAAGACATATTCACTCTGCTAGCATCAATGGCTTTCCTGTAGGCCCTTTCCCATTGTAGAAGAAAGGAAGAAAAAGGTGTACATGTTGGGGAGACAGGGGGTAAGGGCAGGACATACTCTGCCACTCCCCACAGGGAACGTCAAGAAACTTCCCACAGCCCAATCCCCGGAGGCTATCTCAAGCTCTGCTGTCTTCTGGGAGGTGGGGATGTGTTATCTGATGTGATAGGGTCTGCGTCGGCTTTTAAAGCTGTGTCATCAAATGTCCTCTTCTTGGCCTCAAAAATATGTGTAGAGGGATGGTAACAACACAGGGCTGTGATTAAGAGTGTAAGTGGGACAGTCAGAATGCCAGGTGCAAACCTCAGCTCCACCGTGTAATATTCGAGAGACCTCAAATCGCTCACGTACCATCCTGAAGCCTCAGTTTCCAGATCTTTAGAGAAGCAAGTGAACAGGACCTCACAGAATCTTTTTTAGTCAGTGAAGTAATCCACTTAAAGCTTCAACAAAATGGTAGCTATTTATTAATGTTATCATCATTAATAGTTATGGAATGCAGAGATTTCTATATCAGGAGTCAGAATTCCTCCCAAGAATCTCCTTCTTCCTGTAAGGAACAGATGAGAAGGGTCATTCAGACTTCCAGAGACCACCTCCCTCTGTCATCCTCATCCGTGAGGTGTCTCTCGTTCCCTAATATTCCATAACACTTGATTATATAGAAACAAACACCATTGAAAAAAACAGTTCCTAATGCAACAAGACTTTGCACCTGGCTGGGAGCAAAGCTCAGCCCCACAACCGGGAGATCATTTATCGCATCTTGTCTTCCATGATGACTGGCCTAATTATTCCACAACAGCTCAATTGTGATGTTGCTCACTGGATTCCACAGGGCGGCAGACTCTCTTAGAAGAGACATCTGGAAAAGCTATGATTCTCCCCCCATGGAGCCCTTTCTTCCCAAAAACAATTCCAGCTAAACCTCAAAGCACCTGTACTAAGGAGCTTCCTGAAGCCAGGGTGACATGACTCTGAAGTTACAGGGCCATATCCAAGCCCCCAAGTCTGCTCCCATTCAGTCAACTTGGCATGCAGGGTATGGACACAGGCCCTGGGTGTCAGGAACACAGGCCCCGGGAGGGAGAGGAGGGGCGGGGTGGTGACTGGCGAGATGTGAGTCAGCCCTTGGAGGTCAGGCATTCTGGAGAGCCTGTCTGCTGGGATAACCTAGGGATGGGTAGGCTGGGCTTCTGAGCTGCCTCGAGCACACAGGTCAGGTTGGTATGGCGAGGATGGGGGGAGGGCACCAATAAGTCAGATGGAACAAAGTGGGAAGAGAGCACGAGCAAAGAATTAAGACCACTTGGCAGGCCCGTGTACCTCCCTTCCAGCATTCAAGACTGGAAAGCTCAACTCCATGAATTGCCTACATTTCTGAAAATTTCAGCTGCCGTTGCTCAGAGCGCTGAGAGGGTGGAGGCGGGCTCCTCAGCCTCACCACCTCTCCTCCCACCTTAACCTGCCTTCCCACTCCTTCATTAGAGCCTCCCAGGCCTGCCCCCATACCCCTGTTCAGAGCCCCCAAATGTCCCCTCACATGGAGGGACTTATCCCCTGGCTTCTCCAAGTGGAGCTAAGCAGGTTCTCAGAGACTAGCACTGGACTGAGCGGTCCCAGGCCCTGGAGCTGTGGGTTTGTGTGAGAGCAGGGCCAGGGCCCCGGGGCTAAGGTTCCAGCGTAAGGGTTTGCAGCTCCAAGGAAAGGCCAGCCCCCCGAGAGGACAGGTAGGGGAGAGAGAAACAGAAGTGGGAGAAGGTGTGACTGGAAGTAGCAAGATGACAGGCAGCCTGCAGTGTGCTCCAGGACATCTGCGGGGCCCCAGGATAACCCTTCATTGGACATGAGCGCAGTGGAAGGTGATTCTGCTCCTGGCCATCAGAGAGTCCCCAATCAATCACTCTGACAGGGGGCTTGGATATCCACCCAATCTTCTCTTCTCTCTCCCTTCCCCTAATAGGTCCTAGCCCAACCTCCATCTATACTCAAGGATTCCTCCTCCCAACATACTTAAGTACTCCACCCACACACATCTCCACCATCCTCTCCAAGGCTCTCCACCTCCACGAGGTCCTTCCCAATGCTACCTCCTCCCAGCACCTCTCCACTCAAAACTCCCACGTCACCACGGTTCGGCCCACACTGCTCACGGAACGGGACTTGTTCTGTAGTTTTTGCTCAGCATACCACGAGTATACAGGTGAGTTCTTGAAGTGCTCTTTGTGATTATTCTTTCTCCTTTCATATAATCCCATGGTGAGACATCAGCCCACGTAGAGGAATTTCCTATAGAATGCAGCTCATGACCACCTTTTCGTGTAACATAAGAACAGTCACTTTGAATGCGAGTATGTTTAAATTTTATTATACGTACTCATCTAGAATGCATAATGAGTCACAGATAATTTTGTTCTAGTCCACGTGGCCACGGAAGTGTTTTCATTACTAAAAATTACCAAACCAATTGGTGCAACTGGTTGGACAACGATGGACACGTAGCTCAAGGTGGGGCTCTAATGCTCGAGCTAAGTCTTCCAGGAGAACCGCTCAGGCTCTGGGGTGGTCACGCCCATGCTGCGGCACCGCAAGCTCCATGAGCAGCTACCCCCCCCCCCCAGCCAGCCTCGTCCTCTGGGTTGGGGGGGAGATCCAGGAGTCACTGAGCTAACAAGAAGGACACGGTCACATCAGGTGGGACCACCTTTGGAGAGGGTACGGAGCCCTGTTCTGGTGAACAAGCTGTGGAAGCGTGCAGGGTTGGGGGTACACTGGTTGAAATTCTGAGCCCTGGGCCCCATGGGCTACTATAGTCACTGCTATGTCCAGTCTACTTGGAGGACACTCTGACACTCCAGCTGCTTCTAGCCTCCAACCCACACTCCGAGGGCTCAAGAGCACCAAGTCATGGGCCAGGACCCACCTGTGACACTAGCTCTGCCATCAGTCACATCCCCTCAGGTGAGAGGCGTGCGGACTAGGAGAACAAGCTTCCTGCTCTGGCTGGGATCAGGGAGGAAGGAATGGGACTAGGGAAGGCAGGAGCTACTTCCTCTTTTATTACTCAGGAAATGTACCTAATTTCCTTTAGGCTACAGTTGAGAAGTTAACTTAATCACTATACACAGGTAATAAAAGCTCAACAACTGACATAGCTGTTTCATTCCTTCTGTCGATGCAGCTTCTGTTCAGCAACAGTCGACTGCTCCGTCCCCCTCCCAGTGTTGAGACCACCCCATGCACCGATGGTCCTAACAGACTCACAGATCCCATTTCTCTTCAACCACTTGACCAGAGCTGGGTGCTCAACGGATACCTGACTACTAAGATTTGAGACCACCAGATGTCCCAGGTGACCCAGACAGCCCGGGACCCAGAGACCCACACTGGGAAGCTGCATAGCATCCTGAGAAGCGTTCCTTCAAGGGGAATGTTCTGTTGTGGAGCACAAAGACATACTCCTCAGCTATACTGGCAGGGAATGAACACCCAAGCATGAGGCAGAGAATCCCATCCTTCACAGCCAAATGCTAAAGGGAAAACAATAGCATATGTAACAAACAGAAGAGAGTGGTGGAGGAGGAGAAACAGTGGGGCGTATTCTAGAAGCACTCCAATTAGAAGATCTGCCTGGCAGGCCTCTCCCATTTGACATCTCCCAGCTTGCCCACATCAAAACCAATTTCACTGCAATGGATGCACAAAGTGTGGCATCAGCAGAACCATAGAAACCCGAGGTCTCTCCTATAGAGGAAGTCTCTGAGCATGTTTTACATGCAAGGCTAGAAATAAATGGGAAAAGAACTCTGTTTTCTTTATTTAGAGAGAAAGATATGAAGGACAGAACAGCTTAAACAAGTTTTTACTCCAATTGTCCTAAGACTAGTGTCAAGAAAATCCACCTAGAGTCTTACACCTATTTAATGGCATCTCCAAGGAGAACTTCGTTCCCACTGCCCTCAATCCCTTCCTCTCTTTGTAGGGGACAACTGGCAGCTACCCTCCCTGGAGCCACAGGCTATTTCTGCTGACCCTGAAAATTCTAAGCACAAACAGAACATCCTGCATTTGTTGGAGTTTACATTTCATTCTCTGGGTTCCCATTTGGGGCGAGGTTGTGATATGCCTGCCACACTGATGCTGGCTTCTTGGCAGAAGGGACAGCCAGGGCCAGGCAGGCGCCAGCAACCACTGCAGGAAGGGGACAGTAAGCAAGTCAGGCGTTTCACCCCTTCCCACACTCAGAGCCCATAGGATTCTCTTAAGCTTCTACTGATTCAATGAAGATATTGGAAATTGTGACAGGATTCTCTTCTAAGTAGAAACTGAAAACAGTCGGGTCTTTTCTGGGTCGTCTTCTTTAAGGAGTCCTAGAAAGTCAAGTCACCTTGTCCAAACCCCTACCTGATGCCAAAATGAGTAAGCCATCACAGATTCATTCACTCCCTTTAAATATCTGAGACTGCTACTGTGTCCCAGGCTGCCCTGGCCACTGGGGGTTGTGGGGATCCAGACCCCAGGGGACTTAGCATTGCACTGGAAAGAGGACCCGCCGTGGGTCTGAGCGGCAGGTACTGTAGCAGAGAGCGACGTGCCAGGCCACGGTGAGGAAGAGGTGCACGGCCTTCCTGATGGGTACTTCATGGGACACAAAACCACTGCTCTGAATGCCAAGTTCTATGCCACGTACTACAGTACCCCTCATGACAACTGACCCTGTGATCTGTGCTTTACTCACTGCTAACCTGAAGGTCAGAGAGAGTAAGGGACTTTCCTCAGCTACACAGCTGGGAAAAAGCAGATTGGAGCCACTGGGCCCTCTGACATGAGGGGCCCCTGAGGCCAAGGTAG
This sequence comes from Ursus maritimus, assembly GCF_017311325.1. Classification (NCBI taxonomy): domain Eukaryota; kingdom Metazoa; phylum Chordata; class Mammalia; order Carnivora; family Ursidae; genus Ursus; species Ursus maritimus. Next base: position 59,317,758 of record NW_024426663.1, on the reverse strand, counting down.
GACTAGAGATACTTTAGGAGCAGAGCACGCAGGCACCAGTCTGAGCGAGTGATTCGGCCTCAACAGGAAAAAACCAGCTACTGGGTTTTAAAACAGTAACTACACTGGAGGAGAACGGGGAAAGGTAGGACAAACAAAGTTTGGTGAGCAGAGCAGGGAGGACAGCAGCCATTTCTCCTCAGACCCCAGAGAGCTGCCTGCGGCAGGAGCTTGCCCCACTGGCAGCCAGGCTACCAAGAGCGTAGGGAACAACTCAGCCTGAGCAGGGAGAGAGGTACTGTCGGAAAAGCAAGCCATGCTTCAGAGGCCTGGGCCCCTGGCTGGGGCTGAACCACGGCTTGTCAAGTTGGCAGCTCCCACCGCTGTTGCTGGGCCAGGCTGCTGATACGGTCACGGATGAGTAGGTGGCCAGGAGAAGTGGTTTCTTAAGCCACTACAGACTCCGTGAGTGGCTCACGGGTGATCAGTGGTGTTCTCTGGAAAAGACTTCCATGAGAAATAGGGCCAACTGCTTCCATTCTCAACTCTGAAAAATACACACACACACACACACACACACACACACACACACACACTTTCTCTCTGAGTCTACACCCCAAATAACTAAAAACTTAAACTGTATAGTATTTTAATGAAAGTAACAGAGGCAAGCTTTGTTTTCCAGCTAAGACCTCCAGAAAGATTTCAACTTGAACTCAATGCCCTCTTGGAACAGAGAAGAGAAGGGAAACCAAGGACTCTGTCTCCAAATGAACCATCAAGCAATTACACAGGTACCTTCTTGGAACTTCTTACAGAGGGAGGGAAGCCAATTGTCTCTCAGGTAGTTCCCTGTTGGCCAGCACCAGCCTCCCACCAGCACCAGCTTGTCCTCATCTCCCCCACAGTTGAGGTGAAATGCACTCTTTCATTAAGGGAATAACCGAACCCCACAGGCCACTCATCCTCCATTCTCCATTCCACCTCTAGTAGGAGTAAAATAAAACTGTCATTTATTAGAAGATGCCATCAACCAAACACCAGTGGTGTGCCATTTTTCATGAGCCAATGTAAGAGATGGCAAAAAAACTTTAAAAACCAGGAACAAGAAACCCTGTACCCCACTTTTCCTTTGCAACCCAGATGCACCTGTCACTTCGAAAAGAGAAGTACTTGGATGGGACACTGAACACCTCCGTGCAGGCGGACTCCCCCACCTCTGCGGAGGGCACAAGGGCCTCTTTGTGGGAGGAGCACCCATCTTCCCCAGCTTGGAGCTATGTCTTTCCAGCCTTGTAATTCAGACAGGTATCACAGAGCACAACACCAGACCTGCATCTGGGGACCTGGTATCTCAGTGTGGCTTGGACTTCAGCTCACCAGGAAGTTCCAGGCCACACGACCACATGCTTCTGTGGGCCTCCATTTGCGAAGGTCTTAGATCAACGTTTCCATGACCCACAGGTGCACTGGGACAGGCCTTCAATCAACACGCCTACACGGGCAATGCAGAATGTGCCAGTGGGAGGCTGCTGTGGGACACACCCCTCAGCTCTGGGAGTATGGCCTTTCATTTCTTTCATAAATAAAAAAGAATAAATAAAAACGTAAGTAAGGAGGTAACAGCAATTCTGGGTAGTAACTTTATCTTTAGAAATAAAATTTTCATTTCTCCACTCTGTGGGATCAAGAAGTCTAGGAGCCACTTCTCTAGGTGCACGCCCAGCACGCCACACATATTTAGCCCCTGTTATACAACGAAGAAGACAGTCCATTCAAGCTCCTCTCCAGCTCAGTATTCTGAGGACTTCCTCCTCCTCTTGGGGACACCCGCAGGGCGCCAGAGTCTGTGCCATCAGCGCACACTGCAGTAAAGCTGTCTTTGCTTTTCTGGGTTTTTTTAAAGATTTTAATTATTTACTTGTCAGAGAGAGAGACAGGGGGAGAGGGCACAAGCAGGGGGAATGGCAGGCAGATGGAGAAGGAGAAGCAGGCTCCCCGCTGAGCAGAGAGCCCGATGAGGGGCTCAATCCCGGGACTCTGGGATCATGACCTGAGCCGAAGGCAGACGCTTAACCGACTGAGCCACCCAGGTGCCCCAGTAAAGCCTTCTTTGAACTCAGGTCTGTACAGGGGTATGGGAGGGCAATGGCGGTCCAACAAACCCCAAATGGTCACCCCCGCCCCCAGTCAAGTGACAGGGAACTCCTCACTGCTATCCCTTCCCAAAGGGGAACACATAAGGTGACTTAAGACACACAAGGATGGGCCAAGCCTTCTGACTTCCCATGTGCTGGACGGCCTTACAAGAATAAATAAATAACACTTAAAATGTTCACCACATGGTGTAAAGGGGCCCACTCGGCAGCCATAGAACTAAGATGAGTAGACCTGAAGGTGATCTGAGGTGGCATCCTGGCTACCCTCTCACTCTCTACATAAGTAAGCAGAGGCTGGTGAGGATGAGGGAGTGTCTCAGATGCACAGAGCTAGTTTGTGCCAGGCTGGACCTGGAACGCAGGGCCCAAACAAGATCCCGTGTTCTCACCCAGAAATAAGCCGCCTTGGGCAGACTGAGCTTCTGAGTTAGAAGGTTTCTACAGGGCTTACAGGGCTCTGCTTGGTTCTCCCCAGTGGGCCATCTTTCAAGTCTTGTAAGTGGGTCAAAGGGCTAATGGGCTTTACTCTGGACCGCAGAGAGGTGATCAGCCCATGAAACAGGTGGCTCACTAGCATTTGGGACATGCCAGATGTCGTTCCCAGCTCAAGCGCCACAGCTGGGCACTTCTACTCACTTACTGACCCAACAAACGTACGTACTTCAGAGCTCTCCTCTCTGCCTCCACCCTCCCCTCCCATCCCCACTGCCCCCCTCCACTTCTGTCTGACCTGACTACAACACAGATCCTTCTCTCGGGAACTGCTTCCTCCAAAACATGACAGTATGACACCATCCCTGGGAGGAGAGAACGAAGCCCCAGATAAACCACTAGCTGCCCCTCCCCCCCACACCCCCACTAGAATTCTGCTCCCCTCTCCACCCTGCAGGGGTCCATTCACAGCTGGATTCTGCGTCACCACTCCCTACTAAGCCCAGAAGTGCTGTCACGGAGACAGACTTTAAAATTAAACTAAAATGAAGTTAATTTTATTTTCTGAATTTCAGGACAGTCCTTGCAACACCCGAGCACAGCATGGGCTAAGAACTGCTACTCTCCAGGGCTCGCCGGTGGCTCCATCAAGACCAAGTATTAAATGAGAATACCCAGTTTTACTTGTTTAAAAAAACCTCTTCGTATTGGGACCAGGGTCAGGAAGAAAGAGATCGGGTTTCTCTTGATCCATGTCTCCTGACCCAGATGAAGGCCTAAGGCCAAAAAGCAAGTACGTGTGGCCGCCCATCAAGGGAGAAGCAAGACCATATGGACAGGTGGCTCCTTGACCAGAGGGGCAGGCTTCTTCCTCCCCACACCAGTGCACCTGAGTCTCACTGCAGTCAGCTCAAGTGCTACCTGCTCCGAGTACAAGGCCCATCTATCTCACCCTATCCCCTCCATTTCTGGCACCAGCGCCCTCCATCTCCCCAGTGACTGCAGACAGGCAAGGCCCAGGAGACTCATAACAGAAACCACAGTGGTAGAAGCAGAAGGACAACAGCCTTGGCTCGGCAGGACAGGAGAGTAGAGCCCACTCACATGGAGCGTGTTAGAGTCTGTCTGACACCATCATGGCATTTACTTCTCTCTAAATGGTAAACAAGAGAGATAACCCACAAGTCATAGAGAATAAATCAAGCAGATGATTGGGGCCTGGTGGATTTGATGCTGCCAACTCCCCGAAAAATGGAAATCAGAGCCCCATTTACAACGCATGGCCTGATGTCCTGATTACAAGGGTGGAAAGTTTCCTATAGAAGCATAGATTATTTAGCAGAAGAGGCATTAAAAAAAAAGTAGATGAGTAAATGCTAAATTAAGAGGAAGAAGAATAATGGCTTTCTGTGAACTCATAAATGTTCATTTTCCTGGGTCACAGAACTTTTCAGAGCCAATTAAAACTCTATTAACTACGATCTCAAACTACGCCAGGGGCCCGCAGTGCACTAACCCGTACAGGGTGGGAGGCTTGCTGGGAGCAGTGAGAGAGGAGAGACCTCCGACACGAAGACAAAGAGAGTGACTTCCCCCGTCCGAGGATAAACACAAAAACGAGACCTTTGAACACAACAGCAGCCCGGCAGGTGCATCCCCAGAAAAGCCTGGCTGGGCCCTGGGGACAGGAACCGGGCAGGATACCAGTACAGGTGACAGCGAGACAGTGACGGATGGGGGCATGGGAGTATGGGCAGACCCTCCGGATTTAAATCACTCGCACACAAGCCAGTGAGGAATCCTACGTACAGAGAGTCAAGTTTACCTGTCCACAGGCTCGCTTCAAAACAGGTGAAAAAGACTCTGAAAGCCAGGCTACTTCACTTTACCACTCCCCTCACCCACCTGCCCGCAAGCCCACCTAGCGTGAAGCTACTTCCCAGCAGGACTGCAGTGTGTCCCTCCCTCTCCTTTTGCTAACTTGACTACAGGCAGCCTCATCATATTGACAAAAGCTTAAAAAAAAAAAAAAAGCTGGGGTTCATCACCAAATGGAATCTCCTTCTTGGATGTATGCAGGTAGGATAGGGGGGACTCCTCCACAGCTTTTCTGCCTAGTGTCCCCTGGGACCAGAAGTATCAGCATCACCTGGAGCTGACGAGAAACGCAGAATCTCAGGACCCACCCCAGATCTACCACATCAGCATTTTAACAGGACCCCCTGGCTCTTTGCAAGCCCACTCAAGTTCAAGAGATGCTGGTGTAGGGCACGGCCCACGCTAACTCTAGAGGTAGGACCTGGTGCCACCACCTTTCACCTCGAATACTATGGATTTACTCACACACCTGCAGATGGCAGGTTGTATTCTCCCAACCTGAGAAACTAAAAACCCACACCTCTTCAGTGGAGAGCCATGCCTGAATATTCCAGAATCAGAGAAGCCGTTCCCCCACCCCCATGCCAGTTCTACAGCTGCACAGAGGTCCTGGATCCACCAAGAGGGGTGCAGCCCACAGTCCCAACACTCCACGGCCCGGGGAAACCCACTCAGGCCTCTTGCTGAGACAGCTCATCCAGAAGCTCATCGTGACAAGCCAGTCAAATGCTGGAATGAGCACCCCTGAGTGTCTAGGAGTAGGGACTCCACAGAAAACATTCATAAGAGATGCACACGAGTCTGCAGAAGAGGTTCAGAAAATGCCAGCCCAGACCCCAACTGTTCACAGGGAGGAGGGAGGTGGTTTCCCCACACCCACAGACTGACGGGCAAGGATAAGGAGAGGTGAATAATGGATGCCTCACAGCCCACAGGAAGATCGGCTACTCTCCCCATCACCGGTCAGAAGAGTGGGGCATGGGTTGGAGGTATGGAGAAGACCATAACCAGAAAGAGCGTTGTCTTCAATTCAATCAGCTGTGTAAGAACAAGGACACCGATTCAAGAAAAGAAATATTTTTTAAAAATTAGTGCCTAGTCTTAGCAGTCCCCATCTTTCTCAATGCCCAACCATTGCAGAAGGGAGCCAGGGGACTCCAGGTTCTGCATTAGAAGACACCCCCACCCAGACATGGGAGCGCCCCTGAGCGCAGTCAGCGGCATCTAGGACCAACATGTGCAGGAAGGGCAAAGGGCAGTTTTGTGCTTTCGTAGGCTGACTCCTGAGGTTAGGGAGGTGGGTGACCACCTTGATTACTGATATCACCGACATATTTATTCCTTGAAGACGTTGCTCTGAGAGCCTGCACACATTGAAAACATACGGTGTCTGACCTCAAAGCCTTTCCCTGGTCTGTAAGCACCAAAGCCATATGAAGCTAACAATTTTAAAAGGAACCTCCATATTTATAGTTATTTCGTGCAGGACTAGAAACTGTGGGTCAGAGCAATGCAGAGAAAGTACAGCAGAATATATGAAGGACACATAAGGCTGTTAATGGCCACCATCCAATTCCAGAGCCCAGAGAATGTTGGGAACACAGCATCCAGGGCTCAAAGGCAGGGGGGTGTCCCTGGGGCTGACCTGTCTCACTTTCCTGGTCTCCCCAAATATAAACTTCTACCAACACTGATTTTAGTACCGAATTTATCTTGGCCAGAATATAGGGCAAAGGGGAAAATTTTAATTATTTTAGAATTTTGTTGAGTTGTAGGTCTCAGAATTGTTTCCTCTGAATTCAGAATTTCATTAGTATTCTAGGCCACAGTCTGCCACTCAGCTCTTATTAAAGAGGCACTCCACCCAGCTACATTTCCTTTCATCTACATTTGTAAAATGATAAACTCCTTGAAGCTATTTCAACTACAGTCTTTGTACATAAAACAATAATTTAACAAAACTTACATATGCTATCATTGCTTTAAAAAATGTGTGAACACACACATGCACTGGTCATTTAATCCTTATTTACCCTTAGGACATTCAAGTAATTGATGTAATAACTTTAAAGGGAAGTCGAATCTCATTAATGCTTTCCAAGTACTTTAAAAATCTGAAGTCAATGAATGTTTTCTAAAGTACTATTAGCAGGAAGAAAACATACACAGAAACATTTTACCATTTAGGTCCTGAAAAGGCTTTCTGATTAATTTATGGAGTCTCAGGAAACTCAGTTGGTTACGATTCTTCCAAGAAGTAAGACTGTCTGAGGAAACTGCTAGAGGAGTATAGTTTGAACAGTCAGCTATGGATGCATTAATAGCTACAATTTAAGGAAGAAACTGCCCAGAACCTCTAACATACAAGGAGTACCCTGGACATTGATGAGCTACCAGCCTGGCCTGCAAGCTGCTTACAGGTTGGCTGGGGGACCATGCACGTCCCTGCTGGACGTGCACCTGCTGTGCAGGGAGGGCTGTCACACATGGAAATAACTGACTGTCTAGACTGAATTTTGAAAGCATGAGGGTGATTTCATGACTAATACTAAATGTTGAATACTGATCACTTCAAAAATACAGTGAGTCTCTACTTTGCTGTGAAAATTATTAGACATTGTAAGGAAGAGAAAAGTAAGATAGGCTTCCTCTGTATGCTAAAATAAAAATATAAGAGTTAAAAAAAAAAAAAGAAGGACTAGTTCAGAACAAGACATCAAATGTGACCAAAGCGTGCTCGAAGAAGGTTCTGGAGCAAAGGTAAGAAGCAGAGCTGGGCCTTGGAGGAGAGGAGTCAGCCATGTGGGAAGAAGGGACAGCATCCCAGACATGAGAATGCTAGTGAGGAATGGCATGGAGAGGCCATGCATGGAGTGTGGTCAGAATCAGCAAACCAATCAGTTCCATATCCATGTTCAGCTCTATCTGAACCTTTGTTGAGGCTGTCCTATATCCTAGGCCCATCCACATGGTCATCATCTCACTTCATCATTGATAAAAGCAGACTCCACGAGTAGAAGTTACTACACTGTGCAAAAACGCAATCCACAGCCACGATCACTGGATCGATCGGGCAGCTGTTCCTGCGTTTGCTGTCTGTATGGGCACCACTTTCTTTTCCCGAAGCAGCACGACACCTGGAACTGGGAGACAGTTTCATCTCCTGGGCTTTGTCCTGATGGGAGGAGAAAAACAACACCCCCCAAACGAACCAAGAAAAAGCCTCACTGCCTCAGAATGAGCGCTATCTGCTCTTTCTTGATGGTGCACAAAGTGTTAGGCTGTTAACAGCTAAGATAAAGATGCCCTAGGCTGATATTAACTTACCTTCACTTTACCTCCAGCTAAATCCTACCTTAATTGGTTCGACTCGTTTAATTGAAATAGGCAATATAAAACAGTGGGCCAATGAGCCCCAATAGTCAGAAGACTAAAAAGCTTATCTGTGTGTTTGCCTGTTTGCTTTGCTATTAAATATTCAACAATATGTTTGTAGGATCCTTTTCCCTCCGTGCGGAGAGGAGTGCAATGATGAAGCCATGCCATATGGGAAATGCTGTGCTGGCTAGCAAGTCAGCCTCCGGGCTCTTTCAAAAGACCATTAAGTCGCGTCCTTCATGGACTGCGATGGGAGAGATAGCGTGGCTCTTCAATCATCTGCTCACCACAAAAGGAAGCCACGTGAACCTCAGCAGCAAACGTGTACATTCAACGACTTCTGAAGCTCCCCGGAGATTAAGGTTTGTAGGTGTGGGATTGCATTACGATTAAGTAATAATGAGAAAGAAATCGTGTCTTTTGATCAAATAATGCATTAATCCTACCATCCAGACAGTGTGTGTCATTATTCACTCTCTGGTAATGTTGACTTTGGGAGGTAATTCTCCTCTCTCATTTCACAGGACAAGAAACAAGCACAGAGACAAGAGGCAGGGCATGCACCAGGAGGACAAAGCGAGCTGAGATGGCCTGAGAAACTCTTGGGGAAGAATTTGTGTTTACCATGTCATAAAGAAAATCCCAGGTAGCTTTAAGGAAAGGGCGTAGTCGTTTCTTAGGGTCTGGCACACGCAAAGCACTTTCTGCAGAGAAACTGCTCCCCTCACGAGCCCCAGATTCCTCAGGCCTACTACCCGAGCAGAGCAGAGCAGGGCCAGGGTGCAGCTTATGAATCCTCTCTGGTACTTAAGACCAGGTTTGCTAAGCAATTAGCAGTGTATCGAGACTCTCTAGGGAGGCGTTTGAGAATAAGTTTTTCAAGCACTTTAGAAGCATTTATATATACCTAACATGCCATTAATCATTCTTATCTGTTCATTAAGGCAGTCTCCCTTAGGACCCCTACTTGCCAGTTCTTTCTCAGCCTGGTTCTTTTTATCTGTGTACGTGAAAAGCAGTCTCTCTCTTTTAAAACACATTTTATAATTAAAAGACTTCATTAATTCACATGGGTGTACTCCACCATTGAGTCTGCATTTTCAGAGTTTTATTAAATATACAGAAAGGCCATTCTCTTGAGGGTCTTTGTGGAAGACAAACCATACAACTAAAGCTTGGTTTTGGAATACGTTTTCAGCATTGCAGGGATTTTAGACTACTACTTACAGCATGATATAAAACCTCCAGTCCAGACCAACGCATGTTGTGTCCTTCTGTCCCCTACCAGAAAGGGGGAGCAATTTTAATTCACACTGCAATCTAACTGATATAAACTAAAGGTAGAGAAGAAATCAGATATGCTGACACTGAAAAGCAGCAAGTTTTAAGTGTCCTATCAGATGTTACGTGACTATACCTCTGTCTGTGGGTCACCCACACCCACGTTCAGGCCTCTGCTGGGTCCTGGGTCCATCCATCCCAGCGCAGCGGGCAGGGAGGCCCCGAGCAGTGTGAGATGCAGCCATAAGTGTCCTGGTTTCATTTCGTGGAGTCTGTTGAGAAAATGACAAATGTTCACAATTAAGTATCACAAAATATAAGCACATCATGGGGCGGGTAGGTAGAACTTGTACTCCAGAATCAGAGAGACCAGAGTTTAAATCCCACGACCAACTCTTCTGTTCCACTTTGGGGAAGTTCTAGTACTTCCAAGCCTTAGTTTATTCACCTCTAAAATGGGGTCAATGATATGTACTTCATGGTGTTGCTATAAGTCAGTGTCTCACAGAGTTAACAACTCTGTAAATGCTAGCGGTTATGTGGAAACCCACCCAACACGCCAGCCACTACTCTATCTACAAGAACAACTGAGGGTGAAGAAATGGTGTCCCTTCTGTTCAGTTACCACATAGCCATGCTTCAGTCTCTTCAGAAAGCACTGGGGGCTGGGCACACAGTTAGTGATGAGTGAATACTGACGAGGAATTATGGTCAATGTATGGCACCCTGTTTGTGGCTAATGTCTCAGTTTACAAGACAGCGAGCTTCAAAAGGCCATGATAAGGCTCAACATCTTCCTTTCAAGACTGTTCCTTCCTGGAGAGGAGTTCAAGCACCCAATGAATCATGGAATTTCAACGACCTTGAAGGTGGTTCCTGAGGCTCATGTGGTAAGAGGTCTGAAGTCCCAGAAGACAAGAAATGGGCAATTCAAAGTCATCAAAGAATTACACGGATGAAAACACTACGGATCAGTGACAACAGATACTCAACTCCCTATCATGTGCTGGGGTGCTCATGGGACAAGGACACAGGGTAGTTGATGTGTCTAATCAGCTCTACGTTTTTTGTTTTTTTTTTTTTTTAAGTTTTCCACTGTAAGCATTCCAACCTTGATTTCAGTATCTCTGTCTAAGAAACGCAGCCAGGGAGATAGAACTCATCGTGCAGTATTTACAACTCGTACTCAAGGAAACCGGAGGGGTTATTGATTTCTGTGAGCACTACACAATTTAGTGCTTAATTGCATGTGGTGCACACGGCATCCCGATGACGGCCGGGGAGATGAAAACACAGAGCTCTCTGGAGGCCAGCACCCCACGCGATCTGGCCTCGAACTGGTCCAGGGCAGAGTCCACCCCTGCTCACCCCCATGGCAGCTCTGGAGGATGCCTACTTTGAACAAGAAGGGTTGGGAGTATCCCACCATCACTAGAGCTGAGGCCAGCACCACCAAACAAATTCACTCCTACCACATTCCCAGTTTCCTTTGGCTGCCTTTCCAGATATGCTTTATGTCCCTCACTTGAGACAAAAATGCCCACAGGAAAGAGAAGTCGGGCTAAAAATTATGGCATCTAACACTGGCCTCTGAAAAGGCAAGGTTGTAAGTCATGACTGTCTTTTAAGAAAATGTGTCTCTTGTCATACAAACAGTCCACAACCTTCCACTCCTCTATCTGTTTCTTCGTCTTTGACATCTGTTGGCAAAGCTGGAGCGACTGGAGCAGTAGTCTGAGTGGGCAATAAACATAGTGTGAAGGTCACGGTCTCGTCACCGTCAGCACCTGCTCTGTACTCAGAAGAAAGAAGAGCTGAGGGCAAGGGTGCCACTTGTATCACTACCTGGGACAGAACTAGAGCATTCCCAGCAATCCCCTGAGCCCACGCTCCCGATCTGGGGTTCTGGCTGCAGGGTGTGTGTTCTTCATGAGGATTGCGGAGTGTGGAGAGGAGTCATATTCAGGACTAAAAGACAATAAAAACTGCAACCGGTTCTTCTGAAAATAAATAGGGCAACTCCCAGCTCTCCATAAATTATTATCTTCTGAACGCACTGCCATGTGCCTGGAACTGCAGACGGCATGTACTAGATTTTCAGATTTTTTTTTTTTTAAATACCAATACTGAGGGGCACCTGGGTGTATTGGTTTTGGCTCAGGTCATGATCTCGGGGTTGTGAGATCGAGCCCCCTATCAGGCTTGATGCTCAGCCTGGAGTCTGCTGGAGAGTCTCTCTCCCTCTACCCCTCCTGCTCATGCACGTGTGCTCTCTCTCTCTTTCTAAAATAAATAAGTCTTTTTAAAAAATACAATATTCAAGCTAGAACTAGAAAGACACTACTTCCTACTTTATTTTTGGTAATTCTTTACATTTATCCACACTAAACGGCACTCATGGGACAAGCACACGTACAAAAGGTCTTCTTTCCTCCCTTCTCATGCTTTTGAGCCTGAATAAACCAAAAACAGCAAAATAACTGAAACTTACTCTACTTAACATACAAACGTCAATTTCTGGGGTTATGAAATATTCAAGCCACGAAACAGACTATTTAGTTTTCAATTTGCCTAGTAATCCAAGACCAATTATGTTTGATGTTTTATTATTAATGGATAGCATCAAAATAAAATCTGTTCATTTCGATTGTTATTTTGGCAAGCTCCAGAACTATTGTAGAGGGCGCAACCAGTCCTGTGGTGTGAAACCAGCTGTTCTGAGTTGTGCTTCAGGAAGCCTGGGCTCCAGCCCTGCGGAACCTGGACTCGTCTCTAGTTTTACCTGGTTTGCCTGGAGGTTCCCCCAAAGATTTAAACACAAGGAAGCACAAGAGCCAGGCCGATTACTGAAATATTCCCAGGCAGCTTCTCCGTAACGTTTTGCTCAGCTTGGCCACCACCAGCTTGGACTTCATTTGCATGGTGGATGCGTGTTTGATGTCATTTTATGCTCACTGTGATTGACAATTCATTTTATCTACAGGAGCAACAGCCTAAAAATTTACAACTGAAGTTTTACGACGGTTCGGTTCATAAAAAAAGAATTAATATTGGGTTTAAATCAATTTTGATGATCTACCTAATAACCAAACAGAGGCTAGCTCTTTGGTTAGCACTTACGTAACAATAATGTGTGCCAGGCACTGTTCTAAACACTTCACAGGTGTTAACTCACCATCCTCACTTCTACTCCTTGAGGAGGGCATTAATTATCCCCTAGTCAGATGACACGGCAGACAGGTCACAGAGAGGCTAAGTACCCTGCCAAAGCCACGTGGCAAATAAATGGCAGAGCTGGGACTCCAAGCCACACAGGTCTATGCTCTTCACATCCTCTCTCTGCTGTCTCTCAATACTTAGCAGTATTTTGTTTCAATCAACAGTTGTTTTTAGCAAGATGGGGAAAACCTGGGTTGAGCAAGATAGGAAATCCTGAGTCTCTCCTTTCCTCTGACAGCTGCCAAGAGCTGCACTCCTCCAGAGGAGAAGAGCACAAGGGAAGAACCAAGCAGCTCCTCTCTGCATCCCTCCCCGGAATGGGGCCACTTGGCACCCGGCCCTCGGCTCTCATAGCTGCTGTCTTTATCGGCCGGGAAGAAATGCAGTTGGAAAAAAATAAAAGAAAAAAAGAAATCATGAGGAGATGTACAGAATGCTGGGCAGCAAGGATGCCTCTCAGCTGACGGGGAGGGCCAGCACGGTGAAGACAGGCACTTTGAGGGAAGCAGCTCTGTTGACTCATTGCTCCTCACCTTCCAATAGCCCTATTGATCTTCACACAGAAGAAAATACAAGAATCTCCTCATTATAGAAACGGGAAGGTACCATCTATAATATCACGAACCCTCTTTTTCAACCTCGAGTTCCTTTTGAGATCAATTTAGGTTTATAAGCTTCATTCAATCCATGTTAGAGTCCTAAGTCTGGCTATAAATCTATCAGAGATTGTTCTCGTAAAAGAGCTGGGACTGCCTTTTCTTTCAACCAACTCATAAAACACAATCACTTGATATTTAAGAGCTGGTTCCTCAGAGGTTTTCCACCCAAGCCTCCTTTTACCCCCATGCTCAAGGGAGTCAGGTGTTAGCTTGGCTGCTGCACAGACAAGATACCAGAATCCTGGAAGGTCAGAGAATTCACCCAATGTGTGAGCCACATCAGTAGCCGATCTAGACTGAAACCAGGCATCCTGACCCCTAAGCAATGGCTTTGCTTCTTACATTATCACAAGCACATACGGAATGTCTGCATTCTGTGTCACTCAGACTAATTTTGCTTCTCTTAGTGCTGGATGGGTCCTACTAGACCATCTACCTGCTCTGTGTGTAAAGCACAGGATTCTCTACCCCTGCAGCAAGCCATAATGAAGTTACACTGCATTTCCCATTAATTATCTGCTCTTTATCTTTGGCTAATTGTTCCAACATTTGATAAATTGAATGCCTAAATTAGTCTGTGTACAATGTATCAATCTATGACACTCTTATATACCAGGAAGTTTAACCCACACACCTGTGAGTTCCAGGAAACCTCAACATTTCAACATTTAAATTATACTGTTTAAGTACCACGTTCTCCCAACAGGAGTTCTATTTTACTTGAAGTTCCATGCCTGTGTTATGCATTACGAGAAAAAAAAATGTAAGGACATATGTGCTCTTGAAATAACTTCCTAATTTCATCAAGTTAGTAAGCACACAACTGAACACACATAAGCAACACAGGAAGGTTGAATTTGCAGAAACATACCAAGAAAGTTAAAGTAGGAATTAAAGATTCGAGAAATTCTGACTATTCAACGATCTGTTTCTGGAACATAGTATTAAGTCCAATAGAAGATCACAACATGAAGATCACTTAAAAAAAAAAAAAAAAAAAAAACCCTGCAACTCCAAGATGAAAAGAAGAATTCTGAGCAACTGATGGGTCAAAGTAGAAAAAATCCAACCTACCCACCTCCAGGACAGAGCAGAAGGGATAAAAGTCCTCCCAAGGCCCATGGGAATAGGCTGGCCCCTCTCTGGAATAAAGATAGATTTCCTGAGATTAAGGAAAATTGAGGGTGGTCAAAAATGTCTAAGACAGAAAAAACCACTGGAACAACTTTAATACATCACAGTAAATATGAAGTAGGCTATCATCCTGCATGACCTTTGGCTCAGTCTAAAGTCCTGGGGGAGGGTTTGTCTGTTTTCCTAGGATGGGAGGAAAGCTACCACTCAGCTAAGTGTGTCTGAGGAGAACTGCTATAGTGATGCTGCAGTCTCTTCTCACAAAACAGAGAGGGGAGGCAGGCATGGGCCCTGTGGGGCATCTATTCATGGCTTTGGTTTGAGCTACTGCCTTAGGATTGCTGGGGCTCTGGTATCCTAGAAGCCCCATCATTCACTCCCCTGACCATTACTCCCCAGTTGAGCCCTCCACCTGACCACTACCCAGATCAGAACCTGTCCTGGGCGCCAGAAGGGGCAAGCACAGGAACCCACAAACTCCAGCATTGACAGGACACTGCTTAAAGTCATGTCTGACTTTCTCCTAAGCCTGGCGGTGGGAAAATAACTTCAGACCTTCGAGAAACGTCTGAATTTTCTTTCCGATGCCTCAGAGATGGCGATATAGGCCCATTCCCGGTGCACGTTTGGTTTAGAGTTACCCTGCCACATCCTAATGAAATTCTGTTTATGTGTGGCCCACAGAATGTGGACGAATGTTTCTATCTCGGGGACCCATCTAGCACAATTCCCCGTGCACAGGCTTGCAATAAATTTAGGAAGGGAACCCATCAAAGCTACTGGCGCTGTTTTTCACTCGCAGGAAACCTCGGAGGAAGCGACACCTAGAGGAGAGCGGAGGAGAGCGACGGCAGCGCGATTCATCAATGTCGGCGACAGTTATGCGAAGGAGGTCGGCTGGACAGCTCGGAGGGGACTGACTAGCAGGGCTAGATAGAGACTATCTCCGCGGGGATATCCCGACTCCGCGGGGCCCCAGGAACTTCAGCACACTGGCGCACTGCACCGGCTGCTCGCCACATCCCGGGCACTGCGAGAAATCCTGCTGCTACCAGCGGGTTTCTGCCCTTGCCAGAGTGGCGGGCGCCGAAGTCCTCAGGTGGCAGGCCGCGGGCGAGTGCGCCGGAGGTGCCGCTTCGTCAGCTCAAGGAGGCCCCGAAGGCTCGCGCGGCGCTCGGCCGCCAACTCGGGGCGACAAGCGCCCAAAGCGCAGCGCTCCGTCTGCGTCGCCTAGGTGCCCCCCAAACTTGAAATAGGTCGCCTTTGCTGGTGCAGAAAGGGGTAGAGATCATCCACTGCCCAAGCTCTCTTAGGACCAAGCTCCCTGCCCGAGCGTGCCCCAAACAAACTGCTCCCTAGTGACTCCCCAGCAGGGAACACTGGTCGCTCACTTGGAACAGAGACTAGTTGTACAGAACTGGACCCGCTGGCTTCGGGGAACGAGGTGGTGCCCGGGTCCCTGCTCCCCGCCTCCGCCGAGCCCCAACGTGCAGACGCGGCGGACCTCGGGGGAGCGACGGCCAGGCGGGGCGCAGCGGGCCCTTCGGGCTGCAGCGCGGACACGCAAGTTTCCCCGCAAAGCTGGAGGGAGGAGGCAGCGAGTGCGGCCGCTCCGCACCCCAGCCCGAGGCCAAGGGCACCGAGCCGAGGGGCTGCCGCTCGCCTAGCTCGCCGAGGCCGCTCGGGGGCCGGAACACCGAGAGCCGCGCCTGCGGGGTTTCGGAGCCCGCGCGGGCTGCGGGCTCGGCGGGAGCGGTTCTGCTCCGCGCGCCGGCCGGGTCACTCCGCTCCCTACTGCAGACCCCGGCCACCAGCCTCGGCGCCCCCAGCCTTTCCCCCGAGTCCTGGCCGGGGCCGGGGTAGCCCGGGCGAGCCCGAGTCCCGTGGTCCCGTGCCCGCCGCCCGCCAGGCGGGCAAACTTGGCTCTTCGGCGCCGGCGGTGAGGACCAGCGAGCGCCCGCGCCGGGCCCTGCAGGGAGACGCGGCGCTGCGGGCGCCGGGACCCCAGCGGGGCGCAGCGGGACCGGCTGGTGGTGGCGGCGGCTTGGCACCCTCCCCGCGCCCGCGTACCTGAGGTGGCCGGGGCCGAGGGAAGACCAGGTGGCCGGACGCCGGCGGACGGGAGCGCCCGTGGCGGCGGTGGCGGTGGCGGCGACCCGGCCCCACGCCCTTCGGTCGGTCTCTCTGGCTGTCGGCGGGTCCCGGACGCGCTGGAGGCTCTCTCGGCTCCAGCTCCGTGAGCCGCCGCTGCCGTACCACCGCCGCCGCGGCTGCCCTATTTCTGCCGCCGGGACCGGAGCTCGTGACGTCACCCTCCGGGCCCCGCCTGCCCAATCGCCGCCACCTGTGCGCGCGGCCCGCCCGCCCGCCGCTCAGACCCGCGCGGGGCCCGCGGCAGGTGCGCGGAGCAGCCGGGCGCGCACGCGGAGCACGAGGACTCCCAGCGCTCCAGGGCTACCGCTGCACCCGCAGCTGAAAGCGGTGCGCTTCTTCCCCTGGCTCCCGTAGAGATCTGCGGGCAACACCCCCCTTCCACTCCCCAACACACCCCTTCTCTCCCCTCCGGCTCCTTGCTGGGCCGGGTTCCCCAGCCTCTGCTCTCAAGATGCACAAGTGGTCTTAATCAGCCGCCATAGCTGTAGAGCCTCGGTGGGCCAGGGCCAGTACACCTCGCCCGTCCGCGTGCCCCTGGAGGTTAAGTGACACTCCCCCTCGCTGAGAGCCAACAACCGGCGAAAGAGCAAAGTTTTTTATCTCTCTTCTGACTCTGCCCTCTCCCAACTGCAGAATCTTACAAAACCCTGGGCATACAAGGGCAGTCCCAGGTGATGTTGTCTTGGCCTGGCTAAGCTGTGACAAGAGAGTCCCCTATTCTCCCTTCCAACGAGACATTTTCACTGTCCTGACTTCATCCCCAAGCTTGGGGCTCTCAAACCTTTCTGGATCCCTATTCAACATCCAGAACTTTTGGAGACCCTCCCCAACCCAGTTGTCATTTGCTTTCATTAGTTGACCTAGAGATCAGTCTTGGTGCCCAAATAAACTGTAAACATCTTTGTAACAACAAGCACTCCCCCCTAACACACCAGTGGTCTATCTGTAGCCCAAGTCTGGCATCAGATTTAGGAGTGAGATCCTAGCTAGGCCAGGCTGGTAGTCACTGACGGGCAGGAGGCTTTCTGGGGGACTGCCCCCTGCTCTGCGTGGGCACCAGGTAACTGGCTGGTGTAGTGGGACAGTGTCTTGTCCATGCCCCTGTGATCTCCTTTGGCCTGGAGGAGGGGACAGAGGGGATTTTCTAGGAACAAGTTTAGTTAAATATCAAGAGAAGAGGAAGAATAAAATGCTGGCATGGAGGAAAGGTATTATGTTTGCTCTTTCCTTCAACAGATATTTACTGGGCCCCTCCTATGTACCAGGCACTGTGCTAGTTGCTGGGAAGACAGCAGTGGCTGGACCAGCATGGTCCCTACCCTCACACAGGTTTCCGTCTGGGATCCAGCTGTCCCTCTACCACTGCCTAGTCTATAACCCAGGCCAGTCATATCTCTGCTATACGTATTAGTTTCCCCATCTGCAAAAAGGGGAGTGCATGAGACCTGGGTGACTTCCAGGTCTCCATCGCTGTGACTTCCCACGTGGAAACTGTGATGTGGGCTCAGAAGGACAAAAGCCATTCCATCCTCAGTGCCCTAGGGCCTTGGCAGCAATGATGCTCTCTCATATTTGACCATGAATCTTTGCCAAGGCCATCCGTGACTGAACCCCAAGGCTGGCTTGAGGCCAGATTCTCTGCAGCTGGACTGGGGAAAGGATGGCACTTTCCATCCTGGGAGAAAGAGAAGAAGGACCGGACATAAAAGGAAGCAGGGGAATTTGGAAATATGCTATGTCTCCCTCTGAAATTTAATTCTAAGTCCGTGGACAAGATGGAGCCCCACAGCTCAGAGACTGGGTTTAGCTCCCCTCCCACACTTTGAGGTGTTTGGAAAAGCAGATTTCTGTTCTCATCTCTGAGCACAAAGTCCCTGAGTCAGCCTAGTGGCCCCATTACATAACCAACGCAGGCCTTGGAGTGTGTCTTTTTAATAACTCCGGGTCATATGTAAGCCAAGGTCTGTAGATTGACCAAGCTCTGAAATAGCTCTGTTTAGTCTAGCGAACAGGGACTGGACTTCCACAGACTTCCTTTGCTTCCCGAAGAAAGGGGGAATATAGCTGCTACAAACCAGATGTACAGAATATCCCTTGGAGATAGTGCTAACATCTGAAGTGAGCTATTGTGACTACTGTGCATAAAATAAGCGTGGAATTAAAGTCACCTTGGAATAAAAAAGGTGAAATGTGAATGACGAAATAAAACAAGCCTCAGAAGAGCGGCATCAGACGCCAGCGGACCTTGACACCTCTCTGAATTGCTCTGTGCTTTGACCTCTCAGGGCAATTCTTGGTTTAATAATACTCCCCCAACATGGAAAATAGGCTACGTCCCACACAAAGAATTTGTTTGCAACCCTGTTTCAGAATTTGCAAGGATACTGATGCTTCTCAGTAGCCAACTGGGTGCTTGGCCAAAAAAGGGGGGGAGGGTTAAGTTTCAAATTCATATAATTTGGCAAGTTTGGAAGGGGGAAGTTAGAAGGAAACATACGTTCAGATGACTGCCTCCAACCCCCAGTGTAGGGGATTGGAGAGCGATTTCTCGAGACAGATTCAGAGACACGCAAAAGGAAGTGAGTGCTGTATTTTTGCAAGATCAGGAAATTCAAAAAATCTCCTATAGATATTTACTTTACCAGTTTTAAAACGTTCTTCTATTTCTATTCTTACCCGAAGCACAACAATATGATCAAAAACTGCAGCCAAACAATGGGTCTCCTACAGGTCATTTCAGCACACAGCGGCACATTGGGTCACACAGAGAGACTACAGAGCCATGGGATCGGGAAGAAGCAGGACACCTCCTCCAGATTCAACCACAAGTTCCCCTGTCACTAGCTATGGGTCAGGTCTCCCTGGACTGGTCAGACAGTGCCCAGAAACACCTGTTAGCAGCCAGACTAGAAGGGCATGTGAGAAGGTAGGAGAAGGCAGGAAAGGGTCTTCCTGGTCTTGCATAATTGAACATTCTGATGCCTGTCCAAAAAATGTCTTATAAAATCTTCGAACAAAACCATGCAGGCAACCAAAGAACCAGCCTAGATTTTTGGAGAGCCCCAGACAGGCAAGCATGAGGACCGGGTCCCTCTCTTGCCTCTGCTACACTTTGAAAGGCTGAGCCTTTCCAGGCCTTGTTTCATGTCTCAAGTGGGACGTGGAGGTGGGCGGGGTGGGAGGTGGTCATATTAAATAAGCTTCTGAGGCCATTTTCAATTCTGCAAGCCCATGCCTTTATTTTGCTAGGATTTATGGAAGTGAGGGCCACTCCGATCTAAAAAGAGCTATGATGTTAAGGGTTTCTCCAAGATTTCTTAAATCATGGTCCACTTAGTCATCGAGAAATTAAGGGAATGGAGACAATAAATTCAAAATTCTAGACCTAAAATCACACTTAGAAATGATTGTTTAACTTTGATTTAGAGAGAAAAGTAGCCAGCATGGAGATTAATAAGGTATTCTTTCAAGAGGTAAGTGTGATTTGGGAAATTTTTCAAGGCAATGACGAAGCTCTAAAGAATGAGGATTTTAATTAAGAAACTCGGATGAATGAAAAGCTACAGTGAGGGGGAGGGAATAGTGAATGGGTAAAAGTGAAGGGCGTAAAAAACAAAACCCTTCATGGTGGTATTAATCCCGAGACAGAAGTCCCATCCGGCTCCCGGGGCCTAGGCTTGAGGCTAGAAGGGGCTTAAGGAAGGCCACCAAGTAGGAGGAAAGGAAGCTGAGTCACTCGTGGAATTCCGTGTGCACAGGGAGAATGTGGGCTGACCAGGCCAGGCCTCCAAGCCACAAAGGACCACCTCCTACAGGGCACAGGGGACAGAGATGAAATGGGACAATAGGAGGAGAAGGAGGGCAAAGAGAGGGACCAATCTCCTTCACTCAACCTTATTTATTCAGACTCACAGATTTTTGCCATGACCCTGTTTTCCAGCTCATCAAAAGACAGCAGTAAATAACATGCCAATCAAAAAAAAAAAAAAAAGATCATTCAAAAAGACGAGTGCTTACCTTATGGACACTCCATTCCTGTGAATACATGCTCCATTCAGATGCGTAAGCAATACTGTGGGGGGTCATCTTGAGTATCCTGAAGAGCCCTAAGCCAGACGAGGATCTGTGAGCTGGTACTGGACTTAGCCTATATAGCACCCCAAATCTGAGGAGCCACACTGACCTCTCTGCCCCCACCCCCACTCCCTCCACTCTGCCCCTACCCTCAACCCCACTTGTCCTGCTTCCTGGCCCCTGAGCTATTCCCACAGCCTTAGAGACACATCCCTCTGCTGTTACTGCCACCACCTCAAACCAAGAAGCCCCCCTGCACATGGCACCAACTGACATGCAGACACTGGCCTCCATCCATGCCTGTGCAGTGGTCAGACTAGGCCCCTGGGGCTCTGGCTTCCCCAAAGACTGCCTGGGGGAGCTGCTCCACACAACACAAAAGGGTGGGGGAGGGCATGACCGAGGGGAGGATGTGACCAGCAGGAGCTGGGGTACCGGAGGAAGCCAGCAGGTAAAGTCTCCCTTCCTTCCCTGGATGGTCTGTACTGAGGTGTAGTATTCCCTGGGTCCTGTGTGAGGACAGCCCCGGAGACCAAGCCCTGCCATATCTGCTCTTTCTTCTTCCTCATTCCTACTTCCTGGAATTGGACTTCTCCTCACTGAGATGTAATGCTTTGGCCTTGGGCTCTGTTTTCTAGAGAATACAGAGGAAGGAAGCAAGACTGGTGACTCTTTCCAAGAGGGCAGCTGAAAAGTTCCCTCTGAAGATGACGAGGCATTGAGAGCCGAGACGTGAAGAAATGAGGGGACGAGATATGACAAGATTTGGTGGGGAGAACATGCAGGCAGAAGGCGCAGCAGGTGTGAAGACCTGACTGGATGTGAGTGAGGCCGACGTCGCTAAGCAGAGGGACCAGGAGGACAGCTGTGGAAGAAGGCGGGGAGGTGGCCAGGGCAGACCACTTAGGCCCTGGATGCCCTGATAAACAAGGACTTCAGATCTGATCTGACGTGTAACGGGGGCCACTGGAGGGTTTTGAGCCAGAGAATGACATGATCTACTGTACGTTTTGAACATCCCTCTGGCTGCTGTATGGAGAGCAGACTGGGCGGAGGGCAGAGTGTCTGGTGGAGTGAAGGCAGTTAGCAGCTGTTCAGCTGTTGCAAGGAAAGCCGTGGTTAGCTCGTTCTCCTCGCTGGCACCACACCAGCACCTTACCTTTATTGATTGCTAACTACGCAATGGGCACTGGGCCTAACCCTTTGTATGGATTGTATCACCTAATTCTCTTAGCACCATAAGGCCCCCATTTGATAAGTGAAGCTCAGAGAAGTCACGCAATTTATCCAAGGCAGTTTGTCTCGCAAATGGCAGAGCTAGGATTTGACTCGGAGCCTGCGCTCATAATCACCATGCAATTCTGTGTCACTTACACACGGAGTATATGTCTGTGGCAGCTAATACATGTCTCAAAATACACGTCCCACAAACAGGTGCCTAGAGAACCTTCTGTTCTGAATCTGTTGGTGTATTTCCTTAATTGTCCTCATCCTGATCCCTTGTCATATCAAAACCCAACGCATAGTCTTTCTCCCTTCTCTGCCTATAGAATGTCAATTCTGTGAAGCATGCACTAAGCCAAGAGCAGGGCTCCCGTTCTCTTTGCCAGGAACTGACTAAGGGGAGAGCAGGGAGCCCAGTCTGGCCAAGGACAGGTAAGGGAAAGTCAGCTGGGGGGATAAGAGATGCACAGGGGAGCAGGGATGGGGGCAGAGGGCAAGCGGGGAGAGGGGTCTGGGTGGCTCAGTAGGTTAGGCATCCAACTCTTGGCTTTAGCTCAGGTCATGATCTCAAGGGTCATGGAACTGAGGCCCCTGTCCAGCTCTGCACTCAGTGGGGAGTATGCTTGAAGATTGTCTCCCTCTGCTCCTCCCCTCACCCGCATGTGCACGTACTCTTTCTCTAAAATAAATAAATCTTTAAAAAAAATTTTTTTAAAAGATGCACAGGAAGAGACAGTGCCTCTTTTCCCACTCGATGCTACTATTAACTACAAGGGTCCCGTAGACACACAGTTGCCATCTTGTGACCTGAAGAGCAGCCAGGTTGACCCATGAAAGATGGCAGAACAGGGAAAGAAGCTAAGACCTCACAGCTGCCATTGAGCTGCTGAAATAGCTGCTTCTGAAGCGGCCCTATCTCAGGTTCTTATTTTCCTCATAACTTATGTCAGTTGGGCTTAGATTTTTTCTTCCTTGAAGTAGAAAACATGGCAAATGAGAAAGAAGCCCAAATGTAAATAAAAGCCTGATCCATTATGTGACTGACTCTAGACACTCAACATGAAAGATTAATACTGTCATCATCCCACTTTATTTGTCTAAGGACCCCAGGCTAGTCAAAGGTTGAAGTCCCTGGACTCTAATCCAGTGCTCACATGGAGAGAATTTTCATTTATGGAGAACATTTAATCAAGCAGGCCCCTCCATTTCCTAATGGCCTGAGATAAAAGGCAGTGGACACATAACAGGTGACGTGTACAGGATGCTTTAAAGCTGACAAATGCGTTCACACACGTCAGTCACCACTGCCTAGCCAGACGTGACTCGCAGACACTTCTCACTATGACCATCCTCAAAAAATTTTAAACTGGTTTTGCCATTTTTGTGTGGTCTGTGATGAGTGAATGATCTGAAATCTTAAATAAGAGCATGATATTAAATATTGCATTCTGAAGTCTATTTTACGTGATCATTCTAATATTCATAATAGTCATTACAAAAAATTATGCTTTATATCATTTAACAGTGAACGCACAATGTTTAATTTTTATTAAATTATATAAGAGAAAATATAATTTTCAGATAAATGTGTTAAAAAATGATATGTTATCTCTGGTTTGGGGACTGAACATATACTAAAAAATACTTCGGGATTTCACTCCATAATATAACATCAAGTAGAGGCAAAAACTGGTTTCTAAGAATCAATGCCTGAAATTCTGGAATTTTATGCTTAAAAAAAACTATGGTTTTATTTTTATAATTTCCATGTTTTGTTTATAAATGACAGGAGGGGAAAGATTTCAGGCCGCTATTTGCAAGCACTCTGCAAATAGCACATTGTGGGTGTGGATAGAGCCTTTATTCTCAATAAATGAAAAGCCAAATTGGACATAATTGTCACTCTATTTTCTCTCCTTAACACTGTTTTTGAAGTACTGAGACATCTTGATGTTCCATAGAAGGGTTTTTATCAGATGAATGTGATTTACAGATTGGTGAAGGTAATTTTGAAGTAAGATTGTAGTCTTCCCATTTTTTGCCCTTAATTATCTTGTATTTCATTATCAGGTTCCTTATGTTTCTAGTCTTTAAGCACAATCTATTATGAGCATAAATCAAACATATGTCTAAGAAGAAAAACAATTTAAAATATAACAGTCTCAACCATTCTTGCAGTCAGGGCTGTGTAGCCAAGAAATAAAGGGAGCGACAGAGCCGTGAGCGTCCTCATTTGAACCCTACCTACCCGCTGTGTGTGCTCACTTGTTCACACCAACAGGCTCGCTGCCTTCTCTTACAAACGTGAAAGAAATATGAAATAATGTATCACTTACTGATTTTTAATTAAACCTTTCATTCTGAAATCATTAGAGATTTCACACAGAGTTGTAAGAAATACCGGAGCAATCATGGGTACCACTTACCCAGTGTCCTCCAGTGACGACATCTCGTAAAACTATCGTCATAGCCAGAACACTGACATTGATGTAGTCAAGGTACAGAACCCTTTGTTCACCGCAAGGATCCCTCCTGTGGCCCTTTCATAACCACCACTTATCTTCCATCCCTCTGCCCCTCCCTCCTCATCCGTAACCCCTGGTGATCACGAACCTGTTCTCATTTCTGTAGTGTCGTCATCTCGACAATGCTCTATCAAAGGGGATCATACACTATGGAGTCCTTGGGGATGGGCTTTTTCCACTCAGCAAAATTACCTCAAGACTTGTTCAAGTTGTTTCCCTTGTCAGTGGTTTCTTCTTTTGTGTTACCAAGTGGTATTCCATGGTATGCAAGAACCTCACTGGTTAAACCACCCGGCTTGTTTCCATTTGGGGCTCTTACAAATAAAGTTGCTGTAAACATTTCTGTACAGGTTTTTTTTTAATAACGTAAAATTTCACTTCTCTAGCATAAATACCCGTGAGTGCAATTTCTGGTTTGTATGAGGGTCACATGTTTAGTTTCTGAAGAAACAGCCAAACCATTTTTCAGGATGTCCGTACCACCTGACATTCCCACCAACGATGCATGAGCGATTCTCTTTCTCCGCATCCTTGCCTGCATTCGCTGGCGTCACTATTTTTTACTGCAGTGGTTCTGACAGGTGTGTGGTGATATCTCATTGTGACTTTAATTTGCATTTTCCTAATGGCTAATGATGTTGAACATCTTTTCATGTGCTTATTTCTGATCTGTATAGTCTCTTTGGTGAAATGCCTCTTCATGTCTTTTGGCCATTTCCTACTTGGATTGCTTGGGGTTTCTTTTATATATGTTCATTTTTTTCTGCTGTTGAGTTTTGAGAATTCTTTATACATTCTAGATAGTAGTCCTTTGTGGGTATGTGGTTTGCAAATATTTTCCTTCAGTCTGTCGCTTTTCATCCTCTTAATAGGGTCTCTTCCAGAACGAAAGTTTTTAATTTTCATGTAGTCAAATTTATCCATTTTTCTTTTTACAGATCTTACTTTTGATGTCAAACCTAAATCCAAGAACCCAAAGATTTTTTGAAATAAAAGCTTAAGAGTTTTACATTTTACATTTAAATCTGTCACCTCTTTTGAGTGAATTTTTGTACACGGTTTGAGACTTAGATTAAGGTTCACTTTTTTCCTTAGAATATCTAATTACCCCACATCATTTTTTTTTGAAAAGGCTACCTTTACTCCATTGAATTCCTTTGCACCTTTGTCAAAAATCAGTTTGGCAGGAACTGCAAAAAACCTAAAAAACCAAAACAGTCTAAAAAAGGAGAGCAAAGTTGAAGATTCACACTTCCTGATCTCAAAATTTACCACAAAACTACAGTAATCAAAACAGTGTGGTACTGGAATAAGGACAGACATACAGACCAATGGAAGAGAACTGAGAGTCCAGAAATATACTTCTATGGCCAAATGATTTGCAAAGAGCCCATGACTGTTCACTGCAGAAAGAATTACCTCTTGAACAAATAGTACTGCCTCAACTCCATATCCACATGTAAAATAATTAATTTGGACTCCTATCTCACACCATTTATAAAAATTAGCTCAAAACTGATATCGACAACCTAAATGTAAGATAGAAACTATAAAATCGTAGAAGAAAACACAGGGGTAAACTTTCATGACCTTGGCTTGGCAATGGATTCTTAGATACGACACCAAAAGCATGAACAACAACAAAAAATAAATAAATTGGATTTTATAAAAATTTAACATTGTTATGCATTTAATGCAAGACATTATCAAGACAATGGAAAGACCACCTACAGAATAGAAGACAATAGAAGACAATAGAAGACAATCCCTTATATCTGATAAGGGATTAATATCCTGAATATATAAATAACTCTTACAACTCAACAACAAAGACAAATAACCTAATATTTAAAATACAGAAAGGACTTGAATAGACATCTCTCCAGAGAAGATATTACAAATGGCCCAAAAGTACATAAAAAGATGCTCAATATTCTTAGTCATTAGGGAAATGCAAATCAGAACCACAATGAAATACCACTTCATACCCACTACAATGACTACAAAAATATTTTTTGAAAAAAGAAGAATAACAAGTTTTGGCAAGAACCTGGCTAATTGGAAACTTCATACATTGCTGGTGAGAATGTAAAAAGGTTTAGCTGCTGTGGAAAAAAGTGTAGTTGTTCTTCAAAAAGTTAAACATTGAATGACCATATGACCCAGCAATTCTAGTCCTAGTTATATGCTCCAAAAAATTGAAAACAAGCTCTCAAAGATTTGCACACAAATGTTATAGCAACACTACTGACAAAAGCCAAAAGGTAGAAACTACACAAATGTCCATCAATGGATGGATGGATAAGCAAATTATGGTAAACAGATACAATGAAATATTATTCAACCATAGAAAGGAATGAAGCACTGATACATGTGACAACATGGATAAAACAATATGTTAAGTGAAAGAAGCCAGACACAAAAGGTCGCATATCGTATGATTCCACTTATATGAAATACTAAGAATGGGTAAATCATAGGAAGCAAATTGGTGGTTGGAGAGAGGATTGAGGAGTAACTTATTAATGGTTATGGAGTTTATTTTGGAATGATGGAAATGTTTTTGGGTTAAATAGAGGTGGTATTTGTACAACATTGTAAATGTACTAAATGCCACTGATTTGTTCACTTTAAAATGGTTAATTTTGTGTTATATGAATTTCACCTCAATAAAAATACAATAAAATATTCAGTTAAGCATATTTTCTGAGTCTACTTCTGGGTTCTCTATTCTGTTCCCTTGATTTATGTGTCTACTCCTCTACCAATATTTTATAATCTTGATTACAGTAGCTACGAAAGTCTTGAAACTGGGTATATGCATTGGGTAATCATATAATGATCTTATATATCTATAAAATACCTACTTCAATTTTGGTAGGAATTATGTTAAACCAGTCTTTAAGAGAATTGACATCTCTGCTATGTTGAGTATGCCTCTCCATTTATTTAGATCTGCTTTTATTTCTTTCAGCTTTGGTTTCTTTTATCAGCATTTTGTAGTCTTCTATTGCTCTCCTTTTCAAAGTAATTGTTAATGGTATTATTTTTTGAATTTTAGTGTCCATGAGTTAATTTTAGGTATATAGAAATACCATTGACTTTGGTACATTATCTTGTATCCTACAATTTTTCTGAACAAAGTTTTTATTTCTAGGAATTTTTTATGCAGATAATCATGGCATCTTCAAATAGGGGCCATTTTATTTATGATATGTTTGTCTTTTATTTCCTTTTCTTTTCTTCTTGTATGGGCTAAAACTTCTGGCATTATGTTGAATAAGAGTAGTGAGAGCAGACATCCTGTCTTGTTCCTGATCTTAGGGAGAGAGTGTTCATTTTTTCATAACTGTGTACAAGGGTAGCCGTAGGTATTTTGTAGATGGTCTATGAATTTGAAGCTCCTCTGTATTCCTACTTTTTAAGTTTTTATTATGAATAGATTTAATTTTGTCAAATGTTTTTTCTAAATTGATGATGTAATCATGTGATTTTTCTTCTTTAGCCATTAATATGGTAAATAACATTGATTTTTTTAAAAAATACTGAACTAGCTTCACATCTCTGCAATAAATCCCACTTGGTCATGGTATATAATTCTTTTGATATTTTGCTGAATTTTCTGTTAATACTGTGTTAAGGATTTTTGTGTCTATATTCACAAGGAAAATGAATCTTTAGGGTTTTTTTCTGTGGTGTTTTTGTCTGGTTTTGGTATCAGGGTAACATTGTAAAATGAATTAAGACATCTTCCCTTCTCTTCTATTTTCTGGGAGAGATTGCATAGAATTGGTGTTAAGTCTCTCAATAGAATTCTCCAGTAAAACCATCTGGGCCTGAACATTTCCTTTGGGGAAAGCTTTTTTATTATTAATTCAGCATCCTTAATAGTTTAGAACTATTCCAATTATCAATTTAGTTTTGGGTGAGTTGTAGAAGTCTGTGCTTTTTTAAAAAATTGGTCCGTTTCCTCCAAGTTGTAAAATTTAGGCACGTAGAGTTGTTTATACTATTACTTTATTCTCCATTTGATGTCTGCAGGGTCTGCAGTGATATCCCTTACTTTATTCCTGATGTTGGTAATTTGTGTTTTCTCCCTTTTTTTCTTTCTCAGGCTTGATAGAGGCTTGCCTATTTTATGGATTGATCTTTTCAAAACACCACCTTTTTGTTTCGCTGACTCTTCTCTATTGGTTTCTCAGTTTCTATTGCTACCTGTATTTTTTACTTCCTTCTGCTTGCTTTGGGTTTATTTTGCTCTCTTTTTTTTTTTTTTTTTGAGTTCTCAAGGTATAAACTTAGATTAGTTATTTCAGACTTTTTCTCTTTCCTAATGTACGCATTTAATATTATAAATTTCCTTCTCATCACTGCATTGTATCCCACAAATTTTGACATGCTATGTCTTTATTTTCATTCAGTGTAATGTATTTTTTTACTTCCCCAAGAGTTCTTCTTTGACTCATGGCCATTTAGCAATGTGTTGTTTTGTCTCCAAGTGTTGAAAATTCTCCTGTTATCTTTTTGTTATAGATTTCTAGTATGATTCCATTGTGGTTGGAGAACACACCCTGTATGATTTAAATTCTTTTAAATGTGTTGAGGTTTATTTTTCGGCCCAGGATATGGTCTATCTTGGTACACGTTCTGTGCGCCCTGGGAAAGAATGTGTATTCTGTTGTTGTTGGGTAGAGCGTCCTTCATCAGGTTCTTTTGGTTGATGGTGCTGTTGAGTTTTCTATATCCTTGGTGATTTTCTATCTAGTTGTTCCATCAATTGTTGACAGAGGGGTGTTGCGGGCTCCAACTATAATGATGGATTTGTCTATTTTCCCTTCTGTTCTCTCAGTTTCTGTTTCACATATTTTGCACCTCTGTTGTTTGGTGCATACACGTTTAGGATTGCTATGTGTTCTTCGTGAACCACACCGCATATCATCATATGAAGATTCTGTCTCTAGGATGTTCTTTGCTCTGAAATCTACATTACCTGCTTTTAATATAGCCAGTCTGGCTTTCTTTTCATTAATGTTTGCATCCTTTTACACTCAACTTCCCTAGATCATTATATTTTAAGTGAGTTTCTTATAGATGGCATATAGTAGATCATTGTTTAAATCCACTCTGAGAATCTCTGTTTTGTAATTGGTATAGTTAGACCATTAAAATTTAATGGATACGTTAATGCTTAAGCCTGTCATTTTATTTTTTGTTGCCTGTTCTGTTTTCCATTTCTCTTTTTTCCTGTCTTCTTGTGAGGAAGATTTTTAGAGTTCTGCTTTGATTTATCTGTAGTGTTTTTGGGTGTATCCGTCTATACAGATTGTTAGTGGTTGCTAAGTGTTACATCATCTATACATAACTTACACAATTTACTGGTTTAGCAATTTTACCAGTTCAAGTGTAGGAACTTTACCTTCCTTTACATCCCTTTACATTCTCATTTATAAGTATGTTAAACCTTTTCTCTACAGACACTTAGAATTATATCAGACAGTATAACAATTTTGCTTCAAACATGAAACATAATTTAGAAAATTCAAGAAGGAAAATCTGTTCTATTTACCCATGTTTTTGCTCACATATCTCTTCAACCTTCTTGATGTTCCAAGATTAGTTTTTTTATTATTTCTTTTCCTTTAGAAAAGTTTCTTTAAAATTTTTTACAGTTCTCTGGAAGCAAATTTCTTATTTTTCCCTTTCCTGAAAATGTCTTGATTATCCCTTCGTTACTGAAGGATATTTTCTCTGGATATAGGATTCTGGGTTGACAGGTCTCTTTTATTGGTTCAAAAATGTTATGCAACTTCTTTCTGGCCTCTATAGTCTCTGATAGGAAGTCCTCTGTCATTCAAAATGTTTTTGACATACAAAGTATAATATCTCTTACTGCTTTCAAGATTTTTTGTTTTAGAAGTTTGACTATGATGTATCTTTGTGTGGATTTGTTTGGATTTATCCTCCTCATAGTTGCTAACCTTCTTGAATCTATAAATTAAGTCTTTTACTCTGTTTTCTACCATGATTTCTGTGAGTTTTTTTTTTTTTTTTTAAGCCTTGCCCTCTTTCTCCTCTCCTTCCAGGACTCTGATAATACAAATGTTAGAGCTTATTTTCATATTCCCACGGGTTCCTGAGACTCTGTTAATTTCAGTCTATTTTCTCTATGTTGTTCAAATTGGGTATTCTGTTGTTCTCTTCTCAAGTTCATTATTTCTTCTGTCCCCTTCATTCTGCTATTGAGCCCATCCATTAAATTTTTTATCTCAGTTACTGTATTCTTCAGATTTAAAATTCTCATTTGTTTCTTTTTTATATCATCTATTTAGTTGTTGAGAATTTATATTTTTCCTTTTGTTTCGAGTATGTTCATAATTGCTCACTGAAACATTGTTATGACAGTTGCCTTAAAATCTTGTCAGATAATTCTAATGTCTCTGTCATATCAGTATTGGCATCTGTGTTTTTTTTTTTTTTGTTTGAGATCTTCCTTGTTCTTTGTATGATGAATGATTTTGGAATGGAACCTGTACATTCTGGATATTATGTTTTGAGACTCTGGATCTTATTTGTCTGTTTTTTGCCTTTATTGAGGTATGACTGACAAATAGAATACTATATTTTTTAGTGTACAATGTGATTATTTGACATATGTATACTCTGTGAAATGCCTACCACAGTCAGGTTAATCAACACTCATAGATCTTACTGAAACCTGTTTTAGCTGGCTTCTTCTGATACTGCTCCAGCAAAAGAAGAGGGAGAAGTATCATCTTATTACTGCCAAGTGGGTACAGAAGTCCAGGTGCCCTACTCAGCTTCTACTGACACCTACGGGGTGGAGGACTCCCTGTTACTGCTGAGAAGCAGTGGCAATTTCACTTCCCCCCAGGCTTCCACTGAAACCTAGGATAGGAGTGCCACAGTACTGCCCACCACATGACTACTATTGACATCATGGGGTGAGGAGAGGCAGAGAGAAAGTGACCTTGTCACCAAGGGGGAGGCAGTGATGGTAAGTCCTGACTCCACCAG
Source organism: Ursus maritimus (assembly GCF_017311325.1). Taxonomy (NCBI): domain Eukaryota; kingdom Metazoa; phylum Chordata; class Mammalia; order Carnivora; family Ursidae; genus Ursus; species Ursus maritimus. Next base: position 59,286,627 of record NW_024426663.1, on the reverse strand, counting down.
ACCTCCTCTGACACCACCTCGGCAATAAAGAACAGGGGTTCCTTGTTCCTGCCAGGTGGAGTAGAAGTCCAGGCCCCCTACCCAGCCTTCTCTGACTCCATTCTGGTAAGGGGACTGGGGCACCTTGTGGAAATCTGGGTTCACCTCTTTGAACTTCATTGGTGTGAACAGGGTTGGGACTAGTGTTTATTTCTATAGTCCTTGCCTGGAGTAGAATGCTTATTATCTAAAAGTTTTCTGTCTTATTTGGTTTTCCCTTTCCTGATTCTATGTTACAGAAGGAAGGCTTTTGTTGGGGTTTTTAGTCTGTACCTATTGGCAGTTCCAAGTTGCTGGCTTCTTCAGCTCCAAGTCTGGGGTATATGAGGCAAAAAGAAAACCCAGAGAACTCACCACTGCAACGTTCCTTGGGTCCTGAAGTCCTATGGGTCTGCCTTCTCTTCACCTTTCAGAGTCTTATGTTTGTTTCATATATAATATCCAGGGTTACTAAGTTGTACTTAGTGGGAAGAATAGGGCAAAATCTGTCTTCTCTATCTTCCCAGAAGTGGAAGTCCACTCATTGATTTTTTTTTTTAAGTAGCCATATGGATCCTCTGGAATACCACCAGTTGAGAGGTACTGACACAGATGATATTGCCTGAGATGTGTGATACGTCAGACATGTTACTTAGAAAGCAGCTGTACAGTGGTGTCCTCATGTCCTGTTTCTCTGCCATTTTTTGTGTGACTTTTTGCAGAGAGGGGCTTCATATTCCACAGAGAGTAGCTTGAAAATGAACTTCCCCCAGGCAATATAGATTACAGAGCATTGCCTTGTTCACCCAGAACTTATATATACATATATATGGTTTATATATATGGTTTGTATATAATCTCTCTCTACACACACACACACATATACATATATACACACATATACATATATACACACACACATATACATATATATACACACATATATATATGTGTGTATATATATATATATATGTATATACATATATATATATATATATGTATATACAGCTTTAAAAACAAGAGACTACAGACAATAGGATCTCCTTGGTAGAGGATAAAGGAATAAATTGTTCTTCTACTTGGCATTTTATTGATCTCTTACCTATTTTATCTTTTTTAAAAAATACAGGAAGGAGACCATGGACATCTTACTGCCATCCCATCTGTTCTTTATATCTAAGTTGGAGTGGAAAGCAGCCCCCTGATATTTCACTTATGAAGGTAGTTAGGAAGTAAGGATGCATTGCTTTTAGGAGGCTTTAATGATGAATCAAATGCATGAGGTACTCTGAGGATCAGAATTCCCCAAGGGGGTTAATGAACTAAAACTCAACAGGACTCCCATGGTCACGGAGGACAAGGTGACCTGCAGACAATACTGTGTTTATATGCTTGATAGTGGTGGTTTTGAAGTGAAGTAATCCAACCGCTTCCACAACGAATCTGGAAAGACACATCCCTGTTGTTCATATAGGAAAGGTGTGTGGATCTGGAACTCTACCAGCTCCTTAAAATTTCCAAGACTCCTCCTTCCTGAGTTTGCAAAACCAGTGCAAATATCGCCACTCCTTCTTCTTCCCCCAACAAACTCCGAGTCCAATCTAACTCACATGGTGAAGGGAGAAGCCCTACCGTGGGCATGAATGACTTTGCATGAGGGAAGGAGGCAGGAAAGTCTTGAAGTACGTATCAACTCTTAGTGCATGGCACCATGTGGACAGAAACTCTGTCTTTCCACCACTGAGTCCCCAGGACCCACATTACCACCTGGCTCATGACAGTTCCTCAATAAATAAGCATCGAATGAATGAAAAAAACAACCTGGAGAGGGTGTTGAGACAAATGGCTGTTTCATAGAAGATATTTACTGAGTCCTGATGATATGCAAGACAAGAGCCAGATTCCAAGACTCAGAGGTCCCAGAACAGAAACCCAAAGCTCAAGTAGCTTACAGGATAAAACATCAGGGGAACGCTTAGCAGCCTGAGCACTCCATGAGTGGGACAGGCAGGAAGGGCTGCGCAAGTTCAAAAGATAGGCCTTGGCCCTAAGTGGTCAGGAAAGCCAGGCTGTGGGCTCCTTGAGGACACAGACAGAGTCTTACGTTTCTAAACCCCCAGGGTCTAGAGCAGAGTCTGGCTCACGGCAGCCACTCAGCAAAGGATTACTGCATAGCAAAAGAATGAATCAACCTGACTCTTCTACTTATAAGTTACGCAACCTGAAATAAAGCATTTAACTACTCTGTGTCTCAGTTTCCTTTTCCACAGAATGGGAACGATAATAGAAACTACCATTTAGGGTTGCTCTGAGAATTAAATGAATCGATACATGTAAAGTATTCATTTAGTGCAGAGCAAGCACTATATAAATATTGGCTGTTACTACTATTATCATCACTATGCAGAAATGAAGGGACAGCCTTGAATAGGATCTTGGAGAGGACTGTGATAGCTGGACTATGGGGGGATTGAAACCAGCACAAGCAAATGCTCAAAAACAGGAATAAACATTACTGCTATTTATTGAAGACGAGTTGAATGCTAGCACTTAATTCCCTTAACAGCCACAAGAGGAAAAATACCGTAATCATCCTGAAACAGAGGCTGAGAGAAGCGAAGCGACTTGCTCACACTTGCACAGCTGGTAACGAGGACAGCTGGAATGGAAGGGTGAGTAGAAGGACAGGGAAAAGCAAAGGCTAGATGATGGGTGGCAGCTGGACTGTGGCAGGAGAGTTTGGGCTTCCTGCTGTGGAGGTATAGCAGCGACAGGATGAAAGCCAGCTCTTGGAAGGTGGCCCCATTAATGATGTGACGGGACAGACTGGATTCAATGTCTTACCTCCTCCAACTACAAGCTCAGTTCTCAGCTCTCTGTCCCATGCCAGCACATCCTCGCCCTGGGAGCTCGCCCCAGTCTTTCCGTCCTCACTACTCCTCTGAAACTGCTCTTGTAAGGTCATATGCAAACTCAAAGTGGCTATAACCAGGGGAAAATTCTCAAGCCTCGTCTTACCTGACTCCTGACTTGCTTATTCATTCAACAGTGTTCTTTCATTGAGCAGCTGCTAGGTTCCAGGTCCTACTTCAGGGGCTGGAGATCAAGCACAGAATAAAACAGAATAAGGTCCCTGTGCACATGAACTTGCAGTCTGGTGATCAGACCATCACTTCCAGTGTTAGCAACGTTTCCTCCACCCACCTTCTGGAATGTGACCCTCTGGGCTTCTTTCTCCCTGCTGCCCTGGTCATTCTTGCTCAGTCTGCTATGCTGGTTCCCACTCTGTCTCCTTCCTCTAGTCTTGGTCCTGGGATCTCTTCTCTTTACTTACTATGTTGGAGAGCGCTTCCAACTCCATGGCCTTCATCACCCTGTGTAAGATGAAAGCTCAGACTTGTGTCTCTAGCCCGCATTTCTCTCCTGAGCTGCAGCATCCAACCATCTTGAGCATCTTCTCCTGAAGAGATAATGGGCCTCTTGGGCTTAGGGGGCTCGAGTCTGAATTCCTGACCTGGCTATATCCCCAAAACTGCACCACATAATCTTCTTCAGGTCAGGTGGTGAATGGAAGCTCCATTCTTCCAGTTGCTCAGTCCAAAACCTTAGCGCCATCCTCGGCTCTTCCCTTCCCTTACATCTCAATCCAATCTACCAGCCAAACTTCTCAGCTCCTCCCGTCCGATAGATCCCCAATGAGACAACTTGTCACTGCCTTTGCAGCAACTCCTCCACTGTTGCCAGCCACTGTCAACCCAGCTATGTCACTGAGCTCCTGCTCCACCCACCCAGGACTATTCTCAGAAGTCAGAGCTGTCCTCTCCAACTTCAGTTGGATCACGTCATTCCCGTTCCTGACCCCTCCCTCAGAGACTTCTAATTTCACTCCAAGGAAAATCCCAAGTCCTCACAAGGGCCTATATGACCCTACACAATGAGGTCCTGCATTGCTCTGACTTGTGTCCTCCTCTCTCCCCCTTGCTCACTCTGCTGTAGCCACACTGGCCTCCTTGCAATTCCTGAATGCTCCAGGCACATTCCTGGCTGAGGACACTCTTCCCTCAGACACCCACTGGGCTCACTCCCTTCACTGCAAGGCTCTGCACACCCTCAGCCTACCTAAAACTTCCACTCCACCCCATCCTACCATGACCTGCCCCTTTCCGTATTTTATCCTTCTTCCATGACCCTTATTTTCTTTTAGCAACCTCTATATTTTGCTGTTTGTTTATCTCTCCCCAAAAAATAAAAGCTCCCTGAGGGCTGGACTTTTATCTAATTGGTTTATTTCTGTGTCCTCAATCCTGACATCAGTGTGGCAATAGATTCAATAGGCATTTTTCGATTGGATGATGTAATACACAAATGGGGACAATGAGGTTCAGAGAGGGGATGGTATATGGATAGCCCATCAGGTTCTTTCCAACCCCAAGTTAACAGAAAAGATGTATGAAGCTCACAGGGCAACCCTGGAGAGCACTGGGTTTTGTAAACAGTACCAGCCCCTTCCATGAAAGAGGCCCTCACCCTGTCCTCAGAGCTTGCCTTGCTTCCAAACCAAGATCAGAGCTCAAAGGCAAGTTGGAGGGTTCCAGGAAGGGCAGGACCTCTGTGGGAGGAAAGGGAGGGCCCACTGGGGGCAAGGAAGGGCAGTGTGCAGGAGGAGCCCACATGGAATGGAGCTTCCAGCTGGGTCTCTCTTAGGGAGAATGCCTTCTCCCTCCACATTACCTCTCACAGCCCAGCTTCAGGAGGTCCCACAACAAGGAGAACAAGCAAACTTTGATCTACTACCTCTGTGCTACCAGCCCAGAGCTGAGCCTGGGCAGGAGACAAATGGCCATCCCCAGCCATGATGATCTTTCCCACAGATGCTGAAGGATCAGCACCTGGAACAGAGACATTCCCTAGCCCCATTCTCCTTTGCCGGGCTCTCTGTGAACCAGGAAAAAGAGTAGAACTAAGTTTTTAGGACAAGAAGAAAGAATCTGCACTGGTTTGGATTAACATTAAAATGCAGGCCTCATTCACATCCACCACAGGTACGTTAAGCAAACACAAAAGTGACAAGAGGCACAGTACAATGACAGAGGAGCCTATGGTTTTCACGGTGACAAGGTGCGCCTTGCCCACATGCCATTCATTAAGGCTTTTCACTCTGATGATGCATGAAATTACCCACCCTGACGGAGCGGCGCCTACTTTATGCCAACTAGCAACATGGCATCCTCTCATTATCCTCTTGGTCACAAATCCACCTGGAGGGGTGTGATTAATGAGAATCTCATAAAACCTGGGGGAATGGGCCATCCCTGGAGCCCTCTAAGAGTGAAAATGGCATTCACAGCAACATAAATCACCATGTGTCGATCCCCACTTCCTCACTGTCACACCTTGGTGAGCCACTCCATGGCCTCCAAGATATGACACGGTTTCCAGGACAGCAGAATCTGCTGCTCTCGGGGACACCTTGTACCCCACTTCACAGCAAGGTCAGAGTTCAGCTCTGATGATCCCAGCACCTGCTGGCTCTGGGACCTCCTAACAGGGCACAGAAAGAAGCAGGGTGTTTACATCAGGGGAAATGCTAAACGTGGAACAATGGCTGGATTCATTTTACAACTGTAGTCTTTTCCGATTTGTTCATAATTTTCTACACTATTGCTTCCAATTTGATACTGCTGGGCTGAGGATGACAATGAGAATGGGATAACAGATGATGAGCTCAAAATACTGAGCACAATATAGTCACCTTGCATGTATGTACAATCAATATGTCACTTGCAAGAAGGAGCCATTGGCCGCTGGGCAATGCTGGGAATGTAAAATGTCACAGAATTCAAGATGCATTTCTTATGTACTTAGGAGCTGTCACCATAGCTGCCTTGCTGCTCTGGAAGGGAAACGGGCTTAATGTTTCATAATCAGTTACCTTAGATAAATGAACTAGATGTCCTTACAGAGTACCGGAAGGACTTCCAAGTGACCCCTTTTGCTTGGCTTGGCAGAGGTGCTCTGTACTGGAGTACAGGTTATACACTGCACAACTCCAAGGGCACAGTTTCCCCAGACTACACTGTGATGGGATCACTACTGTACAATGACATGCAGCAACCCTGTGGTTATTTGAGCAACTTGGAGTCAATATTCCTAAGGGCTTACGGGAGCATCACAAAAATGGATCACAAAGACTCAGCCACACAGTGACCACGTAGATAGACCCAGCCACACAGTGACCATGTAGAGACCTCTGAATTGCTAGTGCAGTTCACTGTCTGTTACCAGGCTCAGGAGGGAAGGGGCCATTCCATCTATTCAAGATATTCTGGTTATAATAATAATTAATTAACAATTATAATAATATCTCATCTCTACCATACAGACATATGCATGTGTTAACCATTTTATTACTTGAATATTATTAAAACTCCCTAAATTTGGCAACTCCTTTAAAACATGATCTTTGTTGAGAGCCACTTCAGCAAGCTTTTAGGAAGACAATGTTATAAAATGTATTAAAATATAAGATTCTTTTTGGTTTTATACATTTTTTTTCCAAGGGCAAAACAGACGATTTAAATACAAGTCTAAACAGAATTACTCTGTCAAAGGCAGCAGTTAATGACAAAATGCGTTCTCACTTCCAGACACTCACCAGCATCTTTCAACTCTTCTCTCAGGGAAAAAGGGGGTCTGGTATTTTATTCTTCTTTTCTGCAAGGTAATCTACAATTTCTTGTGGATTGCATTAACTCCTCCACATCTGTATCAGCAGTTTCAAACCCAAATTCCTCCTCCACAGCCATGATAATCTCCACTTGGTCCAAATTGTCTAAGCCTAGGTCTTCCACAAAGTGGGAATTTACTGACAGCTTCTCTGGGTCAACCTTGTCATAGACTTTCAAGACGTAAAGAACGTGGCCCTTGATTCCCTTTAACAGCAAAGGGGGTGCATCACTAAACTGGCAGCACAAGTGTGTAACTGGAAACCGTGCAAGCTGCAAGGCAGGCTAGGGAGCCCCAGGCTTCAGCCCAGCCCCCGCGGGGCACAGGGTGAAGCAGAGCAGTGGGATCGTGGCCAGCATGGGGCCCCAGGCAGCAGCGCAAAGGGGCAGTTGGCAGACGCATAGCTATCATGGCTATGCCAACCCAAGATGCACTTAAAATATAAGATTTTAAATATCCTGTGACCAGGGCTTCCAATCCTGAGAATTAATCCTATAAGACTAAGTCAAAGTATACAAATACATTTGCATGTGTGTGTGTGTGTGTGTGTGTGTGTGTACAAAGATGTTTATTGTAGCATGGCTTTTAATTTTTTAATAGCAAAGGAAACTATTTGAATGTATGCTGATAAGGGATCTGCTCAATGAATTATAGTATACGCATAAACTGCAATGCCATGAAGCATTTAAAATCATCCACTATAGCTATTTCTACTTGTAGACATTGGTGTGTTTTTTCCCCCTACATTCCCAGCAGCTTCCCATCTTTCTAATGTTTGGGGAATTAACTGTCTTATGATACCCTCTCCCCAAAGTAGAAGCCAGAAGTCTCACTTCCAGCCTCCTTCGTAGCCAGGACATAGGTATGTACCCTGTGCCACCAATGAGTTGCACCATACAACACTTCAAGAAGGAAGCGAGAAAGCAGGCTGAGAGGGGCAGCATTCCGCTGGTGACAAGTGCAGTCCCTCTGGCCTGCTCTAGGACCAGCAAGGCTGAGTCTCTGACAGAGAAGTGCTAGCAGTGCCGGTGGTGGGGTGATTTCATCAAGAATGAGTTCCCAGCAAAGCCAGCTGCAGCACCTCGGGCTTCCTGGGGGCATATCCTCATCAGGGCAGCTGTGCGGTGTGGGTTTCGCTATAGTTCCTCAAAGCAGAGCTCTAAACCCAGTTCTCTGACCCCCAACCTGTCCGTGAGCTGTCTGCTCTGCGGGTAGTAAGCTCCTTTCTTCTTAAGGAGCAGAATTAGCTTGCGCTGCCAGAAAGAAATCTAGGATATAGGTATCCTTGACTTTATAATCTCAACTTGGGAATAGCCCACTCTTTTTCTTCTCCCCCCTTTTTTGGATTTTATTCATTTATTTAAGAGAGAGAGCACAGGGGGCGCCTGGGTGGCACAGCGGTTAAGCGTCTGCCTTCGGCTCAGGGCGTGATCCCGTCGTTATGGGATCGAGCCCCACATCAGGCTCCTCCGCTATGAGCCTGCTTCTTCCTCCCCCACTCCTCCTGCTTGTATTCCCTCTTTCTCTGGCAGTCTCTTTCTCTGTCAAATAAATAAATAAAATCTTTAAAAAAAAAAAAAGAGAGAGAGAGCACAGAAGCGAGGAAGGGGAGGGGCAGAGGTAAAGGGCGAAGCAGGCTCCATGCTAAGCAGGGAGCCCAACGCTGAGGAGGGAGCCTGACACAGAGCTCGATCCCAGGACCCTGAGATCATGAACTGAGCTGAAGGCAGATGCCCAACCTACTGAACCACCAGGTGTCCCAAGGGAAGAACGCACACTTCTGAATACCACACATGGAGACCCCATAAGCCACCACTCAAGTGCCAGATTTGGACCTTCAGAATTCGACAGAAGGAGGTACCTTCGAGGTCTGCAGGGTGGCAGTGACTACCAGCTCCCAATCCAAGTGAAAGAGCATGGCCGGGCGGGTTTGCACAATTATTCTTGAATGTTTTATTGCATCATGCCCTTGTTGCCTTATAAAAGTGAATAAGAAGAAGAGAAATTAAAATGTTGATATTTACAACAAGAAGACAAGGTTTAGAGGCTTCATAAAATTGAAACAAATCACTGGGGCACCACAAGGAGAAAGTCTTTAGCCTTGATTTGTTGCTCATCGGACTTAGGCTTATGGACTTTGTGGTCAACTGCAAAGTAGAAGAACAAATTGTGAGCATCTGAACAGGATGACAGAATAATTGAGATCTCCGCAACGGCAATCACCGGAGAAAATGTACGTTGATTATTCACTTTTGCATATTTCACTTCTAAACATCGTTTCAGAAATGGATTCTCTATAAAAACAGGAGACTGCCCGTACCTTCTGAGGTACAGTAAGTAGGATACAGGAGAGCAGCTGTAGGTTTGACCCCAGCTTTAAAGCGTACATGTGTGCATGTATGTGATGTAGACATTTACAAATCGGGACATATCCCCTGTGAGCACTGAAAAGTTAATGCTGTGGGTTGAGACAGTAAAGGAATCTCATTGACTATTCCACACAGGCTTGAACTGTTTGAAATCCTGCAATGAGAAGTTTTACTTACTCTTACAACCACCAAAACCTTAAAGGTATTTCTACCATAAAGAAAAAGGATGATGGTTCTTCAGAGCTTTCCAAGACCTGGGGCCATTGTGTCTTGATCAAGAGACCTCTGTTCTGGGGGCGCCTGGGTGGCACAGCGGTTAAGCGTCTGCCTTCGGCTCAGGGCATGATCCCGGTGTTATGGGATCAAGCCCCACATCAGGCTCCTCCACTATGAGCCTGCTTCTTCCTCTCCCACTCCCCCTGCTTGTGTTCCCTCTCTCGCTGGCTGTCTCTATCTCTGTCAAATAAATAAATAAAATCTTTAAAAAAAAAAAAAAGAGACCTCTGTTCTGTCTTGGACCTTCCTTCAGGCGTCACGTCTGCCAGGACACCCCTCTGCGCCTGGTGTCTTGACTCCCCAAATTAGGGGCTTGGCACACACTATCATGACAGTGCTCTGGAGTTCTTCACAATGAACACGGGGCTCCACGTGCAATCCAGGGCAGAGCAGGCTGCCCACTGGAAGGCGCCCCTCCCATAGAGCTGTCAATAGATACAAGCACCCAGCCCTGTCTTGAGAGAAACTGCTTGATGATGTAGTACAGCATGAACAAGACTAATTGATTATCCTGTTTAATAAAGTGAGATCCTGCCCCAGGGGCAGCAGAGGCCACAGAGCTCGCAAGGATCAGAGAGAAAAAAGAGCAAAGCCGACATGACCTCATGCTTACAGGGAAGGAGGTGAGGGCTTGGCAGCAACTCAGGAAGACCCAAAACAGCGCGTAGAGAAGACCTGAGGACATGACAGAGCTTTTCTTACTCTAGCACTTCACGGGGAGGCAACTCCTCCTTTCTAACATTTCCGATGATTATTTTTATTCTTCCAGTAAATTCTAAAAAAATTCCTTCAATTCAACTTACCAAACTAAAGCAATGGTGGGGAAAAGGGTAAGGGTGTCATATTTTGTAAAATGCATCATTGCCAGGGCCACAGGGATGTGCTCTGAGAGGAAAAGGAGCGTGCATTCAGCTCAGATGCCAGGCTGTCTAGGGGAGACATATAATCTGTGCTTTCAGCCAGACAGCCCTCCGGTCACTCAAGTTCAAGCTTGCTGAGAATGATCATTCTGGTTCTCCTTTACTCCTTTGGTCCAACATACAAGTAAAAAGTCACACTTTTCTTTTTCTTTATAATCTTGTGGCGGAGGCAGGGACTGAACCCACGAAACGCAGAGTGGAATTAAAATTGCTGCTGGCGTTCCCTCCCTGCCTGCTGGTGCTGTCTCCGTGAGCTTCAGCCCCTGCTGTCCGCGAGCCTCGCCCTCTGTGCTGCTCAGCATCTGTGTCCTGGAGACTCTGCAGACGGGTCTGGACCCTTCCTGGTCCCCACACTCACAGTGATGACAACAGCAGTGCCCCTGTTAGAACCACTGAGGGAGACTCCCTGCCTACATGGGGTGGCAATGGCAAGGGAAGGAAGAAAGGAGAGCCTGCATTTCTTACCTACTGCTCACTTATATTGGACTGGATGACAGCCCCTCCTGCCTCTCTGCTCCCTCAAACAGACTTGTTGCTGATAACCTGCTTTGTTGGTTATTTTCCACTTGCCTCTCCCCCAAACCCATGCCCTGTCTTCCTTCTGGCTCTGTGCTCCAGGAGGCTGATCTCTGTGGACCATGGGCAGGACCTACCAGCTCCCTTTACCTCTGGCTCTGGTTGGGTTCTGCCCGTAGGAAGTGACAGTAGATCAGAGGGTAGGAGAGACAGGTTGGGTATTTCTCTACTTCCTCCCTGCTTTTCCATCATCTCTCTACAACTATAGCTTCTGCCAGGCAGCCCTCCTCCATAGCTTAGTTCTCATGGGGCTCTGTCAACATTATGTCCTCCCCTTGTCCCTTTGGTCCTAAGCCACCACTCAAGTGCGAGATTTGGACCTTCAGAATTCGACAGAAGGAGGTACATTTGAGGTCTGCAGGGTGACAGTGACTACCAGCCCCCAATTCAAGTGAAAGAGCATGGCCGGGCGGGTTTGAACCTCATTAAAACCTCTTCATTTGATCCACCGGGATGAAACCTGTTTCCTGTCAAGATTCTACCGAATATATCTGCCACTCTTTTGCTTTAGAGAGTCTGCTTTTTCCTCCTCAGTGGGTGATGCAGAGGGTCTCTGAACAAAGAGAAGGCCCAAAAGACACCTATGGTGCCAGGATGATGGGTGAAGCACACACTTTAGGTGTGTAGGCAAATGCTAATGCAGCACAGAGAGCAGCCACTTGGAAAGGACACCTAAGGGCAAGTATTTCTAATCGCGGGTGACGGTCAATGAGGCAAGCCAGCTAGATTCTCTGATCACAGAAGCCCTCGCTGTGATGATTTACTCATTCATTCAACATTTTTTTGGAGCACTTACCAGGTACCGGGTGCTTCATCAGGTACAGTGAGCTGACTTGTGGCCCCTGAAAAGACAGGTCCACATCTGAATCCCCTGAACCTGTGAATACGACCTTGTAAGGCAAGAGACAGGACTAACAATTTTGAGAGGAGGAGTTTATCCTGAATGATCTGAGTGGATCCTAAATCCAATGACAAGTGTCCTTATAATAGTGAGGGACAGAGAGATTTGACAGAAAGAAGAGGAGAAAGCAATGGGACCGTGGCGGCAGAACCCGGAGTGACTCAGCCACAAGCCAAGGAGAGCCTCCAGAAGCTGGACGAGGCAAGGAAGGACCCACCCCTAGAGCCACGGAAGGGAGCCTGGCCCTGCCAACACCTTGATTTTGTACTTCTGACCTTCAGAGTCGTGTGAGGACAAACTCCTGCTATTTTAAGCTATCTGGTTTATAGTACTTTGTCACAGCACCCGAGGACACCCATACACTAGGTTCTGAGGATACAGCAGGAATCAAGACATACATGGTCCCTACCATTCTAGAACAGGAGAACAAACAGAAAATGAAAATGAAAAAGTGAACAAAGATAAATCATTACAAACTGTGTGAGTTCACTGATGTACTTAGAGAAAACTGCAGTACCTTATTTGGATTGGTGGTCAGGGCAAGAGAGGTGACCTTTGAGCTTAGACTTAAAGGATGAGAGGTAGTCAGCCACAGGAAGCTCTTGGGGAAGAGTGTCCAGGCAGAGGAGACAAACCAAAGGCCCAGAGGTGGGGAACAGACTAGCATGTTCTAGAAACACAAAGAAGTCCAGTGTCATTAGAATGAGGTCGGAGAGGTAATGAGGGCCAGGACACCCAGACTTTTGGCCATGGTAAGGCCTTGGCATTTTATTCTATGGTGAAAAGGCATCTGATGGTTGAGGATGGAATGCTGTGAGACACTTTAAGTGTTTATTTCAATCCCTCCTGTTATTGGTGAGAAATAGCTTGGAGGGGAGATTGCAGGAGAGCAGGGAGGCCAGTTAGTAGATGGTTGCAGTCTTCTTGGCAAGCAATGAAGATGGATTGTGGTGACCCCTCAGAGATGGAGAGAAGAAGATGGATTGAAGACACATTTTGGAGATAGAACTGTCAAGAATTAATGGGTGTGGGATATAAGAGAAAGACAAGAGTTAAGGAAGATGCTGAGATATTATGTTTGAGGAACCAGGTACATGCCAATGAGTGGCAGCTAAAAGCAAGAGAATAAAGGAGGTGATAAACAGAAGTTAAAAAACAGAAATAAGAGGGGGCGCCTGGGTGGCACAGCGGTTAAGCGCCTGCCTTCGGCTCAGGGCGTGATCCTGGTGTTATGGGATCGAGCCCCATATCAGGCTCCTCCACTGTGAGCCTGCTTCTTCCTCTCCCACTCCCCCTGCTGTGTTCCCTCTCTCACTGGCTGTCTCTATCTCTGTCGAATAAATAAATAAAATCTTAAAAAAAAAAAAACAGAAATAAGAATTGGAAAAGTTTGGACCAAGGAGTGCAAGGGCGAACATTCCCATTCGGTTCAGTAGCCCTAGGGAGTTGCTCTGTGGTTTAATAATTGCTGGTCCCAACTTCTGGGCAAAAGTTGTAAGGACCAACCTTTTCCAAGGTGAACTATTCCTTTCTGGGCTAACACCTCCCACCCCCAAAAGAGGGGTCACATATCAACTCAATAAAGGAGGCATTGATTAACCACCTTTGGTGTACGCGGCATAACTCCAAGCCTGCAAGAAGTTAAGCATGGCCACCCCCTGAGCCACAGGATGCGCATTACCCTTGTTTCTTCGGGCCTCAAAGGGTCTGCTGGGTGCTAACACTGCAAGCCAGAGAAAGGGACTCAGTGCTCACTTTTAAAAATTAGAAACAAAAATCCCCACTCATTCTGATGAACGCTGATATCCAAACATCATTCCAACAGATGTATTAGCTAAACATAAATGTGACAAAGATGTGACCAATTAGAAGACGTGCCCACGGTTATCATGGCAACAACGGGCACATTGCCCACATCGCATCTTTTAGGTGCTTCATTTTGGTTATAAAATTATCCACAGTCCATGCTAGGGGTGGGGTTCCTATGCCCCAAAATTACCCTATATACACGTGCTCACTCCTTGTGAGCGTCAAGTAACGCAGCCTTAGGCTGTAGACAAAACAAGACACACACACCCACACATGCACGTTCATAGCCCAGAGCACGTGAGGGCTGAGTCAAGGTGTGGGTTGTTAGTGCAAAAAGGCCTTTAGAAATGATGTAGCTTGGCCTCCTCCTTCTGTGTGTGGGAAACTAAGGTGAAGGGAGGGGCAGGAATTCTAAAATCCCCTCTTGCTCACACATGTCATCATCCCCAACTTGCAGACTTCTGTAGGTCACACACTGTTTTGTCCCCGTGGCCCTGTCTCCTCAGTAGACATGCTTTCTGAGGGGAAGCTCACCCCGCGAGGCACCCCGGCCATGTAGAGGCCTCCACAGGATCCCAAACTCTTTGAATTCCAAGGTGACACCCTGGATTGAACACTGTCTCTGGAAATCTCTTTCACAGGAAAGGATCCCTCCCTGCTGTAACTCAGGCCCCTGCCTAGAATCTATTCTCTCCTGCTGAGGATTAGTGGTTCTGCCTCTTGAACAGGAAATGAGTTCTTCCCTGTTTATTGTGGTCAAATCCTAAAATGAAGTCAATATAGCAGTCAAGGCTGAATACGTGGAGATCTCTTTATTAATTCATGAGACACTTTGCAGTCCCCCACTGTCCACGCTGAGATGGATGGAAACCAAAAAAGAAGTGCAAGCGAAATTATGCCTTTGATAACTTCTGCTTAACTGGCCCGTCAGCGACCAAGAAGATTAAACGCTTGTGATTTATTCCCACGTTAATCTCAACATGCCCTCACACACACACGCACACACACACACGTGCCCATGCTGCTGAGAGACCTCCCCAGGCGGCCTTTCTGATGCCACCCCTACACGCTGCAGTGTGAAATCAGAGAAAGGTCAGTTCTCACAGGCCAGCACGGAAGGCTCATTATTCCTCATTGACTCCTTCATTCCCGTGCTCATTCGACCTCTCCTCTTCAGCTTCTGTACTTGCTAAAAAGAGTCTTGCACTGGGCAGGAAGAAGATTCCAGGGGGGCCTCAGTTTACTCATTTCTAGGCAAACAGTCAATTCCTCACAGCTCTTGCTGTGCCCCCCTCCCAGGCCTTATGCAACCTGTTCCCTAGCTCTAGGCTCACTTTCCCAGTGGGAAAAAGGTGCTTGATAATAATCATCACAGCCACTACGGATCGAAGCATATTATGTAGGGAGTCCTTGACATCACCTAGCTCCTGTAATCCTCACCACAACCCTCTGGAGCACAGTTCGTTTGCTCATTTTACATACTAGAATTCTGAGGCTCAAAGAAGTTACACAGCCTGCCGGAAGACACTAGGCTACAAAATAGAGATTCTAAGCCAAGGTGACCAGACTTGAGCACCCATGTTTTCACCAGCCCCCATGCCCTGGGGACAGTCCTCATACACCAGCACGCTGTCCAGTCAGTGGTTTTACCCATCCCTGGACTGCTTGGGATCACAAATGGTCACAGCCTGTAATCCCAGAGGCTTTCCAAGGATCATTTTGTTGGTGCCTCTAGGTGAAGTCTTCTTGCTATCGTTTCTACTAGACTTCTACTGATGGTGCTGGTCATATGGAAGGGACTTCTCCTAACCTGGCCTTCAGTCCTCCCAGTGCTGAGGGCAGAGCCATGGGGATTCCAGGCAAAGGAGAGAGGAGAAAAATGGCACACATCCTTGAGGCAGAGTTCCTGGTGCAAGTGCAAAGGAATGAATCCACAGAGAAGCTGGGATTTGGGCCCTTTCCAGGGGGAACACAGGCCTTGGGGCTGCCCTGGCCCCACTTTGAGCTTCGGAGGGCTGTCTGGTATTCTCTCCAGAGGGAGAAGCCCAGGAGACTTCTCTCTGGACACATGGCGATCACGTCCCCTTGCCCTGTTCAGCCTCCTGCATGTGGTAACATATCCACAAACCTGCACCTCCACACCTCCCCTCAGTCCTAAGCTGCAGAGCAGTGTTTCTAACTGGCCACCAACATCTGTCCCCACCAGTGACCCACAGACTTTACAAACCCAACAAGGTTCAAACTCGACTCACCATCTCTTCCCCACCCCCACCTCCTCCTGTTTCTTACTAATCTACATCTAGTCTGGAACCAGGCTCCAGACCCCAGAAACTCCCTCTCTCCTCCCTCAGTGATCAGGCCCGATCCTTCCTCCCCACAACGGCTACCTGTGTTCAGGATCTCGGCACTGCCTGTCTCTTCAGCTCTCATCTGCCTGAGGCTAAGCCAGAGCCTCCAACAGGCCTCCTGCCTCTAGCCTCTAGCTACCCGGGTCCATCCACACATTTAGCCAGAGTCAAGTGCAACCCTCCGTCAAGTTGCTGCCCAGCTCCAAGGCCGCCATGCCTGCCCGTACCCCCAATACAAGATGCTTTCAAAGCATGCCATCTTGTTGTCCGACAAGAGGTACATGATGGCAGACTCTTCAAAGACCTTTCAAGAATGGTGTTAAGAGTCACTTACTGAACAAATGTGCCTTGAGTATCTACTGTGAGCCAGGCCATTTTCTAGAAGCTACGCACAGAGTGGTCAATTACACAATGAGTCCTTATGTTTGTGGACAAAGGGCCCTATTGAGGGAGACTGTGAGCAAAGGTTGAACAAAGTGAATGGAGTATAGTATCAGACAGTGATGTGTTGCTAGGAGGATTAAAAGCATGAACCGATGTGGTACACTCAGAACACAGCCTGGCATGTAGTAAGCACTCAATAAATGTTATCTAGTAAACTCTGAACACCCCAACAGAAGTAGCTCTTGGCCTCAGTACTCTGATTACTTCTCATTCTCCAGATGTGAAAATAGAACACAAGAACCCAAGTTCACAAAATGATTGAGCAGTGGGTCCAGGCTTTTAGCCCTGGCAACGTGACCCCAGGATCTACCCTCCTACCCACTGTGCTACGCCACTTCTCCAGGAGACCTGGTGGAGTTGGTGCTGTGTTAGTTTGGGTTCTCCTGGAAGCAGAACCGAGACAAAGATTTATCAGCAGGTGGTTTAAGAGGTGATTCCGGAGAGCCCTGGTCAGGGGGTGGGAAAGTGAAACAGAGAAGGGAAGGCAGCCTCGAATGGGTGTGTCATCAAGAAGCCAGCAAGCCCTGTGTGTCGATGGAACCCCATCCTGCTGGGCCCTTTGGGATCCAGTGTAAAACTCATTGCCTCCAAATCTCCTTCCCATCCAAAGGGCTGATGGTATTTCTATACCAACTCCCCTCCCACGGGTGGAGGGCTGCTTTCAAGGGCATTAATTCTCTGGTACTCTGACTTGCATTTACACAAGCAGAGAAACTACCTGGGCAAGGAGATGTAACTGCTGGCAGGTCGAAGTCAGACTCCATGCATAGAAGTGTACAGGTCCAAGGGGATGTGTTGAAGGCACCAATGGTAGCTGCTAGAGCATTCAAGGCAGAGGGGACCCCTGTGAGAGGGCTAGCAGGTGAGAGCAGCCTGTGGGCTCAAGCAGCAAAAGAGCCATGGCTAGGACTCACCCAAGCAGTGTGGTGAGACTAGCAGCCAGAGGGAGTGTTAAGGTAGACCAGGTAGGGACACATGGACCATGACACTGAGCTGGCATTTCAATCTAAATATGATGAGGATGCCATGAAGTTCTAGCACAGGAGTGTGACTTTATGTCTTTAAGACATCATTATGGTCGCTGGGTGGAAAATAACCTGAGGGGACAAGAAAAGAAGAAGGAAGATTAATTAGGAGGCCGGGATAGTAGTTCAGGTGACAGATAAAAGATAGCTTGGACTGGAGTGGTATTTTACTTGTATGTGTGTGTGTGTGCCATACTGTTTTGTTTTTTTTTTTAATTCCAATAGAGTTAACATAGAGTGCTATATTAGTTTCAGGTGTACCATCTAGTGATTCACCCATTCCATACATCACCCAGGGCTCATCACAACAAGGACACCCCTTAATCCCCATCATCTATTTCACCCATCCCACGACCCACCTCCCCTCCAGTGACTATCAGTTTGTTCTCTAGAGTTGAGAGTCTGTTTCTTGGTTTCTCACACTCTCTCCTTTGCTCATTTGTTTTGTTTCTTAAATTCCACATATGTGTGGAATCATATGGTGTTTTTCTTCTCTGACTTATTTCATTTAGCATTATACTCACAGGGTGGCATTTTAATTGGGGTTGGATTCAGACTACAGTTTGAATTTACAGTTGATAAAGATTAGCAATGGAATGGTCCTGGGGTATGAGTGAAAGAGAAGAGTCATTTATTGAGATGGAAAGATTAGGGGAGACACAAGTTCAGAGCAGCGGGTGGGGAATCCAGAAGTCAGTTTTGGACATTCAATAGTTGAGATGTCTATTAGTGGCCTACTGGATCCATGAGTCTAGTGCTCGATGGAGAATTTGATTGAATCTGCTATGCTGTGACCACACCACCTTTCCTTGCCTCTTCAGTGCTCCAAGCCTTCAGGAGAGCCCATCCAGGACACCTTGGGCAGTGACCAGTGTGTATGTGGTGTAGAGGGCTGGCCCAGCCTGGAAGAAGGATGGTGGATGCAGGAGCACTGTGGGGGGCGGAAAGGTATCAAGATTGGAACTCTGAGCCTGAGTGGTCTGGAGAAATGTTAGCTCCCGGCAATAGTGGGGTGCACCCAGGACACCATCTTCAAGGGGATAGACAGGAGATTTTTTCCTCTTTTCTTTGGGTCCTCAGGGCACAAAAGCTGAATGAGTCATATTGTTCAATTCAATACATACAACCTTCGCTGGTCCACGCAGGGCTCGTGGGTTTTGTTTGTTTTTTTTTTATTATCTCCCCTCGTATAGGGACTGTCTCTAACATATTTATTAATGCCACGAGACATGTGGGTGTCCAAAAAAACACGTCACTTTGTTTTATGTATGTTTGTTTTGAGAATTCGAAATGTGACTTCATTCTTCTTTACTCAACACTATGTTAAGATCTATTTGCATTACCACATAAAAATCTAGTTTATTTTTATCAATTACTGTGAAGTGAGTTTTTTTTTTTTTAAACAAATGCATAGACCTTACATTTTTTCTATTCTCCTAAAGAGACACACCTGGGCTCCCTTAAACTCCTTCACAAACTATGCTGTAAGAAGTAGCGTCAAAGATGGCACTGGAGGAGATAATGCTAAGTGAAATAAGTCAAGCAGAGAAAGACAATTATCATATGATTTCTCTCATCTATGGAACATAAGAACTAGGAAGATCGGTAGGAGGAGAAAGGGATAAAGAAAGGGGGGATAATCAGAAGGGGGAATGAAGCATGAGAGACTATGGACTCTGAGAAACAAACTGAGGGCCTCAGAGGGGAGGGGGGTGGGGGAATGGGATAGACCGGTGATGGGTAGTAAGGAGGGCACGTATTGCATGGTGCACTGGGTGTTATATGCAACTAATGAATCATCGAACTTTACATGGGAAACCGGGGATGTACTGTATGGTGACTAACATAATATAATAAAAAATCATTAATTAAAAAAAAAAGAAGTAGCATCAAAGAAAGATAAGTTGTTAGTAGATAACCTTTAAGACTGGAAATTTTCCTTTTAGATTTTCTCGGAGCATTTTTTTAAATGAAGAGATGGTGAACATTATCAAATGCTTCACATGCATCTACTGAAACGATCATGAGATTTTTCTCCTTTATTCCATTAATATAGTAAATCACATTGATAGATTTTCTGAAGCTTAAACTTTCTTGAATTCCTTGGATAAACTCAATTTAAACTGCATGTGTTTTAAAAAATAAACCATTACCTCTAATTAGCTAATATAGTTAGGATCTTGACATGGATGTTTATGGTGAAATTGGCCTCTAATTTTCCCGAATTGCTTTCATCCCGTTTTGGAATCAAGATCACAGTGATCTGATAAAATTATGTGAACAGTTTTCCCTCTATTCCTGTCTTTTTGTAGCAACTTTATAAGATAGGGATTATCTCTTCCCTGAAAGATTAATCATAGCTGTAAAACTATCTGAAGGTGGGGTTTTTTTTGAAAGGAGGATGACGATCCCATTTCAGTTTCTTTAAAGGTTACAGTTCTAAGATCTTGGGCCACTCTTAGCACTTTTGCATTTTTCAGCAATGTTACGTAGTTTATCAGAGCATCCAATTTATTAGCACATAACGATACATTCTTTCACTTATATTTTGTTTATTCACATTTTCTCCTTCCTTTCCCTCTCCTATCAATCTTGCCAGAGGCGGATCTATTTCATCAGTCTTTCTAAAGAACACTTTCAGTCTTGTTCATTTCCTATTTGTTTTTGTTCTCTAGGTTTATTTATTTCTGCCTGGACGCTTATTTATGTACTTCCTTCTTGTTTATTTGGGTTTACCCTGTTTCTCTCTTGAATGTCCCAAGTCGAAAGCTTAACTCTCTTGTTTTCATTCTTTCCTAACTTCTGCAGTATTTAAGGCTGTAAATCTACCTCCAAGTAAATTTGAATATGATCCACAAAATTTGATGTGTGGTGCTTTCACTGCCATTCACCTCTAAGGATTTAAAAGTTTCTCTTCGATTACTTGTGCGGCCCAATGATATTTGGTAGTATTTTTCAGATGTCTAGACCTAAAGGATTTTTCAATGTAATTGTATCATGATCAGTAATTGTGTTGTGTATATGATGTTGATTTCTTTACATTTACTAAAGCTCCTTTTGTGGCCTAGCACATAAATTGTGTCTGTTCCATGCGTACATGAAAACATTTTGTTTCTTGGAGATAGACTGGAACAAACTGCATTACTATAATCTTCTATCTTTGCCTATTTTTATATACTTCAACTACTCGTGGTGGAGAGGATGTATTAAAATCTTCAACTATGTTTTTTGATTTATTATTTTTCATCCTACATCTGTCAGTTGCTGCTTTACGTATTCTGACTTTATATTGTATGGGACATATATGTTCGTATTCACTATATTTATTGATGTATTATTTATTTTACCAATATATGACATCTTTATTTTCCCCTTCTAACATTTGATGTCTTCAATTATTATTTCTTTGATATTACAATCTTTTTTTTTTTTTAAAGATTTTATTTATTTATTTGACAGAGATAGAGACAGCCAGCGAGAGAGGGAACACAAGCAGGGGGAGTGGGAGAGGAAGAAGCAGGCTCCCAGCGGAAGAGCCTGACGTGGGGCTCGATCCCACAACGCTGGGATCACGCCCTGAGCCGAAGGCAGACGCTTAACCGCTGTGCCACCCAGGCGCCCCTGATATTACAATCTTTATCAGGGCTAGTTTTGGTAAATCTTTTTCTATCTAAACTTTCTGTATATTTTTGTTTTTAGTATGTATCTTACAGGCAATACATTGCTTGATTTTATCTTTCTAATTTAATTAGAGTCTTTCTTTATACTTTGGTTAATTAAGTTTTAACTATTTACATTTATTGTAATTCCTCTTACATTAATATTTATTTCTGCCTTTTTAAAACTTCCAAATTTCCATGCCTGCTTCCCCCCCCCCCTTTTACTTTGGTATATTCTGCTAGGTGGATGTAATTTTCTTCAGCTGGTTTGGAAGTTATACATTCTGTTTTTATTGTCCTAGTAGTTGTTCCTAAGTTATTAAAAACAGTTCTATCAATTTCTTAAGCTATCAATATATATTTTTGTCCTCCAGAGAAACAATTTCAGAGAAATAGACACACAAAACCAAACCGAAGACACAGAGAGAAGGAAGGGTACAAGGAAGGAAATAATTGAGGGAGCAAGAGGTCAGCAAGGAACAGGAAAAAAAAAAAAAAGAGAAAGAGAGTGAGAAAAACAGATAAAATTCACAAAAGAAGTGAGCATCTGAGGAAATAAAGCCAGGAGTCCTACACACCCAATGTGCTCAAATTTGGAGAGCAAGAAAAACTTTAGGGTTCATTTGCTCCTTGCAAATGAAATGTTCCCAGAGCATTTCTTTCTTCCCTTGCTTGGGAAAGCATTACAGATAATTTCATAATTATTTACTAAGTAGTCACTGTGTTCTAGGCCTTCTTTTGGTCTTGAGGACAAAGCCGTGACAAGTAGACCATCTCCTTGCACTCCTAGATTCAAGGTCAAGACAAATAGTTTAAAAAGCAATGACAAGGCAAACCATTAAAGATTCTTAACTCTCAGAAACAAACTGAGGGTTGCTGGAGGGGAGGGGGTGACTGGGTGATGGGCATTAAGGAGGGCACTTGACGTAATGAGCACTGGGTGTTATATACAAAGGATGAGTAACTAAATTTCTACTCCTGAAACTAATAATACATTATATGTTAACTAACTTGAATTTAAGTAAAACTTAGAGAACAGGGGACATACAGAGCACCTCAGGAACATTCAGCAAGGGGAATCGTCCCATCTGAAGTGATGTCTAAGCTGAGGTTGGAAGGCTCTAAACTCCTCTGCCAGTGTTTAGAGAAGGCTCTAAACTTCTCTGCCAAGGGCAGAGATTGGCCTTAACCACTGTCACGCTGTAGGCACTGCTCTTCTGCATCCTCTGTGTCAAGATGTGGTCAAGGCCACAGGGCTTGCACTGGGCACCGAGCCAGGTATCTACAAACAGCCCATTTTCTCTCAGTGCATAAGCCCACAATTCACACGGTCCCCACCTGTCCCGTCTCCCAGACCATGTCCGCGGGTGAGTGCAAACTGATGTCAATGTGATCACTTGGTTCCTAAGGCCTCCCACTTCTCCACTTCACCTGCCTACATACTTGCTCACTCTCTTAATTTTCTCTTATGCACAACTGCACTCACTAATTCAGATGGATCAAAGAAGGAGTCTGAGTGGGGAAATCCTTGAAGGGAAAAAAAGCAGTTATCGTTGTTTCCAAGGAGCTACAGTCAATCCAGTGAGGCCCAGCTCCGATGCAATCCATACTGGCTTTAATGGATAGAAACAGAACAGTGCAGAAATGGTAGAAGAGGTTACGAGCTTCTGCTCTGGAGACAATCACCTGTGTTCAAAGCCGGATTTGACCACTTACTGTCACTGTGACCTTTGGAAGAAAGCTGAGTGCTCCGAGCTTCCGTTTCCTCATTTGTAAAGACATCGGCAATAGCTTCCCAAGGTGGGGAAGACAGAACAACACCTTGCTTGTCACATGCTTAGCTCAGAGCCTGGTACTTAACAAGCGCTCAAAAAAGTAGTTGCTTAGTATTAGTGTGAGGATAACTAATAGTATTAGTACTGACATTAGCATTAGCATTGACATTACTCTTATAGCCCAGCTTGGGAGTACTAACGAAAGAGAGAGCATCACTATTTTCTCTGGTGAGAAAACAGAAAGTGGTTTCCGATGGACGCATAATACTTCATCTATGCTATGTATTCATCATGTCCTAGAATGGGTTTCAACAAAATACAAAGCTCTGGTTCCCAAAGACAACTTTGCAATTAAGTAAGTGGATAATAACAGATTCTTTATGGACTCCTATGCTATCCTGAAGTTTGCACCAGTTGCTTCATTTAAAAAGCCAAGCTATCTGGTCACATTCTTATTAACTTGTCCTTGTATATTCATTAATTCATTCAACAAATATTGATTGGATGCCTAGCAGAGAGGCATTTCACAAAGTAGGTATTCAATAAATATTTGTTGAATGTAAAAAACAATTGTGTCACCAGAATCTAACCATATGTGTTGCTTGATTATATCTATAAAACGTCTTGAGTTTTACTGTGCCTCACCTATGAAACACATTATCTGATCAATAGCCAAGAAATATGTACTTTTTGAGGGTTGCTTTAGAAAATTCACATTCCATTTAAATTTCACAGATTTCTCAAAAGGTGGGGACAAAAACCAAATTCTTTGCAGAGTGCAATGCTGTAAACAGATAAGCTCACTAAATAATCATTTACATTCCTAAACCGTGAGCATTTCTCTTTTCCATCTAATCCTCAATTTTTACATACTTTACTTTTTCATTTACAGGGGAAACGCTCAGCAGTGATATTATTATTTGCCAAATCACTGTCAGTATTTTCCCTCTGTGGCTAATCACTTCTGAGTTGAACAAAGTCAGGTTAGAATCTGAATTTGTCTAACTTTTCTCCAGATCAGACAATTATAGAATACAGACACCCTTTGAAGACATGTACCATGGAGGGAGTTAGAAATATGACAGCCCATTGTCCCTGCTAAAATGCTTCCCTGAAAAAAACCTATAGGTTGACAAGTTTAATTACTCTTGATTTTTATGCCTGCCTTTTCAAAATACTAAAATCTTCAGCCTATGAACACTGTTAGTGTTTTAAAGCACAGAGACAGGAGGGAGAGGCAAAAGCTCGGGTTATGCCAATCATGGTCCCAGAGCCCCTGGGATGCCCACAAGGCTGGGCCAGGAGAGCCTCATGGGGTCACAGCTCATGCTCCACATACTGGCCACAGGGGCATGTGTCACTCTCCTGCCCTTAACTCAACGGCTTATGTATTTAACTGTATGCATCAAGGAGGCCTTGTCGCATTGTGCAAACCAAACATATAAAACGAGACAATTCTTTATGATCATGAGTACATGTAAGCAGAAGATACCCACGGGCTGAGTGGAGGGGGAAAAAGCCAGTCTCAAAGGCTTACATACCTTATGATTTCGTTGATAGAGCATTCTCGAAGTGACAAAATTATAGTGAGAGAGAACAGGTCAGAGGTTGCCAGGGGTTAGGGTTGGGGGAAGGACATGATTATTACGGGGTAAGGTGAGAGTTTCTTTGAGGGGGCAGAACAGGTTTGTGGTGAGTTACTCAACCTACACGTGTGATAAAATATCATGGAACTGCGCACGCGCACACACACACACGCACGTGCGCAAATACAGGGATGCTGGTAAAATCCCAGTAAGGTCTCTAACTGAGTTAAAAAGTATGGTGTCAACACCGTTTCTCCAGTTTCGACGCTGCGCTGCAGTAGCATAACTACGACGACTGGAGCTGCTGTACGAAGGGTGCATGCAGACTCTAAGACACTAGGTTTGCAAATGCTTGTGAGCCTTCAACTATTTTTTTTTTAATTTGAAGGATATCAATATCCTTCGCCAGTACCCTTCCATGGGGCCCAGAGAACAGCTTCGTCACTTGAGAACGGAAGTGTTAATACAGGCCTTGCCTATATTACTGACAGCAGGAGGAAAGCAGGGGTAGCTGTCACACACGTGGTGTTCGTGGCACAGCGTGCGTTTCTGCCGTGCTCGAACAAGGGAGGAGGTGGGTCAGAAAGGGCCGTTTTCCAGGGACCTGGCTCCAGGAGAGAGAAGTTTGAGCAATGAGACTGTTACAGCCAGAAGTGCTCTATCACCTGCTGTGGGCAAGGTGTAAGCAGAGGGGGCGGCCAGGGCAGATGTAAGCAGAGGGGGTCTCACCAGGCCCCGTAACAGCCGACACAAGCCAGGGAGGCCATGCAGGAGGTGAGGCGTCTGGAAGCCAGGTTGTGTTTCTGCATAATGCTGGGAGCTCAGCCTGCAGAGAAGGTATGTGGAGCCATGTGTCTGTGTGGGGAGACGTGGCCTGGTTGCCGGGAGCAGATATCTGCAGGGCCGATGTGAATGAGACTCGACTCACACTGTATCAGTCCTGAGGGCAGGTCTTACATCTGTAGGTAGAAGCTAGATGAAAGCATTTTTCAACTCAATATAAAGAATTGTCCAGCACACCTGCTTTTGTCAGGTAAGACGTTCCCAGACACTGGAGATAGCTCAACATAGATCAATGACCATCTGTCCAGAATGCTATCAGGGGTCCCAATCAAGGGCATCCCCATCCCACTCTGAGAAGACGATACCGACAATGAGGACAGTGGAGGTGGGGGACCCTGCTATTTTCATAGGAGTGCAGCCCCCTCCTTTATTTTTTAAGATCTATTTATTTATTTGAGAGAGAGAGAGAAAGAACGAGAGAGGGGGCAGAGTGAGAAGGAGAGAGAGAATCTCAAGCAGACTCTGCGCTGAGTGTGGAGCCCACCACCGTCACGGGGCTCAATCCCACAACCCTGAGACCATGACCTGAGCTGAAATCAAGAACCAGATGCTAAACCAACTGAGCCTCCTGGGCGCCCCAGCCCCCTCCTTTTTAATTTTTTAACTCCATTAGCATGTATCTGCTTCCCTGAGTCCATTAACACTTCTGGGGTTCATCGTATCCCCAAATAAATCTTACCTCCCCAGCAGATCTTCAGGCCTCTTGTTAAGAGACATGGGCGCCACTGCTCCCTCAGCCCCCGTGGAGCTGGCACGAAGTGGGTGCAACAGAGAAGCTCTGGAAACATGCGAAGCCGAGTGAATGATGGCTGTGGCATGCCCAAGGCAAGAAGCCAGCCTGGGTGCCCGTTTCAAGTCCTCCTGCACTGAGAGGCCATATATTTTATGACCTCAGAGTGCTTCCTGGCACAGACTCCCCCCAATGGTGATCCATTCTCTTTTGCAGCTTTGTCAGTGTTTGGGTTTTCTACTTAGTTCTCCATGAACTAGCTATCATAGTTATAGCTCCCTAGGAAATGCCAACCAGTAACTCTATCGGAGTTTTTATTTGCTTGGACGGATCATTTTATTTCAGCAAGGTGTTTTATTAGTTTAGAGAGTCATGAATCACTTCACAGGTAGATGAAAGATGACCCAATACCCACAATTTTATATGAGATGTTGTTCTTTCTATGGAAGATCCTGTCTCCTTGATTAGGGATTGAGACCAACTCAATTTCATGCAAATGACGAAAACCAAATTGCATCAGCATACCCATGCATCTGCCTGGCCAGAGCTAGGAGGCTGACTCCAGCACCTACCCGGTTACCACCACTCAGAAAATCTTGTCATCAACACACAGTGTTGCAATGGCCCCAGACAGACTCCTGTGAGGCTCCTCTCTGAGGCATGTGTCCTCTTGGACCCAAACCACACTACTGACTCCTCGAAGTGCAATAGTGGCTTTCAGAAAGGAATTTTATTAGTTAGGATAGGCTCTGCTATCCTGCAGTAATGCCTGAACCCAACAAAAGTTATTTCTCATTCTCATCAGGGTTCCAATGAGGTAGGGCAGGCCACATTCCATGGTGACTCAGAAATCAACCCTACCCCATTCTATCTTGTCACAGCAGGAAGAGGAGAAGGAATAAAGCCTTTCTCCTTCCTTCTTCTCTTCCCTTTTTCCTCTCCCCTTCCCTCCTTCCTCCTTCCTTCCTTTTTTATTAAGACTTTATTTTTTCAAAACAGTTTTAGGTTCCCAGCAAAATCGAAGGGAAGATATAGAGATTTCCAATATATCCCCTGTCTCCTATACACATATAACTTCCCCATTACCAACATCCCCCATCAGAGTGGTACCTTCGTTACAATTGATGAACCTACACGGACACATCACAATCACCCCCAGTCCATAGCTTACACTGGGGCTCACTCTTGATATTGTACATTCTATGCGTTTGGACAAATACATCACGACATGTATCTGTCATCAGGGTATCACGCCGAGTAGTCTCACCACCCTAAAAATCCTCTGGTGCTCCACCCCCTCATCTCTCCAT
Organism: Ursus maritimus; assembly: GCF_017311325.1. NCBI lineage: Eukaryota > Metazoa > Chordata > Mammalia > Carnivora > Ursidae > Ursus > Ursus maritimus. The sequence continues at coordinate 59,259,312 of NW_024426663.1, read as the reverse complement.
GCCCTCCCCACAACTGCCGGCAGCCACTGATCCTTTTACTGTCTCCATAGTTTTGCCTTTTCTGGAATGTCATATAGCTGGGATCGTATAGTATATAATATTTTCAGATTTCAGTAATATGCATTTAAGGTTCTTCCATGCCTTTGCATGGCTTGATAGCTCATTTCATGTTAGTGCTGAATAATATTCTATTGCCTGGACATACCACAGTTTATATATTCATTCACCTACTAAAGGACATCTTGGCAGCTTCCAAGTTTCTGCAATTATGGATAAAGCTTCTATAAACACCTGTGTGCAGGTTTCTGTGTGGACGTAAGTTTTCATCTCCTTTGGGTAACTACCAAGGAGCATGACTGCTGGGTTGAATGGTTAAGAATATGTTTGGTTTGGGATGCCTGGGTGGCTCAGTCGGTTACGTGTCTGCCTTCAGCTCAGGTCATGATCCCAGGTCCTGGGTTCGAGTCCTGCATCAGTCTCCCTGCTCAGCGGGGAGCCTGTTTCTCCCTCTGCCTGATGCTCCCCCTGCTTGTGCTCTCTCTGACAAATAAATGAAATCTTAAAAAAAAAAAAAATAGGTTCAGTTTTATAAGAAACCACCAAACCATTCTACATGTTGTATTTCTCACCAATTAAAAAAAAAAGGAATAGCTTATAAGATCTAACACAATCTCATCTGCAAGTGAACCAGCCAAGCTGCTCAGATATTACATTACACTATTATGAAACTCATGTTATGGCATCTTCAATGTAAAGAATGCTATTGGCGAGCAAAACTCTTTCCAAATCCTGTTTTAATTAGAAAATTGATGGAAAATATAGAATCGCATCCCCATAACTACTTTTAAAAAATGTATTTGGAAGCCTTGAAATTACTGCATTATAAAAGAAATTGAACTTCGATATTTTTCTTCTATTTTATTGTTCTCTATTCCCTGAAAGCCTCCAACATTGTGTTTCTATAGCTCTGAATAGGATGTATTTCCCCCTTAAAATCTGTAGGTATTCTAATTATATGTAAATCAGTTCACAGAAATAAATATCCATGGTTAAGGGATATTTAAAATGTTAAAAGCTTCTTCTCAACTGTTCACTGTTTAAAGAAGGAAGGGGGAAAAAAGCCTATTTCCAGAACCCTGGTAGCTCTAAGCACCATTTTCCCTTTTCATGACTGCACGTAAGAAACTTCTAGTGTAATGCTCTGTTCTCCCGGGCTGTTCCCCTCTCTGAAACACCTCAAGTGGGGATCACAGTTTGAATCTGATTTTGAAGCAATTCCATGCTAATTTCCCTTCCTTAGCAGTGAAAACTTTTTTCCCTTTTATTCAGAATTGAAACACACAATGGCACAAAGACACTGAACAGAATTTAAGAAAGTTGTTCCCGCAACCATCTCTTTCATGCTGTCCTTCCCTCGCTGAAAACACAGCTACAGTTGTGTGTTTAAAACACAGTATTTCCCTGGCATCTGAATTCTGATCTATTGTAATCCCCTGCCCATAAAGACCCTCAAAGTGCTGGTGATTCCCAAATTCCTATCTCCACCCCTGAGTTCTCAGCTCACAGAGCCAACTCCCTATTTGCTGTCCGCACTTGGCCATCTCCTAGGCATTGCAAACTGAGTGTGTCCAAAACCTAATTCCGGATCGGCTGCAGGCCTGCCCCTCCCTAACTCCTCGGTCTCAACAAAGGGCAGCACCGTGCTTCTGGTTCCTCAGGGCAAAGCCCTTGCAGCATCCCTTGACTGTGTTCTTCCTCTCACATTCCACTTCCAACCCATCAGCTAAGCTCTGTTGGCCCCACCTTCAAACTATGTCCAGAATGTAACCATCTGTTACCCCTTCCACCATTACGACCCTAGTCCAAGCCACCACCATCACCTGCCTAAATTTTTAAACTTGATCTTAGTCAAAAGGAGGAGAATTTAGGCTATACCTGTCTAAATTTTGTCATGAACTTCTTCCTGAGACTGACCTTGTCCTCTTATAGTTTCACTTTAACACCACAACCAGATGGTTCTAGTAAAACATAAAGAGGATCGTGACTCATTAGCGCTCTAAATTCCTATGTCTTCCCATATCACCCAGCCTCAAAGCAACCTCAAACCTTAAACCTTAAAATGGCCCATAAAACTCTCTTCAACCTCATCCCCTACCACTCTCCCTGACTCACCTTCAGCTGAATGAGTAAGTACACCAGGCCTGTTTCCACCCCAGGACCTTTGCACTGGCTATTCCTCTGCTTGGAGAGCTCTTGCCCAGCCATCTGCAAGGCTCTCTCACTTCACAAAGTCTCTGCTCCAGCATCATCCTGAATACTTATAGGTCTAACATCCTCACTCCCAGCCCTGGTCCCTTTCCTGTTGCATCTTTCCTCATATTACTCATTCTCATCTGACATACTTTCCACTGTACTTGTTTCTTATGTTTTTTTTCCTAGTAGAATATAAACCGGGGGGGGGGGCAGAGATCTTTATCTGTTTTGCTCACTGCTATGTCCATTCACTTAGAATGGTGCCTGTCACACAGTAGATACTTAATAAATATTTGTCGAATGAACAAACAAAATTCTATTCATTGTGAATCATGACACCCAGATTAGTCAGAGACTCATTTCACCTTCCATGCCTAACATCTCCTCTCACTTCCATACTTGTGGTGAGTGAACCAATGACTGGCCAAGAGGCTCCTTGTACCAGCACTAGCCAAACTTGTCCGAACTTGATCGACCTAACATTAAGGAAGATTTTCAACACCTGAATATATTTATGGGCTGCACGCTACATACTGGAATTTACTCCTAGCTGGGCTCACTGCCCTGGGTCAGTCACTGCCAGGACTTTTATGGACCAGGGTGGGGGTCAACACAAGCCTATCCCACCAGGGATGGACGTACCCCCTGGAAGACCACTCATCCCATGGGAAGGTAGAGCTGCACGAGTCAGAGGGTAGGAGTGATTCTGAATAGAGGCATGTGGATACCATGGAAATCAGACCTTCTCCAATTCCTTTGCCTGACCAGGAGAGGGTTATAACTCATGATGCTGATCTGTTTCACTAACTGCTGGCTTACCTGGACCTGCAGCCAAGGGCATGAGGGAGACAGAAGCAACTTCCTCCTCTGCCACACATGCCATGCAGCTCCATCTCTGTCTCGGCAAGCTGCGGGCAAGCTCGGCAAGCTGCGGGCATGAACTAATCTATAAGCCCTAGAGGTACACCCAGGGACCCGCCAAAATAGGCAGGAAAGGCCAAAAACCCAAGAGGGCAGGAGCGTGCGAGACATTCTGACGTTTGGGTTTTGCTAACATGACTTCATGAGCAGCTAACGACTCACTGGGCCCTGGGGTACTCGGGCCCCCTGTGGGTGACATCTCCAGCTCCAACCAGTCCCACATGCTCGGACTTGTGGCACCAGCAAGCTGGAGAGGAGGCTGTGATTCTTGGGGGGGGGGGGGGGGATCAGTAGACACTAAAACAAATGAGCATGAGCCCATCGGGCATGCTGCTCTTAGACAAGTCCCCCTAAATCCCAAGATGTAATGAAATCTAACTAAATATGTCACAAACAGAAAGGGCAAGAAATGTTTCTAAGATTCATTTGCTCTTATAAAATGACATCTAGAAAGAAAATGAATCAGATGAAAAGCAAAAGGCAAATTATGACATTAAAAATTCATTCCCATTTAACAAATTTGCTATTAGCATCACAATTCAGGATATTTTAATAATTAGAGTCTCACATAGGTGACATAATTGGACGCCTCGTTGATAGGATTTCAGCAGCACCAGAAATATCCCTTTTCCAAAATTGCTTCTTCAACAGCCTAAGGTCACTCATTAGGGTTGGACACCATTGACCCTTCCCAGCATCCTCTTCTAAATATAAATTTCACCGGGGGGGGGGGGGGGGGGCCACTTAGGCCCAGTTCTTCCTGGTAAGTGGGTGGGGCAAAAGAAGGCCCCAAATCAGAGACTGAGTGTGGGAAGTGAGGCTCCAGGCAGCCACCTTGCAACCAAGAGTCTTATTCCCCCTGAGTGCTTCTTCACAGCCTGGCCTGTTCCTACTGAAAACAAAGTGCTCAGGAGGACTACGCTTTTGTGATTTCACAGGGCAGCTGGCAGGAAGGTGTGATAGTCCTGCCGTGGTTTGGGGTCAGAAAGGGCTGGAGTGGGTCCTGTCCTCTGAGCAGCTCCCCCCAACAGCACCAGCCTGGGGCCTCCCTTGAGCCAGGCTCCTACAGAGCCTCTGCAGGATGTAAAGGATCTTGTTATTATGTTATCTCAAATACCCACCCTCACACCGTGATACCAAACCAAGTCCAGAAGAGATCATCCCCAGCTCAAGCAATAATTCTGAGGATCTGATTTCACCAGTTTTTCTCCAGAAAGCTCGGGTATTCCCGGGACTAGAGCCCCACCCTCTCCGCACTCCAGGCTGACCTCCCTGTTACACCCAGAAGGATTCGGAAGTGCTAGGCTGAGCTTCTCTGCTCTCAGTTAGGAGTCACCAAAAGCTTCCCATTGACCTCCAGATAAAGGCATACTTCCAGTCCCGGTATTTCTAGTTGCACAAGACCTGGGTCCAGTCCATTCTGAGGCTTCCTCCTCACCGCAGCCCACGAGGCCCCGATGTTTCAGCTACACACACAGCTCCCGCGATGCCCATGCATGGAGGAAGGCCCTTCGTGCTCCCCTCAGCCAGGCACCCCCTCTCCATCTCAGGTCCCTAGTCACTGGAGCTACAGCTTAAGTCCTGCTCCCGAAGGATGGGATGTAAACAGAAGAAGGGGATGGGGATAGAGTAAGTTAAAATGCAGCAAAGGTTGGTATTTACTGCGATTTGAATGTTTTCTTTTAATAACCACTCCTCATACCATTGCAAGCTTTTGGTTATTTCCCAGAGTTCAGAAAGAGTTAATTCTGACAATTTTTTTTTACCACTGTTCTCATTGCTTTTATAGAGAAGTACATCTCCAGGAGTCCCTATCAAGAAGTGCTCTTGTCAGTGAATTGAGTTTTGATGAAAGTGTGAAGGCAATCCATCAGGTAAGGGGTAGTCTGCCCACAAATGGGCTGGAACAATTGGATATCTACATGCAATTATTCAACCAATAAAAATAAAAAGAACTTTGGTCCGTATCTTGCATCATACAAAAAAATTTACGCCAAGTGGATCACAGACCCATAAATGCAAAACCTAAAGCTACAAAATTTCTAGTAGAAAACACAGCACAAGATCTCCATGACCATGGGTAAAGATGGTAGATACAATGGTAAACATATGACCCTTAAAAGAACAAATTGACAAATTGGACTCCATCAAAATTAAGTGCCTCTGTTCTTCTAAAACACTATTAAAAGGATTAAAAGACAAGGCACAGATTAGGAGGAAACGTAGAAATCACCTATCTGATAAAGAACTTGTATCCACAATATATAAAGAAGTCTCAATACAAACTCAAACAATTCCACTTAAAAATGGGCAAAAATTTGACCAGACATTTTCTGGAAGAAGGTACATGCAATTAAGCATTTGAAAAAATAGTCAACATCTTTAGTCACTAGGGAAATGCAAATCTAAACCGCCATGAGATACATTACACACCCACAGCATGTCCAAAATTTACGAGACTGCCATACAGAGTGTCAGGGACGATGAAGACCCCCTGGAAGTCTCTGGCTACAGTAAGGAATGTTAAATTATACAATACTATATACCTAGCATGTGTCCCAGCCACTCCACTCCTGGGTATTTAACCAGGAGAAATAAAAAGCTTGTATGTGAATATTCACTGCAGCTTTATAGGTAACAGCCCCAAACTGGACCCAACCAGAATATGTGTCACCAGATGACTGGATGAACCAATGTTGCTCCATCTATGTAATGGAATACTACTCAGCGATAAAAAGGAATAAAGTATTGATAAATGCAGCAATAGGGATGATCTCAAAATAAATATGCTAAGCAAAAGAATTTAAACAAAACAAAAACCTATACAAACTATATGATTCCTTTTACAGGAGAGCCTAGCAGAGGCAACCGTATTTTATTTGCTCAATACGAACTAACCTCCAGTGGCAGAGAGCAGAAAGTAGTGGCCCAGGATGGGGCGGGGGGTGAGAGGGAAGTGATACAAAAGGCCCCCAAAAGGTTTTGGGGTATGACGCACACATTCATTATCTTGATTGTGGTAATGATGTCACAGGCACACACATATGTCAAAGCTGAGATTTTAAATATGTGCACTGGGTTGGATGTCAAGTATTCCCCAGCAAAGCTGTGAAAAATAATGAAGCTTGAGGCCATTGTTCAAATCAGTGTGCGGCTCTAAGATGTCTTGTTATGACATGTGAAAGAATAAGCACACTTCCCAGTAGGGTTCTCCAGATGAACAAATGGGCTTTAGGACGCTTAAAGGCAAGATCCTACAGAAGCCTAATCTCAACATAGCAGTAACTCGAGAGAGACTGGGAGACACTGAAGTAATTGTGAGTGTGGCTTCCGAGAGTGAAGGGGGCTATCATGAAACATGCAGAAACGCCATGGTGTTGCTAACATGAGTTGTGCCGTAAAGCGCGGTCAGCAGGGGCCAAAAGGAAGCAAGGCTCTGACCTTCTATGCCAGCGGACAGGCTGAGAAAACTACTCTGGAACCAACACAGACCATTTCCTCCCAAGTAGCTGTGGAGTGTGATGGCCAAGGAAGCACGCCTCAGAGCACAGAGCCGACGGCCCAGATGGTGGAGCTGAGAGCTGTGGGAAACAATGAACTGGGGCAGCATTTCCACAGAGCAGAACCATGGCCTCATCAAGGAACACTCCCTGCCCCCGAGTGGGGAGCCTAGGCAACATTCCTGCCCAGAAGGGTTTCAGGATTATTGTGGACTAGTGGCTAGTCTGTTTCAAACAGGAATATTCCTGGCTATTACATCATCCTGCTTTGCTGTCCCTGTTTCATCACCAACGGTTAGGTATGTGGGAGACAGATCACTTGTCTTTTTTGCTCATTAGGTCTCCAGATCAAAAGTACTACCTCTGGGTTTTATGTAGGTTACCAGATCCTGGATTTTAAGCATTATGACATAACTGGAGAATACAGGGAATGAGTATATTTTGCATGTAAAAGAGATGTGAATAATTTTGCCCAGAGGGCAGACTGAGAGCGACTGATTGCACAAATGGCCCCAGCTCTGTGTCCACAGGCTTTTCAGTGTGCCTTCATCGCTCCATCCAGCAAGATGTAGAAGCTATCTCCAGACCCTTTCAATCTGGGTCAACTTCACGAACTTTCTTTGCTGGTTGATAGCATGTAGAAGACATGATCGTGTGCTAATTCCAAGCCTCGGCTTCGAGACTCCTTCGATTCTTCTGCTCTCTTTCTTGGTTGCCTCACTGCACCATGAGAATAAGCCTGGGCTAGCCTGCTAAAGAATGAAAGACAGAAACAGTCACCGGGATGACCTAGAGTTAATCACACAAAATGGAGAGAGCCCAGCCAACACCAGAAAATCTGTCCAAGTGAACCCCGTCTAAACCGTCAAACTGGGAGCTAAATGAGTACTTGTGTAAGCCACCACTGTTTGTTTGTTACACAGCACTAGGTAAGTGAGACACATGCATCATCTTTTTAAATCCTCACAACCACCGAAGAGATGGGTGCTGTTATTAGCCATATTTGAGAGGGTACTAAAATACACAGATAAAACTAAGGTTGAGAGCAAGTTTCCTGACTAAGGTCATACAGATATTGCAAATGGCTTTTTAGCCATCAGAGCGCTAGGCCAATGTTCCATTTCTCCTTCCAGGCCTTTGGTGGGACTGCAGTCTTGGGACCTGATCTGGACAATAAAACTCAGGTGGAAGTAATGTGTGTCACTTCCAGGAGAGAGATCATAAAAGAAATGCATGATTGGCCACCTTCCTTCCCTCTTGCCTCAGTACCCAACGATGCACTGAGTAGAGAATGCCCCTCCAGTCGACGTCCTGTGATTTGGAGGACAGCCCCCAGCCCCAGTGGACATTACACAAGATAATGAAATAAACCTTTTCTGGGGTTAAGTCCAAAAGTCCGTGATTGGGGATTATCACTGCAGCATAGCCTAGCCCAACCTGACCGATAGGGTGGCTGAGAGGATTAAACCTCATATCTGTGTAATTCCAAAGCCCCTGCTCTCATTCATGAATGAATGGGTGAATAAATGATTTTTGTCCAGAAGACAAGACCAACGGTGCTAAACGAAATAGAAAAGGGAGAGAAAAAGATGAAAGACAACAAATCAATGCGGTTCAGTCAGCAGAGGTCAGAGGAACAAATTTCCTGTCCAGATTTCAAAGAGAAGGCAAAGCATCTAGGGAGGCCCATGGACATGCGGTTCCTCCTAGCAGAGCCCTCCAGAGCTGTGAGGCAGAGCTGAGGGGAGAGCTGGCCTCTGCCTCCCACTGAAGGTATCTACCTGGTAGAACTGGCCTGCAGCAGCCCTTGCAGGCCTCACCGTGAGCTCAGGTGCGGAGCCTCCAGCCCCTCTGCTTCCGGAGGCCCAGCAAGGCACCTGGGCAGCAGAGCAGCACCCGATGGCTGGGGGCCCGTCCCACCGCAGGGGTGACTCCTCCTGGCTCAACCACCCCGGCATCTGCTCACAGCTGGATCTTCCTCCTCTAAAATTAGGACAGCTGCTCAGCATTCCAACCAGTTGAGCCTCTCTAACTCAAAAGTCACCAAGATCACCTGATGAACCAACGCAGGTCCTTAATTTGACATCTCACGACCTCCAACAGCAACTGGGAACTCAGATTTAGCTCATCAACCTCCACTCCAAATTCTCCAATTTAAGTGACTTTTCCAGATACCAAACTTTAATTCTATGCAAATCAACAAATGCTTATCTAGGGCCTATTATGTGCACAGAGCTATGGCCAGGAAATAAAGAAAACATCCTCTCTGCCTCCGGGGCCTCACAATCTGGTGAGGGAGGAAGATATAAGTAAAAGGGGCCATAATTCAAGGCCGAGTTTGATAAGGGCTGGAATAGAGGGACAAGAGCAATAAGAAAACAGGGCAGGCAGGATGCAAACTCCCAAGCTCCTCTCAGTGCCAGAACTTGCTTGTCTGTCCGTGCTTGTACTATCATTTTTCTACAATGCAATTCTGACGGTTGCCTCCATAACAGTCTTAGGAGCATAATAAAATTTCTATAATCACTGTAACAATAATTGCAGTGCAAGACGGTGATACAGCAACAGCAGAGACCCCACTAGGGGAAAGGTGGGTCCTGCCCCAAAGCTGCAGGGGGCCACACCTCGAGGGCCTTCCATCTCCCTCTGTGAGTGGAGGGCTTGTTCCTGGGGGCCGTGGCCCGTTACTTCGCTCCTGCTACCTTCCATCACACACGCCGGCTCGATACTCAGGAGCGCGCTGTCTTGTCGCTAAGCACACGCATCCGCTGATACCGATCACGTGCCCTCGTGAGGCAGATTCCCTCACGTACTTCAAAGCTTTCAGCTATCTTTTCAATGGTGGAGGTCACAGCAATTCTGGTCTTCAGACACAAGGGGGTTGTAGCATTATCCTTTCGACTAGTACCGGCTACCACGAGGATCCACCCCTCCCACAGGGTAAGCAGGGGAGGAAAAGCCCCCCCCCCCACATGCCGTAATAAATAAGGAAAGCAGATCTTCATTAGTTCAGAGCCCAGGAAGACAAGAGAAATCTTGACACATCACCTAGAGAAGGAAGCCGAAAAGACCAAGGAGCCTCGTGTGAGTGTGTGTGTGTGTGTGTACGTGTGTATTAATAAAAACCAGGTGGCTAGGACACAGCAGAGGCCTTTCTGCTTGAGCTGCCTGGAGATCAGAGATGGTATACACCAAAATGCCCAGCCCGGCACACAGTAGGTACTCAACAAATGCAAATGGAATATAATTAGAGAAATCACAGGAGCTGTGTGGGTAAAGAAAAGGGAACTTGCTCATAGGCATCAGGGTAGAAAATTGAATATTCTTCTTGACATAAGCTGGTGGATTTCTCATTATAATCACATATTCATTAATTTAGCCAAGAAATCTTTTCAATACACATTTATTGAGCCCGTGGCATGTTTCAGGTACTAGTCTAGGTCCTGCGCTCACCGCAGTGAACAAGCCTTCCTGGAGACTGCATTCTGGTGGTGACACAAGGAGGCAGCAAACTTAAAAATCAGGCTGTGATTCCTTCTACGAAGAAAATCAAGCAGGGATGTGAAAGTGCCTGGGGGAGTGGGTTTGACTGGGGGGAGGGGGTGTGCAGGAAGGCTTCTCAGAGCAAAGACAGTGAAGTGGAGACCTGAATGATTAGTAGGTTCTCTCCATGAGTTCTAAAGGAAAAGCATGAGGGCAGAAGGAACAGCTGTACAAAGCCTCTAAAGGGAGAAAGAGCTCGGAAGGAAAAGGGGAGCACAGAATAATTTAAAACGGAGGAAGTATGTTCTTACATGGACACATACAAAGAAGTGTAACTTGTGCCCATGTCTCCCAAGTGCTATGTGAGGGAGTGAACACAAGTCACCCACTGTAAAGCCACCCATTCACTGCAACTCAAGGGGTGGTGACAGCATGTGGGTCGGGCAACGCCACACCTCCTGCTCCTGCCAGACCCCTCAGGAAAGCCACTCACCCCTCTGTCCCGCATTTGCATCTAAAGAAGGCCAACGCCACTGCCCCACCGAGTGCTGCTGAGGGTCACGTGAGATGACGTGCTGCATCAATGTTAGAGCCGGCTGCTGTCAGTGCCTGGCACTGTTCAGAGCCCGGTGACAGGGAGAAGAGGGTCACAGGTACCCCCTTGACTGTGCCAAGAGAGAACCTTTGGCCAAATCTGTCCCCAGGAGCTGAGATTGGACCCTCAGGGGCTGGTTTGCAAAAGAAGCCCATCACCCTCACCCTTAATTGGCTGGGACTAGGAATGCATAAAAAGGAAGAACACACAAAAACTGAGGGGGGGGGGCGGTCAGTGTGACGAGACTCCTTATCTCACTAGGTGGGTCGCAGTGAGCATCTCACGTGACTGCAGAGCGGCAGGAAGGAGCCTCCGCTTTGGGGAGCCCTGCTGTCTGGCCTTGAGGCCTAGCAGGACTGCAGAGTCAGCCCCAGGGAGTCTGACAAGCCCTGGGACCAGCTGGGATGTTCCTGAGCCCTGCCCATGGTGACTTCCTCATCCAGACACAACCCCTCCCAGCCCGATTCCATGACCAGGCCCCAGGGGAGTGGGGGACCCTCATATGTATAAATGGATTAATCAGCATGTTTAATTTCTCTTTTTTTTTTTTTTAAGATTTTATTTGTTTATTTGAGAGAGAGAGCATGAGCAGGGGGAACAGCAGGCAGATGGAGAAGCAGACTCCCCACTGAGCAGGGAGCCTGATGTAGGGGCTCCATCCGAGGACCCTGGGATCACGACCTGAGCTGAAGGCAGATGCTTAACTGACTGAGCCACCCAGGCGCCCCAGCATGGTTAATTTCTATTTGTCCACAGGATATGAGGCATTTAGAGACCACACAAAATATAATAGTGGGGGGGGGATTAATATCTGCTCATCTTATTTGTTTTCCAAGAAATATTTTCATCCTCAGGATTTCTAAAAAATATTCTAACACTGAAATTAGTATGAAAAAAAAAAAAAACGAGGTCTACATTTTTTTTTCTACTATCTTATAACCCCATGGACTAACACTCCCTCTGGGATTTTTCTGGTTACTCTTCAATCACTTTCAGACAGATGGAAAAACCTTGTAACAATACCTTTTGTTAAAAACACTTTAAATTGCATGTATTCTTAGCTCTCTGAAAGTAATCCTGCTTTTAACAGGACTTTTTTATTAATTAGTTTCTCCTTTCAAGATTCCAGCTCTTCAAAAATGCTTTGAAATGTAACTGTTCTCCCCACATTTTTCTTTTTCTTAGAAAAGCCTTCCCCTCGGCCTCAGAAAGAGTTGGATAATAAGCAATTTGGAGCCTAACAGCAAAAAACATTAGTATTAATATTGCCAATTTTCTATTACATGAAGATGCAAGAACACCACGAGGTTTGGATTTTGACTAAATCTACACACTCAGATGTTTAAAAGACAGATTGTTCTTTTGAGCTGCTTAGGATAAAATTGAGTCAAGTGTGTGTCAGCTTGAAAATTAAATTGTGAATATCGCCATAATGGGAATTTCTTAAGTTGGCAAGTCGGTCCATTGTCGGAAACTGGAAGGGGGGAAAGACTGTGTATCCCTTTACTTCTCCCATCTAATTCTGTATTCTGTTTAGACTTCTGATGTTAATAGTTTAAATTACTCTGGGTACTTTTCCACCACGAGGGCTTTAGTCCTGCTTTCAAACATCTACAGATATAATGATGTGCTTTCCCAAATGCCATGAGAAGTTTTATGAACTCTTTTAAAACCCTTCCCCGGAGAAGGTGCATTTCATAGAGGAAAATGTCATGTTTCATTAGTACATTCGTGCTCACACAAATTTAGTCTTCGGAAAAGATAGCGCTTGTAAAACTAAAACCAAAATTGACAAATTGTGCCTCTGCTTAAAAGCTGAAATCTTCAAATAGAGAATCATTCTCACACACGTCAGCCTGAATCTATAAAACATTTACTTTGCCCTCGAATAAAAATTCTTCTGCTAAGACACTTTTCCAGGGAGGCAAATCTACAGACTCATGTCCTGAGGCCTGGAGGTTATTCAGCTGAATTGCTTGGGATCTGAGCAGCTTTATCTACGATTTGACCCCTGCATGGACATGGATATGGAATCAGGAGTGGCTTCTACACGACTGCATGCTAATGATATCCCAGGTCTCTGCTGCGTGTACCCCCAAGAGGGAGTGGCCTGTTTGGAAACCAGAGAAGTCTAGCATGGAAAGACCAGCAGCTACAGAGCGAGGGCGATCCCACCCCCTGGAGACCCCAACCACAGGCTTGTGAAATGCACCCTGCCAGTGAATTAAGTAAAGCTTCATAAATAGAGGTTTACATCCTTCATTTCTGATCCTGGGGAAATAATCTCTTTGGGCCCGAGCAGCCTGGGAAGTAAACACAACTAAGGAAGGGTCTAGTAAGAGCACCAAGACCTACAACTTTGGACTCAAAAGACAACTGAAATCCTGAATCTGCCACTCAAGAGCTCAGTGAATTCCGTCAAGTGACTTACTCACTGTGATTTTTTATGTCCTCAAAGGGCTATCGTAAGGAGTAAGGAAGACGTTGTGTTTATTCATTTATTCAACAAATAATTACTGAAAACTTACAACAGGGCAGGGACTATTCTAGATGCTGTGAAGACAGCAGTGAACAAAGCAATAAAGTCCCGACTCTCTTGGAGCTTATGTTTTAACACAAGGAGACATTTTAATGCAATAAACAAATGAATGTTGATTATGTTGGGTGGGGACAAGTACAAGGAAGAAACATTTTTAAAGGATCACCCTGGCTGTTGTGTCCAGCACAAACTCCAGACAGGCAGAGGTGGGAGACCAGCTCGAGGGTTGTTGTCATAAATGATTCAAACAAAAGAAACGATGCCTTGCAGGGGTGGAGGGCAGCCGCAGAACGTTAAGAACTAGTCAGACTCCGGATTTATTTTGAAGATGAAGATGATAGCACTTGCTGAGGGCTTGGAGATGGAGTATAAGAAAAGAAAGCAAGGATAATCCCAAGATTATAGATCTGAGCACAACCATATGAGTGTCCGTACCAGTAACTCACATGGGGGAGCCTGGGGGTGGGGCAGGGCTGTGCATCAGCACAGGGAGGGGGAGGGGGAGAGTGCCCAGAGACAACCAAGAGCTCAGTTTTGGACATGTTCATTTTGAGAAATCTATCTGAAATCTGAGAGGAGCTCTTTGTTTTGTTTTGTTTGTATTTGAAAGAGACAACATGAGCAGGGTGAAGGGCACAGGGAGAGGGAGAAGCACACTCCCTGCTGAGCAGGGAGCCCTATGCTGGGGTTGATCCCAGGACCCCGGGATCATGACCTGAGCAGACGCTGAACTGACTAAGCCACCCAGGCGCCCCAAGTGGAGCTCTTGAATAGAGGGTTGGCTATATCTGTAGGTTCGGATTTCAGGGCAAGAAGGTAGGGCTGGAGATATAAATTTGGGAATCATCACTATATACAAGGTATCTAAAGCACTGAGACTAGATGAGATCATCTGGGGATGGAGTGTAGATATGGAAGAAAAGAGAACCAGGGATTAAGGCCTGCATAAATCAATATTTAGAGATTAGTGAAAAGAGAAGGAGCCAGCATAAGAAACCTTGAAGGATCAGGTTAAGCAGAGAATGTGGAAAACTAAAACAAGGCCCAGGAAGGCCGGGATTCTGACTGATAGACTGCAGTCTATACTATGGATCAGTAACCAATGCACGGTATTATTTCCCCCATAGCCAGAATATACGGGTCGGGAATCAAGGGGTGGAAATGAAATGGCTCTTCCCATGACACTGAATAATTCATTCACAGGATTTTTCTTTCCACCCTTGTAGATTTGATCTCTACCGTTCAGAAGTCTTGGTAGTGGAGGGAAGAATGTCCGCCGGGAGGCACAATGATGATGCCAGTGAACTGGAAGGTGAGGCAGCTCCTTGGCCAAGGAGGCTCTCCTGGAACTGAGCTAATAGAGAGCTGGTGTGCTGGGATTACTGGTCCTACTTGCCAAGGGGAAAGTGTGTCACAACTGCACAGAAAGGAAGAAAGGACGGTCTGCAATCAGGGGATTCTCCGTAGAACTTCTTGGGACTTCTACGCCCATCCCAATTTAATGAAAAACTACTGTAACCAAAAAAGACAGGACCCTTGTGGATTTGGGTCTTCCAGAATGAAGGTTTGGAATACCCATCAGTAAAGAAGCCCAACTAGTTGAAAGCAAGGGACTAGTGAAAAGACAGTAAGAGAAAAGAATCGTATTCATCAGTTGTGGAGTTGTGACTGGTTGCAGAAAGACAGACTGCTTTGCCTGTTTTCTTTCCTGTTTATATGTATATAATGCCTATGTATACATATATATGTGTGTATGATAACTAATTTCATGTTTCTTTGCTCTTCTTTCCCATATTTTATATGCAGAATTATTGGTGGTAATCAACTTCAAAATTTAGTCTTTGCATTATAGATAGGTGAAATCATAACTGAATTAAAAGAATAACTAGTTTTGGGGCACCTGGTCGGCTCAGTCAGTACAGCATGTGATGCTCGATCTTGGGGTTATAAGTTCGAGCCCTACATTGGGTGTAAAGATTGACTTAAAAAAATAAAAATATTTTTAAAAAATAAAAATAAAAGGATAATGAGTTTCACCAGGTATGGATACAGCAACTGTTGAGATTTTGCATCTTCCCCTTTTGGGGAGAGAGCACTTTCATCTGCACAAAGGACAACTGCATCTTGTTAGGGGAACACACAAGTCATACAGAAGTTCACTACCATGTATGGCAGGGTGTGTATGGATGCTGAATTGCCACAGCGGTGGACCGTGCCAGGGAATAAGCGAGGACTCTCACCCCCAAACCTCTCTTCCAGATTCTGCTCTGTGGGGCAGTGCTTGGACCAGAGACCACAGGGGCCCTGTGCCACCTGGACTCCCGCTAGGTTTTGCCAGCGGAGGCACTAAAAGGCAGCAAGAAGGTGGGAGGAGGGATTCTCTCATTCCCGGCAGCCTCACCCTGGTAATGGCCTTCACCTTGGCGGTGACCACTGATTCCAATTCCTATACTCAAGCAGTGTCCCTCCTTAGACATGTGAGCCCCGGGTTCTAGGACAACAGCATTTATCTCTGAGATACATTTTGCCTGGCCTCACCTCACAGCACCATCAAACTGGCCTTCAGCGATCAGCATCTGTCAAGCAAGATGGGCCCAGGCAAAGAGAAGTGGGAACAGACATGAGCACAGGGCAGGCTCCTCATCCTCAGACACACACAGCCCAGAAGACGTAGAAACTGGTGGTGGCCAGTCAGTCGGCGGTCCCTAAGACGAACCCCTGTTCAGAGATTCACTAGAACACTCAGCACAGAGCTGTGCTCGGAGCTAAGATTTATTAGGACAGGACAGTAAGGATATACTGCTGGGTCCCCCCAGGGAAAAGACACGGGCAGAGTCTGGAGGAAACCTCTCACGCTCTCCCTCCCACCAGGGCTCACAGAGAGCTCACTTCTCCCTGGCTGCGGAAGACAAGCATCCTGTGTGATGTTTCTACCCTAAGAACCTCATTAAGACCAAGGTTTTTACTGGGGACTGGTCACACAGACTCCCTCTGCCTAGTCTCTACCAAAATTCCACACTCCCAAGAGGAACGCAGGCGTTCAGCACAAACCACAGTGAGCCCCCTTGATCACTTAGGGAAAGTTCCAGATCAGTGTAGGAAAGTTCTGACCAGCCAAGTTCCTAGATGCCAGGCACGCACGAAAACACAAGCCAGCCCTTTGAAGGAAAGCGGGGTTGGGCCTGCCATGTTAACTCCTTTCTGCAGTAGGAACTGTGGTTCCAAGAGCACCTGAGGACTCGAATCTGTTCATGAGGTGTTTCTCAGCAACCTGGGCACCCAAACTCTTGAAAAGCCCCAGAAGATGGGCCTGTCACTTGGGCAGCTAGGAAGAGACCTCTTGGGCACAGGCCCAGAGATCTAGAAAGTGGTTGATTAGTTCCAGGCCTCAGATAGGAATCCCTAAAAGTAAAGTGTTAGAGTACCCACAGGAAGGCCCCAGTCAGTCATCTATTTGGAGAACAGGTGTCTGCTGAGGTCCTTGGTGGGTGGGAGCTGCCCTTGGCAGGTGCTCTGTGCACACAGGCCCCTGCCAGCCCCTTAGCCCCACTGACCCTCTGGCCCCAGGCCCATCCAGACTCCAGCCCCTGCTTTCCTGGACAATAGCGATAGCCTCTCATCTACCCTGGGCACCCTGCCTCCCTCACCTCCCCCCAACCAGGTAGTTTCCTGCCTCCACCTTCCCAATGGTCTGCCCCAGGGTGACCACACCTAGGAAAGGTGTGGTGATGGATAAGACTCAAGAGAACTCAGAAAAAAGTCAAAATGGTGACGTGAGCTAGGATGTCAGAATAACAGGTCAGAGTCCTCTTTTATTTTGATTCCATTAAACCTAAGTCTGATCATTTCAAAAAACCTTTGCTGGCTCTCCAAAATCTACATAATAAATCCCAGAATGCATTCCACAAAATGGCACATTTTTTTCGTGCCTTCTCATCCATCCACTCATTCATTCATTTGCTCACATTTTCATTCATTTATTCAACATTACACCTGCCCTGAGACCTTGTGCAGGATCCTGGAGAGGTACACACAGCACACCATCCTCTCCCCAGCCCTAGCTGGGAAACAAGGATTACCACCAGGTGTCACACACATGAGTGTGGGGGCAGGAAGAGCAGCTCCAAACACAGGCTCCTCCCAAGGAGGTGGCCCTCATGCTTCCAGCATACCTCATGCCACCTCCTCCAGGAAGACCTCCATGAAACCTCTCTACCTAAGTGAGCACACCCTGCCCAGGGTTCCCATAACACATGGTCCTATCTTAATGGATTACTGGATCTCATGCTCTGATCTCTTCTCACCCGGGTCTCATTAAAGACAAGGAACAACTGAGGATTATAGCCACGCTTGACTCCCAGGGAGTCCTCAATACATAAAAAATGAAAACCTCTTGTCAGCCCCGCAGACGAAGGCCATTTCTTACAGGCCCCCTGTCCCACCTTCTGGCCGAGAGGAAGGGTGGACCCAGAGTTACACAGGAATCTGGTGAGAGCAGAACAAATACTGGCATTACGATAGCCACCTAGACTCACAGAGTTCTAGCACCTCCGCTGATAATGTCACAGGCATTATTTCCCTTTATCCACATAATAGCTACTATTCATCACGTCTATTTTAAGCCGAGAAAACTGAAGCTCAGTGAGGGGAATGACTTGTTCAAGGCGACAGAGCTGGTCACGGGCAGCCAGCACTGAACCCGGATCTGTGGGACTCGAGCTAGAGCCCTTCCCTGTGTGGACTGTGGCCTCTCCACTAAGGCCTGGATGTCTGGACAAAGCCAGGGCAGCAGAGGAGAGCTCAGCACAGGCACACCACAAATGAGTGTGACAGGCTAGCCCCCTTAAGGTAATTCCCATGTTCTGGCAACGTGCCCCCTGTGATACAGTAGCAGTCACCCAGAGCAGGGCAGATGTGGGCAGGAGAGCAGCAGGCGGGCGCGCTGGCACCAGCCCCAACCTCGGTCTCCCTCTGACTTTGTTTCCAGCTGTCAAACTGCCCAGGGAGAGCAGACCCTACGCAGGCCACGGCAAGTGGCCGCCCATCTCCTGCTTCCCAGAGCTGCCCCTAAATGACAGGAAGCTGGGGCCAGGAGCCGTGACAAAAGCAGGGCCAACCTCCACCCTGCTGGTGGGGGCAGCATCCTGCAGAAAGAGAATGGGGGTGAGGGGGACACCTGGGTGGCTCAGTCAGTTAAGCGCCTGCCTTTGGCTCAGGTCATGGTCCCAGGGTCCTAGGATCAAGTCCCGCATTGGGCTCCCTGCTCAGGGGGTAGCCTGTTTCTCCCTTTGACCCTCCCCCCACTCATGCTCTCGCTCTCTAATAAATAAACAAAATATTTTTTAAAAAGAAAAGAAAGAGAGAGAGAGACTGGGGGGGTCTAACCTGAGCGGAATAAAAGGTGACTATTGCAGCCCTTTCTGACTCCAGTAGCCCTGAGTCAGAGGCTTCCCATCTGGAGGCACAAGAAGACCTCGGCTGCGGCCCCCAGTGAGTCTGTGATCATTCCCGGATATGTTAATATATACTAAAGCCCAACGTAGAGTGATCTCCTCTTCGAAAATCAAAGGGGAAACTGTCTGATCACCCTGTGACTGAGGGAAATGAAAAAAAATCTTGACATGACAATCGTCGTTGATAATGTGATGCACTTGACTTGGTGTTCCTGGGACTGATTAATACAAAATGTGATTTTGGAGACGCTGCTCATCAGAAGGAGGAATCGGCTTCCCTGAGAGAGAAGCAAGGCCGGGGGGAATTCCAGCTGCCGGTAGCTCCTGTGTTGGAAAACCATCTGTTTCACAAAGGACCCATGAGCCCCCGCTGAGTGGTCTGGGTCTCTGAAGGAATGAGCTTTCCAGACTCGGCCTTGGGTCCCTTTCATATGGAAGAGACTGCGAGGAGCTGCTCTTGGCCCCAGCAGAGGCCAAGGCCAGGACTACTGCTGGAGCTGCCCTCGAATGAGACTCAGGGGATGAGCTCAGCATGCCATGCACAGGAAATGAACGCCCAGCATGGAGAAAGTGGCCTTTCGCTAAGGGTTCCTGGTAGAGAGGGCTTAGCCCTGTTTGCAGAGGAGACAGTGGGCACATGAGACTCTCTGTACTTTGTGGTATAGCAAAAGGATTCCCCCACCCACCCACACACATACACACACACACTCCTCCTAGCCTAACCACCATGCTCTGCACAAAGAAGGTCCACCCACAGTCCTCTGTCTGGGAGTGAGGGCACATGGCAATTCAGCCCTTATACCGACATGACTATCATCAATGCAGTGAAAACCCTTCAGGGGCAGAGGTGTCATTCCAGCCACCCAATCAGCTGGCAGCCTCCCGAGTAGGAGCAGGCGTCCTCCCCATTCTTGCTCCCAGCTCCCCTAGTCTGGCCCCCATCACAGCACCCATCACACTGCATTGTCATTGACAATTTTGATCTTTGAGGGCAGGGACTGCCTCACACTAAAGCTCACAATAGCGTAAGCCCCAGTACAACCCGATGGGTACGCAAGGTCCTCACATAGTAGACACGCTGGCGACGTGTGCAGTGCCTACCAAAAGAAAGCCTTTCTAGTAACTACGCTGCCCTGTTCTAGGCACCTGGGTGATGACAAACAGCAGTTGTTTGTCCCCAAGGACAGAGCTCCTGAGAACAACACACTGGAACACCAGTGATCACCACGGCCATGTGACCGGCGCCCTGAGCTTCGTGCACCCCAAGAAGCGCTGTGTCCTGCCTGGCCGTGACTGCCCTATTGCCTGCAGCAGCCGGCACGTGCAGCCCAGCCCAGGAAAGGTAGGCTGGAGGGGGGGGGGGGGACAACCTCCTGCAGAAAGAGAACGGGGAAATGCAAAGTCCTTGGTTTAACCCAAAGCGTCGGCGCTCTGGTGGAGAGACTGGGTGACCAGCCTCCCTTCCCCACCATCCACATACTGATGCTGAGGCCACCAACTCTTCCACCCAAGTGGCTAATGTCAAGATAGCCTTTGTAGAAATGTTTGTTTAGCCTTTGGGATATGGTTGAAGTCTTTGCACATCAGAGAGAAGCAGAAAAAAGAGATTTGACACGGTCCGTACTTCCCAAGTATTTTCTAGGCGTGTCTGCTGATGGTGGTTGAAAGCACTGGGTACAGAAACATAGCCAAGGTCTGCATATCTTGAGACCAGGCACGGGAAAGCCCTAATGAGAAAAGATGAATGTTATGTTTGTTATGCAGGGAGGGCACCAGCGGACAGTTACATCTGCCATCCCGTAAATTAGAGCTATTTGTTCTCGTAGAATTAATTGCAGAAATAAATAAAATTTATCTTCAATATTTGGCATGAGATCTCAAAAATTAGAATTCACGAGCTCACATTTTCAATAACTCACATATAAATATAGACAAACGGATGTTTTAATGCAAATTTAATATACAGTAGTTAAATTAATGATTTTTCTCGGTTCATTTTTAATTGGGAACAAAACCTCACAGCCACACCATATAAATCACACTTGCCCAGCGCGTTTGCATGACAGAAGAGTCCGCGCGTTCATGGCCCATGTATCAAGATCCGATTTGCTTAAAATAAATGGCCCTGCCTCCAGCTCCAAATACAGCATCCTGTTAATGCATATTCAAGAGTGGGCATTTCTCTGGGTTTTTTTCTTTTTCGTGTTTTATATTTTCTGGATCGAAAACATAACCAAGGACGTGTGTTCCCAGGGGCCACCTGGGTCAGGAATGCTGCGTTGGATTGGATTGAAGACGTGGCAAAGCATCTTCCACTGCCCCGAACGCAGACAGGCACAGAGCAGAGCCTACCTGGGAACTTGACTCAGGCTGCAGGATTCCAGAGTGGGAGCACACCCCCCCCACCACCACCGGGCAGGGCAGTGGGTGCACGCAAGGAGATGGTGAAGGACGGCACCCAGGACGTGGGCTCCCCTAATTGCTCCCGCGCATAGCTCATCTCGCCTCGTCCGCGGTGATTGCCTCTTGATTTCATGCTGGATGGCTATACTGCTACCAGGAGCCTCTTGGTGAGTTTGTGGACCATACCAAAAAGGCATTTTTATCACCGGTTTAATGCCCCATGGCTGACAGGGAACAGGCGCGCGCGAGAAGTGATGCTACAGCTCGGGCATTAAAGGGATCATTAAGCTCTGCGTTAGGGAAAGGTCTTGTTTCCAGTTACATGCCAGGCACGGGGCTGAAAGTGACGGGTAAGCAAAAGGCAGTAAAGGGGTGCTCACCTTGCCTGGCCAGCTGCTGCCCTGCAGCGGCACCTCCTCCTGTCCTCCCCACCCTCCCCGTCCACCCAGGGTGTCTGGAGAGAGGGAAGCATCTGCAGGGAGCCAGGGTTCGCACCCCAACGCCACTTACTGGTTGCACGCCTCTGGGAAGTGACCTAACCCCCTGCCCTTCCCCAGCTTGTTGCTTCTCAACCACCCTGATCTTCCCAAGCTCAGAGAGGCAACCTGGCACTGACCTTCTCCTTCACCCAGATGGCTGCTCCAACCGAGCCTTTAAAATTCTCTCCCCTCACCTACCCAGTGAAGCCTTTCATTGATGCTTGGCAGAGAGAGGCATGTACTCTCTCTGTCGAGACTAATCCCTGGTTTCTCTTTCTGCCTCCGAGTATCCAGGGACTCATCACTGAGATGGAGAGTCTGTGGAACATAAGCATTCAGCCAAGGGACTTGAAGCATTTAAGAAATGGGAAACTGCCCTCATGGCACAATTAGCGGGTGCACGGATATCACCCCCAGTGATGGCAGTCTGGAGAGATGGCTCCATGCAAGGAAGAAATCAAGCATAATTGAGGTCTGCATAATTTACGAATGACCTGGGGCAGCTGTAAATAATGAACATCCCCAAATTATTATTCATTGTTTTATTAGGCATCCTGCTTCTTCCCAAAGAGAAGCTCCAGGGATTGAGATATACTTGTGACAAGATTTAAATGGCAGCCACGTCGCTTTAGTCTACACCCGGAGGACCTGTTCCGCAGAGCCTATAAATTCTTAACAAACAGTTGGCAGCACTGAACCCTTGACCAACCGTACAGGGCCACGTCCAGCCCTAGCAAGGTCAGCCAGCGGAGCCCACAGCAACACACAGTTCTAACTGCCAACTGGCAACAACTTCTCCAGTGGCAAGAACCTGCCCCAGGGACTCAGCACCCCTCCTGGGATGGGGTCTCCACTCTTCTGGATGGCAGTGTTGTTTCTTCTGCTAGAAATCTGGTCAAGATGACACACCCTAACTCCACCCCGCTCAAAGCTGGGTGGGCTTTCAATATGGTACCTCAGAAGGAATGTGGCAACTCACCCTGGGGCCAAGTCCTTGCCTGGCTGAGTTTGAAAGCGGAAGCTAAAACAGCCCAAAGAATGAAACTTCTGACCAAGAGCAATGGCCACCAAGGGCCCAGCACCTGCTGTATCTACACAAAGATGTGAAATGTGGCGGATGAAGCAAGAGATGTGCATGTGCTTGGAAATGGTGAAACGCTGTGCTACTCCAAGGGGGACCTGTGAGGCCTTGCCGCTGCCACCATATGGCAAAGCCAAGATGACCGTGCTGCTTTCTGGTGCTTTCTTTCATCCACAGACCACTCCGTAAGATTATCCAAGCCCTATTAGGCATCTAAGGTAGTCATAACAGTAATGAAAGTCTGGAACAACTAGCCAGGTATGAGCCGGAGGATGCGGACTCAAGACCAGCCCTGCAAGAGGCAGCCAGCTGCAATTCCCCGATGACGGATGCATGGGAAACCAGTCCCAATGGTTCTGCCAGCAGCTGCTTTTAAAAAGCCCATCCTCACTGTGTTCCAGCCATGCCCCTGAGGCTTATCAGCTCTGACATACTCCCGACTCATTTATTTTTCTTACTCGCCCCGCAATCACTTCTAGAGGGGCATAATTTCCCTGGCAAATGGCGCAGTTGTCAGATCACCTGATTAAGAGCTCTGCATTTATTACCGTGACATTGCCCAGCGCTGCATTGGTGGGAAGCCCCCTGGACAGCACGTGGACTGTGTTTGGCGGTTTCTGTTTTCTCCCATAACACCAAATAAAAATCACAGCTGTGACCATCCTCACAGTAACCACGACACAGCTACCAGCCCTGCGGCCCTTGAGAGCTGTGGAAAGGTAGTAGGTAGAAAGGTTAACAGTCTGAACTACCCAGTCTGACCGCCTGTGTTCACACTCTATTCCTCTCCTCACTAACTCTGCCCCAAGCAATGTTTTCAACCTCTCCTCAGCTTCCCCCATCTGGAAAATGGGGAGAAGAGAAGAACCCACCTCAGAGAGTGGCAGACAGGATTACATGACATAATACCGTAAAATGTTTAAGCAGCATCTGGCACACAGTAAGTGCTTGGTAAGTGTTTCTACAAATAAATGAGCCCGTCCTCTGGGTGATTCAATTGGTTCAGTGTCAGAATTGATGTTGGATGTGGCTCTGAAGCCATCCCAGTAACACAGCATGGAGCAGGGACGTGTATGTCCCTCCCATGCAGAAGATGACACTTACCCATGCACAGTCCTCAGTACTTACACAGCCCAGATGAGGTGGGCAGAAGGACGATTATTATTCCCATTTCGCACACACAGAGACTGAGGCCAGAAGGACAAGGGAAATGACTTACTCAAGGTTACTTTCACTGATGTCCACTCTGATCCAGGGACCGGGAATTGAGGCGGATGTAACCAGGACCCTGCTCTCAGGCAGCCACGGTGACAGATGGGCAGAGTCCAGAGAAGTGACTTCAATGGAAGAAAATTTGGCAGTGGAAATGTGATTGCACTATGGGGCAGCAGGACAGGGCGGGCCAGCTCTGCAGGACAGGGGTGGGTGACAAGAAGCCACCGAGGGCCGAGACTTGGAGGATGAGAGGTTGCCCGGGTGAAGGAACAGCACCACAAGGAGAGCCCACCCCTGCACAGGCATGGATGGAGGAAATGGTGCCGTGGCCTGGGAGCTGTCTTGGGGATGGAGCTCAGGACCCAGGCACACACTTAAGAGGACCTGCAATCCATGATCACAACTCAAGGACAGTAGCCTCTATCCTGCAGGGAGCCAATGAAAGACAAGGTCGACAGCAGCACCGGGTGGTGAGATCTGCATGGTAGCAAAACGAAGAAAGATGAGGCACAGACCAGACTAGAGGAAGACAGCAATGAGCCCAGAGGCTGGGAGAGAAAGTTGGACTTCAACTTATACTAATTCAGTCAGCATTTATCAAGCACCTGTTACCTGCAAGGTGCTCTCTGTATGTACAGATAAGCCGTAAGCAAAAAGCCCTGTCCTCTTGGAGTTTACATTTCAATCCAGCAAGAGACAATAAACCAGGGAAGAGGTCATCGGAGGCAGAGCGGAGGAGTGAAATTAGCAAACCTCCCAGGTGTGCTCCCGGGGATCGTGAGTTTCCAAAACTCACTGCAAACTCACAGATCTTCAGAAAACCTTTCCCTCCTCCCTCTCCTGAAGGAATGCCCCCAGACGGAAAACCCAAACTCTTTTGAGTTGCCAAAACCTTAAGGTGGTTTGTTTATACACCTTCCTTACTCTCTAGCTATACACATTCCACTTTCAAATGAAAGAATTATAAATGAGGATCTAGTTGTTGTTGCTGTGAATAGAGACCCAAAATAGCAGTAGCATAAGTAAGGGAGACATCTGTTTTCTCTTGAACAGCAATTCCGACCTAATCAGCCCAGGCTGGCTTGGTGGCTTCATGGTGCTGAGGACCCAGACCCCTTCGATGTGACTGCTCTCCTGGCCCTGGACGGCTCACCCCACCATGCCTGCCTTCCAGACAAAATGGGAAGGAGGAAAGAGAAGGCACACGGTTTAAGGCCACATCCAGGAAGCCGCTCACATCACTGTCCTCACTTGTCAGGGCCAGCACTTAGGAAATGACCAAAGGTAGCAGGCATGAAGGCTGGGAAAAGGGGCCATGGGCCCACGCTGAAAACTGATGGTTCTAGAAATAAGGAGAAAGGATGCTGGGAAACAACTAGCTCTCTCTGGCAAAAAGGAAAAAAAGATTCCTGTGCTTTGTCATTGACTTCAAAATGCTTTCTGAATTCACCTCCAAACAGTGGTTGTTCACTTTTCTCATCTCTGCCATTCTGGGGACAGAACAAAGATTCTGTCGACACAGCTCATACAACAGTCAGACAACTGGGTTTAACCTTCAAGGGGAATAAATAGGTCTGACTTGGGACTCATTTTTACAAAATTCACTCTGACTTTCTTGGTAAACATGTGACTTTGATTGGAACTATGACAGGGCCCCAGTTCTGGTGGTCTGCAGCATAGAAACCTGAGCTTGGTAGGTCACTTCCCTTGACTTTGTGTTGTCCCCCAAGGGGCCTCAGAAGCCCCAGGCTGGCCCCCAACACTGTGCTGAGATGCCCCAGATGGATGAAGGGGAATCCAATGGCATAGCCTGGAAAACAAAATCCTATTGGCCCATCTCACGGCTCAGCCCTTTAGCTCCTGGCTTGGGTGACAGGAGCCCCAGCTGGAGGAAGATGCCACCCAGAAAGAGAAGGGGTGCTGGTATCCTTGCTTGTCTCCCTAAACAGAGCACGGGAGCCAATGTCCCTGCCACACACCCCGCCCCCCACCCCCGGCCCGTGGTACTTCAGGTCTTCCCTGCTCTCTGACCTCCTTTCTAGCCCTTCATACGCTGCTCTCTCCTGGGTGGCTGGCCAGTGTCTTCTCTCCAGGAACCTCTCCCATCCGCCCCAGACCCAGCTCCAGAACCACAGCACCTTAGAGCCCATCTTGGACCACCCCCCCCTTCCTTGTCAAAACACTCCCCATGCGAACTCCCCCTGAAGCAGCAGTGTCCTACCTGGAGGTGACACAGACTCCTCAACTTGAAAGTAATTACCTGTGTTTGGAAAACATTGCTTAAGACAATTCAGAGTGCCAAACAGCTAGTCCAAATTTTGTGAATCTTTTCAATAAAATTACATCCTTTTCACAACAGCCTCCATGGATTCAAGTACAGGTGTGAGTACATGTGTGAAAACTTATTTATTCCATCTGCAGACAGTGCTGTGATTAAGGATGGGAGGACCCCTCCCCCTCCCCCACTGCTGCACAAACTCTGAGCCACGCATTGCGAACCACAGTCCCCCGAATAAAAGGAAAATGTTTTTCTTTAGGGATTCAAATCCTTGTCCATCTGGCCCTATGCCATTCCTTATTCCCCCAAATAAAACCACAGCCACAGCAAGGCTAGGGGTCTCTTGCCCTAACATCCTCACTCGCATCCCCCTTCCTATCTGGGCCCTCCTTTGAACAGGCCCACCGCTTCCCCTAACATAAAGAGACACTTCCTCCCATTCATTACCTTAAATTCCATTCATAAGGTCAGTTCTCCTCCAAAATACCAGGCTTCCCTGGTTGCTACCGTATGCCCAGAAAGGACCCCATGGTTAGGACAACAGCGAGAACCAAATGTGAAGTATGCCATGCTGACTGATTTTTGTCTTTCAAACAAGATGCCACTTGCCTTAAGAGAAAGATCATGACATATGTCTGTCTTATGTGCATATGCCTAGCATAAGAGATCAATAACTACCTGATGGTTGATGACAGCTACTGAAAACCTGGTGGTTGATTACAGTTATTAGAAAAAGAATAAATCATTTTCAATTCCCACTTGTGTGCATACAGCTGGCCGCATGTAGGGAATATAAAGCATCTGGGGGAATGATAAATTCCAATGATAATCCAGATGTTTCCAAACAAAGATGCAGGGCAAACAATAGCAGGACAAACTGAATTTTTGACTTTCCATATGAATGTTTCAGGGCTGTACTTGGACAGCTGAAAATCCTTTTTGCAAACCTGTGCCTGTAGAGATGGTAATTTGTACATCGTCTTCTCCACCAATTTCCAAACTCTAACCCTCATATCTGCTTCTTCTAATAATTTTCCTCTGAACACCTGCGTGCTGCTCCATTACAATGGGATGACTCAGAAAGAACGAGCCATCCTTTGCTGTCACGTTCCCTCCACCCCAGCAGGGGCAGCTCAGGATTTATGCCATCCTCCAGAGAGCTCTGTGAAAGATGAGCTAACTAGCCAGAAGTGCTAAGAAAGCTCTGAGCCCTAGGTATTCTGAGCTCGCCAGTTATAACCACATCATGCTTGGGTCGGATGCCTCTAATCTAGACCTTTCTTCCCTTAACCATGTTGTTTTTCCACAATTTTTCTGAAAAATCAATTTGGAAAGGCATTTTGGAGGGAAAGCAAATAAAATTTTGTTACTGAATTTTATTTAGAGAAAAAAATGTAGTACTTTCCATAAAAATGCAATTTGATTATATTACAATTTCTTTCCTAATCTGTATTTCCTATGCCAAAGCATTCTTTAATGGATCAGAAATACATAATTGCCAGCCATATACTCTGTTGCAACCTTCAGAAACCATGTGTCTCTGATGTCTCTCCCAGGGGTCTGCACTGCTGGCAACACTCAAGCCAGACCCCCGCCAGACGTATGACCGGCCCAGCTGGTGCTGTCCTACCCGCGAGTCAGCTGAGACTGCAGAGGCGGCCCTCACTCACTCAGTCTGAGGTCTGAGATGGCCGGAGCAGAGACCCTGGGGGAGTGGACCCCTCAGGTCGTTTTCCTACTCATTTCTGTCCCAGAGGGGATTCAAGGCTGAGCCACCAGTGATCACCCTGTTCGTCCAAGTCTGCTACTGAAACTTGCTCACATCCATCCCCCTGTGGCAAAGCTCTCAGGGCTGCAGTCAATGCAGGGAGGGCTTGTCTGTCCCACAGACCGACTCACTCCCCAAGCAAAGAAATGGTGCACAAGCGATGCTCTGCAGTTGGTGTCAACAGGAAGCCAGAGCCTGTGTAGGGAGGCGGGGCTATGGTAAACATCCCAGGGAGGGGGACGAGGCGGGACACAACCTCCCCTCCCAAGCTGCAACTCCACCACTCCCTCATTTCCTAAGTACCTACAATGTGGCAGGTACTGTGTGGCCACGGAATTCAGACCATACTGTGAGTAAGACAGACATCTGCTCGGTCTCACGGACACTAGAGTCCAGAAGGGAAAGGCCAATACTAAACAATCGTCTATGGCAATGGGCAGGGGAGAACTAGAGTGAGGAGCTGGCAAGGGGCTACAGCGGTGATCATGGCAAGTCTCCGGGAAGAGGGGACTTGAAGCTAAGACATGAAGGATGGGAAGCTGGGTTCCAGGGGGGAGACTGTTTCAGGGAGAGTACGTGGTACATGCAGAGGCCCCGAGGAGAAGGAGAGCTGGCACATGCTCCCATCGGAGACTGGCTGGGTGTGTGGAGTGTGTTAGCAGAAGCCCCAGGACTCAGGAGCTCCCAGGCTGGCAGGAGTCCATCTGGCGGTGGCCCGAGGCCATTGAGAGATTTGAGCAGGGCCGTGATGTGACCAGGTCTGTCCTACGAGAAGATCCCTTGGGCTGTGCAGGACAGCAGGGAGGTAGTTGTCAAATCCAAGGTGACTATGATAAGAGATGGTGGTCTAGGCTTATCCAACAATAGCTTGACTTGGCCCCAGAGCCACGGCTTCATGCAAAGCAGGGAGGCTGGACAAAAAGAGGCCCTTTGAAAGATAATGACAGGAGAGGCTGATGGGGGCTCTGACCCCTCCAGCAGCAGCACAAGCTCCGTGGGCTTCAAGGGGAGATCTGTGCTGCTCTGGCCACAGGAGAGGGAAGAGAGGAAGAACAAATGTCTCACCCAAGCCTGAGACAAGAACAGGTCAGACTCCCTCTCACCTCATGCTGCTCCCCGAGCTTGAAAGGCTTCCGTGACCCTTCATTCAGTTAACTCTGACTCATTCTTCACAGCTCAGCTCACATATCACTTCCTCAAGGGCCTTGATTAGGTCAGGCCCACCGGATTAGGTCAGGCCCACCTCACCTACCTGATTAGGTCAGGCCCACCATCACCGGCTTTTCACCATGTGCCTCACACCATGGCTACAATACGGCCTGGCACACAGTAAGTGCCCAGTAAATGTTTTTGCCTAATGGATATGGAACAAAGTCAGCCACTTTCTTTGTACTTTGTTTTGGGTGATAGCATTTCTGGCAGGTCTGAAAAGATTTCCAGTTATGAGAAAGTTCTCTCGCTCTTGGCCCATCCTCCTGGGTGATGGGGCTGGGGGCTAGACAGAGCCATCTCCTCTTGCCCAAGAAGATCTGGACCCACTGGAAAGCATATGCTAGCCAACAGAATCCAAAATTGACACTCGTTAAAAAAAAAAGTAAAAATAAAAAAAAAATTTTAAAGAGGGACCATTCTGGAGGCCCGAAAACATCCTTTCATAATTAGAAGATTAGGGAGCCTTTTATGAGAACAGAACTATAATCATCACACTTTATTACAAGGAATTATATACAAATTATACAATTATAGAAAAAAATTGTTGCGTCCTCCCAAATTACAATACCCTATGCGTCTCCTGAGGAAAATTGCATCTGTTTCTACCCAGAGGGAGAAGGGGATTCTGGTTTGATAGTTTGAGGGGGATCAGCAGGGGTTAATGTCAGAAACCATGTTTTATTGATAAAGTAACCAATGGCCTCGGTTGCCCCGGCTCTGCCCTCCCAAGGGCTGTGAGGGCCACCATGAGGTAAATAAACACTTCCTGGGCCAGACATCACAAGCCCTACTAGAGCTGTGTGTGGAAGCCCAAAGACTCCAAATCCCCGATTCGAGCCCGCTGTGACCCTGAGCAAAGCCATGAACAGTCAACTGCTGCTCTGTGTGCCAAAGGTGGGGGAGTATCTGGAAAGGAAATGCGGGACCTGCCCTCCAAAGGCTGTCACATCCGTGTCACACTGTCCACTAGGCCCGTGGCAGGTCTCATCTGTGAGTGCTACAAAGGTCCGATCACACCTTAGAACCTAAGGCTGCCTGTGCCTCAGTGACCTGCAATTTCTCCTGCACCCCCATCCCACCTCGTGGAAGTTCCCCGATCTCCCCTGACTCCACATTCATCCACAAGACATTAGCTCAACAGGAGCTGTGGACCAAGCCCTTCCCTCACTGCCAGGGGCACAGAAGAGAGTAAAACGGCCCTCTGGCTCCAGCTTCTGCAAGCTGACAGTCTAGCAGGGGTAACAGGTGCAAACCCGTGTTCTCCCCCAAACTTATGGACTCACGAGCCCTGTGAAGGGAGGCACACAGGGCCCCCCTCTTGCCACGGCCTCACTTCTCTTCCAGCCTCTGTTACCATTTGTCTTGTCTTGAGCCATCTGTGCTGTGGTGTCAGGTGACTGCTGGGACACCCAGATGCCTGCCATCAGCAGTGGGGAGTGAACACAGCAGCCCGGCCGTGATGCTGCACTGACCAACAGCCTTCCTCTTCAGTCAGCCTCTTGAGGATTCCTCATGAGGATTACCCTCAGCGTCGTCATAGCTACCAGTTCTGAGCACCTACCAGCAATGGAGCTTCGCCAGCACATTCTCATCTTCCCCCTGGCTTCCAGACCATTCTCACCACAGCACCTAGCAGGTTCTGACACCCGGCACCACAGCCAGCACCCTCCCCTGGCACTGCAAAGTTCAAAGCACAGGGAGCTATAGGCCCTGCTGTCCGCACATCAGGGGGAAAAGCGGGCTTCCTGGATACCACAGCAGGCAGAACTTGTATTCGCCTTAAGTCATCACTTTTTTCAAGGGCTCTGTATGTAAACCTAGCCCCCATCTGACTGGTCCTCCCCCATAAGATCAAGGAGCCCAGAGGTAATGGCCCCATGCCAACATCCCAGAATGCACAGGGCCATGGCCACAGTACACAGGATGCTGGGTGCCACCACACCTGACACTCAGGTCCAGCTCCCACCTCAGCCACACCCTCTGTACCGGTCATGGACAGGAGCCCCAAGCCCCGCCCAGGCCCAGAATATAGCCAAGACAGCCAAGACCCCGGATATCCCCTCCCTGCAAACCAGGAGTGAGCAAAGAACATGGGAAGGGCAATTTGGAAGCCAAGCCTGTGCATGTCCTCCATGGAAGTCAGCCTTGGGAGGGTTTGTCCTTCCTACAGAATAAAGCCTGGAGTCCCGTGCTTGCTCTGGATGGCAATAGCCACAGTCTGACCCCGAGTCCCTGCTCCCATCTTTTCTCCTCGGAGATAAAGCCTCAACCCAAGCTCCACCTCCACTGAAATACTGTGACAGAGTCTGCCCTGAGTTTTGTACATATTATCTCATTTAATCTTCATGCACACAAATGCTGTGAGGTGGCTCTTACCCTCACTATGAGGACACAGGGACACAGCGAGCACGTGGAGAGTAGGACTCGGGTCTGTCTACCTCCAAAGGCTCTTGACTTCCACTTTGTCCCTCCTCCCCTTCCCACATGCTTTGCTCACTCCTGGTTTGGAGGGCTGTCAGGGAGGGCACGTCTTTGGTCTCTGGCTGTCGTGACTCTATCTGGGGCCTCTGAGGACAGGACTGCGGTCCAGCTCCGAGCTGTGCTTTAGGGTCCTGCTGCTGTCCTGGTGACTGTCCTTCTAGGGATCTGCTCATTTCACAGGACCATGAACAGGCCCAGCTTCCCAACACCATAGCTGTCCTGTCCCCTCCTGGAATTCCTTGCCTCACCCCATCTCCTGCAGGCACCCCCTCTCCTCTAGGCCCCACGGCCCGTGGTCTGCGCTCACCTTTCAGCATGTTGTGCTGCTCACCTTCATTCCTCATTCACAGTCAGCCCCTCTTTGAGAAAGTCCACTGTGACCACTACTACTGTGTTGTACACTTTCCTGCCATGTGAGCGGCTCCAAAAAGTATCTGGTAGGGCGCCTGGGTGGCTCAGTCGTTAAGCGTCTGCCTTCAGCTCAGGGCGTGATCCCGGCGTTCTGGGATCGAGTCCCACATCAGGCTCCTCTGCTATGAGCCTGCTTCTTCCTCTCCCACTCCCCCTGCCTGTGTTCCCTCTCTCGCTGGCTGTCTCTATCTCTGTCAGATAAATAAATAAAATCTTTAAAAAAAAAAAAAAGTATCTGGTGAGTGAAACCATCTGTTGAGTGTCTGTGGACACGTGGAAGGGCAAACAGATAGGCAGATGGACAGGTTCCCCACATGGCTCTAATTCATCTAGAAGAGGCAAGAAGGGCCACACGGGGGAGGAGAATGAGACCCCAGCTGGGCAGCCCCCTTGGCAGAAACCTCCCTAGTTGTTTCTGCACTGGGTGCGTGAAGTGTGTGCATGAGTGCATGAGTTGTGCGCGCACATGAGTGCTAAGAGGCAGCCCTTCCTGAGTCACAGCCTGGGGCCCCAGAAGCAATTTCAACCCCAAGCTCATCGCAGAGGGCCCTCTGTGGGAAAGGGCTTCTGACAACCTAGTGTGAGGCCCCGGGGCTGTGCAACGTGGCACCTCGGCTGCAGTGCTCACAACACAGGACAATTAGGAGGAATTAGGAGAGGGCTGCAAGGAGGGCTCCACAAATGCCATGGCAACTGTGGGCACATCTTTTGTGTGGCTGTCCTCTTTGTCCCCACCAGTGAAAAGCAAAGGCATTACACAAGCAGCGAATGTGCTCCCTGTCGTACTGAGCCCATTTCACTGGCGGGCCAAGGGCCAGGAGGGACCACACAAGAATCCTGTTCCCCCCATCTATCACCACGAGGAGGGACCTGGGGAGCCCAGCCTGCCCCAGTTAGCATGTCCTCCCCAGAGCAGCCTCCCGTCCAGCCACCATGGACAGCTCACTGCCTTGCCCCTGGCCCCGGATGGCGCCGATGTCCCCAGCCGGGAACACAAATGGTCACCCTCTGTGCTCAAAGGCTACAGAGAAGACGGTGTCCAGTCCCCTCCCCTGCTCCCATGAATTTACCAAGAAAACCCAAGGCACATCAACAGCTAATGAGGAGTGAAAACTGAAGCTCCATGTGTCAGAATTTTTTTCTTTTCAAGAAGCTGAATTTCTCAACTCAATCTGAAGCAGACCGCTCTGGCATGACCCGGCGCTCCTCTCCACGGCACTGGCATGGTGGCCCTCAGCTGCACGACCAAGTGAAAGCCAGCTGCCTGTGGCCGCAGGGTGGGTCACCACGCTTCTGACCATGTGGAGGCCACCCACCAGCAGAGGCTTGCCAAGTCCCCGAGATGCCAGAGCAAGCTGAGATTCTCACCCGCTCCTTCCCTGCTTGAGAACGAGTGTCTCATCACACCCTCCCACTGTCGCGATGGGAGGAGAAGTTTCCCAAAAAGGACAAGTCCAAGCCTTTCCCTTCAGCATAACAGCTGGAGGTCCATCACTTTCTTGAGGGCAACCTCTTTTCTTTCCTGTCAACTTAACTCAACAGGCACTTATCAAGCACCCACTTGTGCACGGTTCCATGGAAGAGACCAAACGGGGGAGCGGTATGTGAGACCTGACTGTCAAAATCAGAGCCACAGAGAGGAAGCAATCACGTTATGCCCTTACTATAACTCACACCCTGCTCGCTTCCAGAAAGCATTCAGGCAATATTAAGGAGAACCCTGAGGGAAGGAAAGGGGCACTGTTTCAGAAGTCAGAAACTTCCAGAGACAGCAGAGAGCATCCATACTGAAGGGCTGGACCCTGACTAATAGATTCCAAGGAAAGAAATAGAGATAGACACACACACACACACACACACACACACACAGAGAGAGAGAGAGAGAGAGAGAGAATCGCTATGGCAATGAAGAGCAAAGCGTAAAGTCACAAACCTTGGTCCAAATCTCAGCTCTACCACATATTACCCAGTGACCCTGGGCAAGGCACTTCTCCTGTCTTAGCCTCCTTTCTTTCTTCTGTATAACACTCATCAAAATAGTACTACATGATGGAGGGGCTGTGACTGTCACAAGCCTGTGTGGCACACACCTGCAGAGACACCATTCAGTATATGGGAGGTCATTTCACTATTAGGACAGAAGGTCCCAGGTCTGTCCCAAAAAGCTCCTGGAGAACACTGAGTTCTAGACCTACTCAGGGAGACGGCCAAAGTTCCCTCCTTGGATGGAGGAACCAATGCCTATAAGATAGACTGAGGCCTAGGGAGGCCAGGCTGTGCTTTTGCGAGATCTGGTGGGTCTCCCTCAAAGGAGACAAAGCCATAGCACGTAGACACACAGCCTTTGCCTTCTCTTCAGAGGGAGAGACTTACTCCAGGGGCCATGGCATCAACAGCTCTGACCTCTCCCTCCCAGGCTGACGGTGACAAGGTCAGTATCTTGAGGGACAGAATCTCAATGCAGCCAGGAGAAAAGGCAGCTAGTGGTGTCTTGGAGGTCTGGGATCTCCTGAGACCCAGGCTCCTAGAGCCCAGCCCCCGGACCAGCCTTTTCCTCTCTAAGGAAAACTAAGAGGAAAGGCAATGGAGTCACCATGACGTCACACATGCTAACCAGAGTCCCAGGCAAGGTCGGAAGAATCCATGCTGGATTCCACTTGCTTCAGCAAGCCAGGCCCCCTGGGGGCTGACAGGGACCCAAATCTACCAGAATCAGCCTCTACCCGAAAGTCTAGGATCCCCTTCCACTACCAACAGCGTTAGCATCAAAAACCACCCTGAGGAAAACTTAGCCTCAGCAGAAAACGAGACCCTGAGTGATTACTATATGCAGCAACTATGCCTCTTTCCTCTCATCCTCTCCAGCGCTACTGCTCCTTTTTGCTTCACAAAGAAATGGAGGAACCGAAGAGTTATTTTGCCCAAGGACACTGTGCTAGTCAGTTCCTGCTGCGTAACAAGTAACTTCAAAAAGCTCAGGGCCTTATATAATAAAGATTTGTGTTTCTTGTCTGCAGGCTGGCTACAATTTGGTTCATTTAGTCCAGACTCAGCTGCACCAGACTGGACTCCAGACTGCCCATCAGATTCACACCTGCCCATGGGTCTTCACTCTGCAGCCCATGCTGAAGGAACAGCATCTCCCCAGTGAGGTTTCCCAGGACAGCTCCGGCAGCACAGGAGAGCAAGCCGAACCAAAGGAGCACACTGAAGGCATCTGCTCATATCCTGTTCGCTGACAGTGTGAGGGCCAAACCAAGTATCCCTGATCTGGTCAGGGGAGTGTGCACTCTGCCCATTCCACAGCCACAGATGGGTAATTCTGTCCCAGGATGAAGTGCAGACCAAGACGATACCCCAGTCTACTGTGGTCATGCTCCCAAGAGGCAAACCCAGGCTGCCCATCCTCCCCCCACTACCGCGCTATCACAGTGACCATGTGACCTCCGTCTCCTCTGCACAGAGGATACAGCATGACCCGTACAGCTGGGCTTTGTAAGGATCCAAGTGAGGGAGCATGTGAAGACTCCCTGAAGGCCTCCGTGATACATGAGGAAGAAGGCACTCCCAGCACGCGTTTGGAAATCTGACAGGCTTCTGACTCTCTTCCAGACATAGTGTCAGAGTGACAAAATCGCAGCGCTGCCTCACAACCTTGAGGAGGATGGGCCTTTCTTGACAATTCAGACTGATCCTTAGGCACATTGCGTGTAAATGAGAGAGGTCCATGTCTCCATCATAATTATGACAACTGTCAAGCCTGGCTTTATGGAGGACATCCTGAGCTGAATGGGAAAGCCAGGTGAGAGCCTGGTCAGGGAAACACACACAGTGACAGGAGCAACCCCAGGCTCCCAGTTGCGCTGGCCTCACCAGGGAGCATGGCCCCCCGCGGCAGAGGACAGGCTCAGTAGGGCACAGAAAGCTGTCAGTCTTCGTTACCCACCATCAGTTCCCCTGCACACATCCTCTGATGAGCACGTTTTGACATTTAGTCTCCAGACCAAAATAACAGCAGGGATCAAACATATAAATAGGAATGATAGCAGAAACACAAAAAGCATGGGGTTGGTCACCAAGGGCACACAGTGGAACATGCCTGCATGTTTTTTTCCAATAGAATGCCTGAGCTTACCCCACTCGGTTCCAGAGACAATGGCTAGGAACACAGGTCCTATGGCATCGCTGCCTGGGTTCAAGTCCTGCCCCCATCTCTGACTAGTTGAATTACTCTGAGCCTCAGTTTCCTTATCTGTGAAAGGGAAACAATCATAGTACCTATGTCACAGACACTGAGAGGGTTCAATAAGGACATGTATGTACACCATTTAGCACGTGGCCTGGCATCCAGGAAACGCTCAGTAAATTCTCCCACTCTCATTAGTACCTCCCCACCCCTTGATAGGCATCCCCCAAACCATCCTTCCCGGAGACTCTTCTCTGGACATGTCCCTCAGGAGGCCATTTTAGTACTGAGTACACATCACTGCAATCTGATTTAAGGCTTCGCTGTGTAAACATATGACCCTTTAATTCTATTGCAATTAAATTATGCAAATCTAATCACACGTTAGGCATTAAACCGTTCTTCTTCCGTCTCAAAATCTATCCACCAATGGCCAGCTGAACCTACTACTAGCAATTTCGTGCTCAGAGGGAGTAGAGTCCCAGCATCACTTTTTTTTTTTTAGAGGTGGGTAGGAGCACTGGGAGAGGGAGAGAGATAATCCCAAGAGGCTCCTTCACCCCATATGGAGCCCAAAACTGGGCTCAACCTCTCAACCCTGAGATCATGACTTGAGCCAACATCAAGAGTTGGACACTCAACTGACTGAGCCACACACGTGCCCCAGAATCCTAGCATCTTAAGTGTGAGAGCTGGAAAATGAAGTCATGTATGCTGAGACCACAGGAGCCTCAGAGCGTCACGGCAGAAGGCAGCCCCAACAACATTCTACCGGGCACCTTCACCCCACATTCCATGGGGCCCCCGAATGCCAGGAGGTCCCCCAGAGGCCTGTGGGGGGGGCATCAAGAGGAGTCAGTAGAAATAGGCCTGAATACAGGGCCTCATTCTCCATTCAGCCCCCAACACAACTCACCAGTTGCCTATTCTATCTACTGGGGTTCCATGGAAAGCTTAGTGTAGAAGAAAGGATGCCAGTGTTTTCATGTATTTATTTTCTAAGTGGGTAATGAACCCCATGCTACAACCCTTGTTCTCAAAGTAGGAAAATGGAGTTGCAGTGAGGGAAAACAGGTAGGTAAAAATCTGACAGACTGGGAGCCAGGGTCACAAGGCTCATCTAGAGCCTGGCTCCCACTCGAGGACAGCTGTTCCCAGAGCTTCCTCTGAAGGCCACGAACCGACAGCACGGCTCCGTGCTCTGTGTATGCAGGAGCAGGAGCAGAAGGGGCTGCAGACAGAGTGGCGGACACGGAGCTGAGCTGCAGCCCAGGGACGCCTGCCTGCTCCCACAGCGGAGAGGCCCCGTGGGCAGGATGGCCAGGCCGATGGTGAGCACAGGAGGCCCGCAGCCTTAACACGACCTGTCTTAGCTTATTAACAGGAGATGGATAATATCTGACAAATGACAGGAGATAAATTGTTAAGCAATATGCAAATATGCCTGCAGCAGAAATGGGAAATTACTATACAGTAAAAGCTTTTATGGCTGCAAGAAAATTCAGAGGTAATTTGTCTCTGCATCTCCTCAAATTCCAATCTCGCTGTTAGCTGTCTCAGAATGCTACATCCGTCACCATTCCAATTAGATCATTATAAAGGGGCTCCCGCCCAGACATCACCTTTGAGGTGCCAGGGAGGAAAAGGCATTTATGAAGGCACAATCAGGCTCAGCCACAGTCTCCCAGGGCTCCGTCCCTCTGCCCAGGACTATCACTTAGACAAGAGCCAGGATTCCAGACGTAGGCCCATCCCTTCCGTTTACCATCAGTGAGCAGGTTCTGCTGACCTCTCCTCACCAGATGATTCTGCATGACAAGGCGTGCCAACGGCCATGCTCGGCCCTGGCCAAAGCAGGGGCCAGCAGGACGGAGGAGGCCTCTGGGTCCGGAGAGACCTCCAGAGAGGAGATGACACGGTATGTGAAAGATGTCACGGCCCCAATGGGAACCCGCAAACACAGCCTGACAGTACAGAAAATGAAATGGAGGCTCTGCAGAATCAGGGAGCAAAGAGAAGTCCAGAAAGTCACTGAGGGCATGGGTGTGGGCGGTTGGGCTGCAAGCCTGGTGGACTTCCTGAGAAGGGGGGCCCAGAGAGGAAGGGACGCAGGGCAGGGCAAGGGAAGCTGCTCAGGGCCCAGCAGAGCCCCCTGCTTCTCCAGCACGCACAGCCAGCAGAAGGGCAAGATTTTCTCTTGACTCAATTCAGACTCCTGGTTGTTCCATTGAAAGACAATTTAGGAACAAAGGATCAAGGCAAATCACTGTGTTTGAAACATACCTGTAGACAGTTGCTGCCCTCAACACAGATGTGGGGCTGGACTGTGGAGGTGTGGGGGACTACAGGGGTGGAGGGGAGGACAGTGGAGGCTCTCCACCACCACCACCAGCCCTCGGTGAGCAGAGGAAGGGGCCTCTCGGCCTCTCCAGACCACTTGCAGGGCACACCACGTCGGAGGCAGAGGCCGGTCACAGGTCAGAGCTGCAGGGCCCGCCATCCCTGGTCAGCGGGATGGAAAAATGACCCCGACAAAAGAGCAGCAAGCCCAAGCTGAGGTGGGCTGTACCGCCTGAGGGTGGCGAAGCCGGGCAAAGCACACAGAGGAAGCTCATGAACAGAAATCTCAGGGGAGCTCAGGAAGTAGCTCCCTTGGCATGAGGGGGGCCAACAGGGGAATTGAGTCCGGTAACTAACTTGTTGGAAGGTATCCGTTCATTCACTCATTCATTCATCCATTCATTTTTGCATTTGATTTTTTGGCCAACCATGCCAAGAAATTGATTTAACCAACAGCATCAGCTGGCAATGCTGAGATCCTGCGAGCACAGCCCTAGTGACGGACCTAGAGCAGGTAAGTGGAGAACCAGGAGACCAACCTCATGACTCCCGCATCTCTCTACGAGTCAAGGCTGGACAACGGGTGCAGAATGCCAGTCCTGAATCCTGGCTCCCCACCAAAAGGGCCATAGGAACAAGGCTGTTCACAACCCATAGCAAGAGGCATCCAGGTAATCCCCAGATACGGTCAGGGGCATCTCTTAATCCAAATTTGCAGCAGCTTGGGATACCCTTCCTCCATGAAGCACCCCAGCTTGGCACGGTCCCACACTGTCACCACTGCCACAATCAGCCCAGGCCAGGCATGGTGTCAGGCAGGTGGCACGTTGAATCTGAATGGCACAGCCACTGCTGTCCTGAGATGGGAGGCACACAGAATCAGAGTTTATCTGATCTGGGAAGACAAAAAGGCACCTGCTCACCCCCCGGGAGTTATAACTTCAGGTGACATTGCAGTCTTTCTATGGGGCTAAACGGCACGGGCATCCAGATACTCGCTACAGCACAAGAGGCCTGAGGTGGGATGTGAAGGGTAGTAGATGTGTGTTCTACATGTTAACTCCAGCCATATTTGTAGAAACAACAGAAAGGTTGCCTACAGGCTCCACATACCTCCTTCTCCAACAGGGGCCTCATCTTCCACCTGCTCAGGCCACCACCAGGCGTCTGTGCGGGATCCACTCTCCTCCTGCTCCTGGAGCTGCCTCAGTTGGACCACCAGTATTACTCACAGCATCCAGGCTCACCCTGTGCGTTCCTCTGGTCCTGCAGGGATCCTGCTGGGTAGGTGACGTTGCAGCCACAGAGCCCAACAACTCTCTGAGCAACATCCTCTGTCTTCTCTACACCTGTTATCAGTCCCCCGAGCCCCGCCAGAGCCCTCACCTATGTCGTGACCCATCTCCCTTGCATTTTTCAGGGTCCAAATCAAGTTTCCCCTGTTTCAGAAACCTCCCTGACCCAGACACACCCATGCACTAGGCAGTGCTAGAATTTCTTGGCTATTTGAGTCATCCATGTGGCAAGGAACTTCAAGCACATCGTCTGTGTTTCCTTTCTCCTCTGTGTGCTCCCATTTCCCATGTGACCTGAAGGCAAGGCCTGAGCCCCCTTCAATCACGAAGTCTGCCAACAGAGTAGGTGTCCAGTAACACTGGAATAGGAAGACAATGTGTCCAACAGTGAAGAGCACAGAATTTGGAGTCACCCTCACTGTGTGATCTGGGATGTGGTATTTAACCTCTCCAAATCCTATCTGCTAACTAGGAATAATAATACCTACTTAGTAGGACTGTTGCAGTGATTAAAGAAAATACATACAAAGTATTTAGCACACAGGGCCTGGTTGACAGTGAGCATTCGAGAAATACTATCTGTCATTGCACTTATGATGACTTGGGTATCATCATTATTATCCATAATGGCAAGTTGATAACATGGAGGATGGTCAGGAAAAGAGTGTTCTGGTTAACAATGTTCATTAACAGAAAGTTACCAGAGTCACCACACTAGAATTGCCAATTTTTCAAGGAATAAAATAATATATGCCACAAACTAACTGATGAATCTGAAGACATTTAAGACTCTCCTAAGACTTTCAGTCATCATGGAGAATCACGACCATCTTTTGTGCTGGGAAATTTCACAAATGTCACCTAACAGAGCTTTCTGATTGCTAGATTTCACCCAACCCTCACTGTTTGAGTTACAGACTTGTATGTAAATACTCATGAGCACGTGCTTCCAGCCCCCTTCTCCGTGGTCCTTCTACCTGCCACCAACGCAGCAGGAATGGGGTGGCTTAATCCCATCCCTCCCTCTTGGGGTGCCACAGCCCTCAAGTTTGTAAACCATGCTGTGCTGCTCAGGGGAAGGAGGACATGGAGGAGTAACCTTCAAACGGTGCAGAGAGGCCCCCAACCAAAGAGCAAAACCCTCATCCTCTGGTAACCATCATGTCCCCCTCAAGTCCCTGGGAGGCCACAGCCCACGCTGGCTCTCCAAGTCCCCCCACCCAGGTGAGAAGATGCAAGGTGGCCTGGGAGTGAGGAACAGGGAAAGGCGCAGCCTCCTACTGCATCATCATTAGCTCACAAACACACTGTCATTCCTTCAAGCGAGAGGTAAGCCTCCATGACCGTCCCAAAGCTTTGGTGCGCTTCCCTCTTCACAGACAGAAGTGTGTCTGGACTAAACCAGCGTCCACCTGCTATCGGATCTGGGCAATTTGCTGACTCAGCCCGCTTTCCTACTGCCACTCTACTGTTTCCTAACCCAGTCCTGGTTTGTTTCAATGACAGGGATAACCTGGTGTCCCAGCTCCTCCAGGACCCTGCCCGTCAGCAGCTGCCACGCTCCCCGGTCTGCTGGAAGCTTCCCTCTCGCTGATGCCTTGCCTATCACAGGAGAGGTTTGCTCACATAGCCCAGGAGGCGAAGGCTAATGAAGCCCACAAAATCCCCTAGAGCCGGGGAGCCGCTGCTGACATTTCAAAAGGTCAATCAATCACGCTACTTCATGGAACGTAATCATCTCCCAGGACCTAAATGCAACAATAAAACCAAATAATGCCAAACACTCGGGGAAAATGAATGATGCAAAGCAGGGAAAAAAGCTACATACAGTTGGCTGGGAAAAGGTTCCCAGCCTGGTCTGGGCGGAAGGCCCCAGAGCTGCGATCTCTGGGCTGGAACCCTGCCTCGTCTGTGAGCTGAGAGGCAGCCTTTTCTCCCTCCGCACCTCGAGGATGAAGCGAGCTGGCTTTGGGATTCATACTGTAAAGACTGAACAGAAGCTTCTCTACGGGAGGAAGCAGGAGAGGCCCGAAGGACTGCCACGGAAGTCACCTCACACCACCGAGAGGTGTGTCTGAGGACAGCTCTCAGGGGCTCGCGGCTCACCGTGAGGTGGGGAACCATCTCCTACCACCGGAGGAGCCGCTCCGCCTCCTTTCCATGAGGCTACAGCCAAGGGACTCTCCCTCCCAGGCCGGGGAGAGGGAGTTGTTGGCTTCAGGAAACAGAACCACCACAGCGCCTGCCAATTCCCTTTCTTCTGGGCTTTTACTGAGGGAGGAACGAGGCCCGGGCCCTCCCGCTCGCACTGCACCCGCCTCCTGGGACCCCGCCACGGGCTGGGGTGGGCAGGCTTCCAGCGAGCGGCTGCCCCGCCCACGTGCCTGACCCCGTCTGAGGTCGCCTGACTCATCTTCGGGGTCTGGCCCTGGCTCACCAGAGACCTTGGCTGTCTTCACCTCCTGGTCGCCATGGCTGCCCCTCCTCCTCCTCACCGCCCCCAGCACCTCCTTCCTAACCCTACTGTCTTCATTGTAACCCCCTCCTGCACGCACAGGGCCCTCACCTGGCGGTCCCCACTCGCCTCCTGGTCTGCGGCTGCCTGCCCCGGACCGCTGGTCTCTCCCCGACGCTCACGTAAAGCCGCCCTCTTCTCAGTCCCGTGGCTCTCACCTGGGCAGCTCATTACACGCACCCGAGGAGCTTTTAAAGCTCTCAGCGCGCAGGCGCAGGCCACGTCCCACACCAACTGCGGCAACCCCTGCAGGTGTGGCCGGGCTTCAGAGTTTGTCAAGCCCCACAGGTGGGCAGGGGCGGGCCCATCAGCTTCCACCACAGCTTCAGCCATCTGTCGGGTTACAGAACGGGCCCCACTCGCTTCCTCCTGGGAGCCCTTGACTGCGCGGCCCTCCCCTCGTTCCAGCCTTCGGGCACCCCGGTAGGCCCAGCCCCGGCTTAGAGCGCTGCGTTCTCGAATTGCCCTGTCTGCGCTCCCGTAAGGCAAGTTTGAGTGTTGGGTTAGAAACCTGTCTGTGGGTTCCCTTAAAGCTGGAAATGTATATCCGCAATGCACAGAACAGAGCCTGGTGTGCGATATGCGGTAAGGAGATGTGGGATAGGAGCAAAAGAGGGAAGGAAGGGGGTAAGGAAGAAATTCAGTTCCATAAAGATGTGAGGGCGACATCCCGGCAGCCTCCCTGCTCTCTGCAATAAGTGGTCTGCATTTTTTTGCGTGCTGGTCACAGACCCTTCAAGAGAGGTTCCCTGGCACTGCCCCTTTCACCTCCTCAGTGCCCTGCTCTGCCACCCCTCCATCTGTGGGTGGTTCTCTGCTCTAAGTGTGTGGGGCTACAGTAGGGCCACATCTCCTATGGCCCGTCCTTGGATATTTGCCCCGATGACCCAACAGCCAAGTCATTGCTGACTGAGACACGGAACCAGACCCCCAGACCTGACCACTGCGCCTGCCAGGCCCGGGCACTGCCCTGCTCCACTGTTATGACAGACCCTGCTCCACAGGCTGTTCACTGTACGTGGCCCATAGGAGAGGCCATGGGAGCACAGAAGAGGGACTGGTCATGACCCTGGCCTCATGATCCCCAAGCACACAGCCCAAGGAGCTACAGCTCTGTGTCCTGACATTACCATCGTCTCTGGTTAGTTTCACCTCTTAAAATTTGGGAACTGAGCCATCTGGCCCACCAAACATGGGGGGTGGAGGTAGGGTTCACCTTAGTCTGGGTTTCCCGGAGATGAGATTCAGGGAGAACTGGAGTCGGCCTTAATTTCCAGAAGAAGGAAAGCTGGCAAAGGTTCTCTGCTTTGGTGGGAAACCAATCCCATGAGAACAAGGGCTGAGGTGGTGGTGTCCACCATTATATTCACCCCTGGCAGTCCCTGGCACTCAATAACTATTTCCAATCATTATTGATTATAATATCAATCCATAACAAACTTCCCAGAGCATTAAAAACGGATACGGCCTACAAGTCATTCTCTACACCAAATTTCAGACGCATGGCTAATATCAGAGTGAAGTATAGTTATTACAAACAGGCGGGAAGGAAATCCTTCCAGATTATAGACCACCCATGTCAACCCCATTCTGACCACATTAGGAGGAAATGAGAAGACAGGGAAGGAAATAAGCGTTTTTACAGTGATTGAACCAAATGTTCCCCAACGTAAGAGTCCATTCATTCACTAGAATCAGCTCCAATCTTGAGACACCAGCTGGCAGTTTTGTCAGATAAACCACAGTCTCTCCCTTGTGTACAAACTCCACATTTGACTTCTACTTGAGATAGGAGCTCTACAAGGACTGGCTTCACTTACTCTGAAAACACCAGCTCCTTTCGTGTATTTTCTCCAGTGTATTTTTCCTGCCTCGGCAGCAGGAAGGGTGCTTTCAGAGAAGTTTATTTTCCCTCGTGAAATAGAGCGAAGCAGCCACCAGCCACAGTTGGTATCACTGAGTGATGGTTTACGCCACTCAGCAGCATTCAGAACAGGCAGAAGCTACCGTGTCCCTCCTGTTGGGACAGTGACTTGCCCTGATCATACCGTCCCTTCATTCTGCTCCATCCTCACTACCCAGAGGCCCCATCTCCAGCCGTCTAGGAGGCCAGAGACCTCACTGTGACTAGG
Organism: Ursus maritimus; assembly: GCF_017311325.1. Lineage (NCBI taxonomy): Eukaryota > Metazoa > Chordata > Mammalia > Carnivora > Ursidae > Ursus > Ursus maritimus. Next base: position 59,214,772 of record NW_024426663.1, on the reverse strand, counting down.
TTCAGACTGAACATCCTTATCCTTAATGCTCATGCCCCCAGCCAGCTCAGAAGGACCCATCTGAGAGAATGGCTACCTACTCTCTTTTATGTGGGCCATCAATTTTATTTTTATTGGCTTGGAGATGAAGGGGCTGTGACACATCTCAGTAAATTTGTGGAAGCGGTGTGTTCTCCCTAGGGCACTCTTGGCAGGAGGACCAGAAAGACACTGAGTTTAAGAAACAGCCCTGCAGAGCCTGGGGACTTGTCTTACCTGCTTTGCAACCCAGGAAGATCTGCATCCAAGTCCCCGGGTCAGAATTGAGGTGGTTGCGGAGGGGCCCAGAGAGGAGTACGCGGAAGCAGGGGTTCGCTAGCACTCCACCCCAACGCTCGGGAAGGCGGTGCTCATGTCCGCCTCATGTGTCAGCCACCTATTCCTTGGAAAAAGAGAAAAGCAGATCCTCCAAACGCTCACCCTGAGGACACAGTTGGTCTCATCGGCCCAAATCATGCCTTCCTGGGAAAGCGCTATCTAAACACCAAATGCTGCCCTCCATCGGGCTCAGCCCACCTCCTCTCCTCATGAAGCCTTCCCTCACCTCTCAGCTTGACATGACGGGGATGCCAGATGTCCCAGTCTGCCTGAGCCCATCCTGGTTTCCACTTCCTGTCCACAGTATTTATTAATAGTGCCCCGTCACTCACGTGTCCCGATTTGGGTAAGATATATGGGCCCCACTTCTCTCATTCTTCTTACCCTGGACCCGTACAGGCCCCCTTCAGATACTCAAGACCACGGGCACTGCTCAAGGGGCACAAATCCACCTTGCTGGGGTGTTGGCCACACCTCCTCCTTTCTCACCTGCTGTCTGCAGCACAGCCTTCTGCCCCGGCCTGACCAGACAGGTGTGCAGAGAGCTGGTTGAAAAGCAAGACTTGGGCCTGGGCACCTGGCTTGTACCAAAAATGGCAAATGTACAAGCAAACAGGCAAAGAGCCAAGCTTTAAGGACCAGTTGCAAGACAGTTGAGTGTCTCCGGACAATCTAGTACAGCGAGAGCACAGTACCCACTCAGGCTTCATACTGTCGGCATACTGCTACCTCACTTTTGTCTCAAATCTTAAGATAAATACTGTTAGGAGCAAGAAAAACTTGCAAAATGAATGAATGCATGAATGAATAAATACAGACACAAATGAGCAAGGGGATGGAAGAAAGCCCTACTTCTAATGGCACGGTGTAGACGCCGAGCCCATCTCTCTTCTGAGCTGAACAGCCTCTCCGGGTCAGCATGTCCCCCTGGCACTTCTCCCAGCCACAGAAGCTATGTACCAAACAGCTACACAAGCTCTCGTGGGTCCCCTGCACTGAGAGGAAAACCTGTGGAGGAAAAGGAAGTGTTCACATTTGCTGCGCTCAGGGCTTTCACTCTTCTCGAAACAGCACACCAAGGCCTTCGCTTCATGTTAGGGTGGGAAAACGGGACAGCCCAGAGAGGTGATGTAACTTACCTAAGGTCACACAGCTACAAGATATCCAGCCGAGTGCTTTCACACTCCTCTCCTCAAACCTGAGGCCTCTCCAAGAAAACCAACAACTGAGACACAAGGGGATACGCCATAACTAGAGAGGGTGAACATTACGATCCAGAGCCGGCAGTTAAAAATGCATGGAGGGCAGCTCAGAGCCATAACTCCCCATCGCCATTCATGATTTATGCAGAGGCTCCCCATTAGCTCTAATGGCTGTGGGGAGCATAAATCTCAGGGCACAGCTCCAAACTGGCTCTTGTGATCTAAATGCCACTAAAATCAATGACGTTGTCCCACCATTGATGTGGCAATTGTGACGCTTCATAAATTGGCCTGGTGGGGTTGGAAAGGGAAGCCGAGTGGGAATGGCGTGGCCCGTCCTCGATGCTCCCACTGATGGGAAGGGTGCCCTGAGAGTGAGCCAAAGCACACATTCTGGAGCCAGCTAGTGAATCCAGAGCCCAGACCCCCATCTCACCAGCTGTGTGGCCTGGCAGGCACTTCACGAGAAGCCCCCCGAGGCTCAGTCTCCACATCTGCAAAATGGGGGTCAAATGAGCTATCGTGCAAAAAGCCCTGAGAACAATACTTGGCTGTAGGGCCAAGCTGCACTTCCAGAAAATACAGAAGGCCTGTGAAGACCATTTAGGAGGGAACCACTTTCTTTGATACAAAGATAAGCTGAGCCTAAAAGCCATCGGGTTTATCTTAGATTTGTCCTGGAGACCTTCCAGGCAGATTGCAACACGGAAGCCCAGCCAGCATGAGGGCTGCAATTCCAACACGGCCACATGGAAGGCCAATGCCCATGAGGCCGTGCAGGTGCCCAGAGACCTGGATGGAAGGCTGGCCTCCAGCAGCGGAGCACGGCCAAGCTTCTAGCCCCGCAGGGCATGGCTGCCCACAAGACTACATAGGCACATCATGACACATGCCTGCGGGAGGCCCCACGGGTCATGCGTGCTTCTCACAGCTACCTCACCTTTTTCTCTCCCCCTTGGCTCCTATGAGATAAGGTGCCTGAGACTCGCTGGAAGGCTGGAATTATGTGCTACTCTGAACATCAGTATTTCAATCCACGAGGAGCTCCGTGCTCTCCAAGGATAACAGATACCAGAGACAAAAACCTCTTTGAATCCACTCAAAACAGGGACAAAATATAGTGAAGAGTGAAGAAAGCTTTTATTGAGGCTTTATCTTGAAAATAAAACTAAAAACTGTAAAGATATATTGATTTTTAGCTTATCTTTGTAAATTTATGTGATCATTACAACTCTGCTAATTATTTGAATGAACAAAGAATAAATTGTGGATTCACATAATCATTCCAACATTGGCTTTGGACAAACCCAGAAAAAAGCAAAACGAAGCGAAGTGCATAATCTGATGGGAAGGAAGTGGCTCAGGACCTCCCCCCCTCGCCTGGCTTCAGCTGTCCTAAGCCAGCCAGGCTGTCCCTCACCGCAGGCCCAGAGATGCTACCTCCGTGAAAAGCAAGCATACAAATGGTGACCCAGGGAACCTGGGATTAAAAAGAGTAAATAAATAAGTAAATAAATAAGCAACAAACATCCTACAGAATTCTCAGGAAAGCAGGATACATACACCGAATCGAGGAACCATGCACTCAAGCTAGCTACCAGGAATCCCTCCGTCTTCCCAGGATGCCCCCTGTTTGGGCCAGTCCAGCCCCCAGCCTGCTGGGTCCTAGATTGAGGGGAGGGGGGTGAGGGGAAGAAGGGAGTCCAGGCCTTGTTCTCCCTGCCTGAGGAAGATCTGAGGACCTCAGACAAGAGAAACAACCTAAGAACGATGGGATGCTTGTTTTCTTCCAATACAGACATCAGGGAAGCAGGCAGAATGAAACCATTTGCACCCTTCCTACTCCACTGCGGTGGACCGCGCAGGACTGCAGCCGGCTACCCCACAGGCCAGCCCACAGAGGGAGCCTGGCTGCCAAGCCACCTTGCCGGCCAGAACCCTGGAGACCCACAGAGAATGGCTGCCACAGTGCCCCACAGTAAGTAGGCCCTCACCAGGAGGGCTCGCTTACCCACAGAGGAGGGGAGAAGCTGGAAACAGCACCGGGAGCCTGGCTGGGCTCCAGGTTTGAATCACGCAATAATGATATGATCGGAGGTAGCTCCACAAGGACCCGCTCACTGGCTCAGCCCTGACACGGGAGATGCACAAAAAATACCAGCCATGGCTCTTGTCCAACCAACATGCTCTCTGTTCCCCCGGAACATCAAGTAACCATGACTTCATCGAGCCCCTTCCACCTGCCAGGCACTGTGCTCCACCCTCTCATTTAACCCTCAGGCAACTCTGTGACTCGGGTACTCACTTGACACATGGGAGAGCCAAGACGCATGCCTGAGAAGTGGTGTAGACCGGGTTCTAACTCATGCTCTCCTAACCTGGAAGGCCAACCTTTGAGTGGCCAGACTGGGCTGCTCTCCAGCCGTGACCCTAGAAGCTAAGAGCTCTGCCTATCTCGTGGCTGGAACAGTGTGGAGCACGGGTTGGTGCTCAAAAAATACCTAACCCTTCTGTGTTATGCAAGTTATTCACAATAATCTGGAGAACTGGAAAAACCTGGCAGATGATTTAAGCTTCATGAAACTTCTGCCAAGCCATCATGATGGGAGTAAATCTTAACTATGAGTTCCTGAAGGCAGGAACGTAGTCAGATCCTTGCCTCACGCTCCCAGAGCACCACTGCTGTCCTGCTTTGCATTTTAATTTGTGGTCCTATGCCTCATTGAGTAGGGTATGTGTTCCCCAGCGTCACCTCCATGAGCAGCACACAGTAGGCACACAGTAGATATTCCTGGAAGAAAGAGACAGATGACCAGCAAGGAGGTGGGCACGGCTGGACCAGGGCCAGCAAGGTAAAGAGCCTAGGGTGGGGTGGGAGGGGTGTGCTCCAGAAACGAGGCCCCCACGGCAACGGGGAACCCCAGGCACATCGGAGCCTCCGAGCTTCCGAGCTTCCGTCCAGCTCTGAAGCTTCCTGTCCTCATCAGCATCTCTGCATGGGGCCGGGGCAGCCAGGGCCCCCGGTTCAATGCCTTCAGCAGAGGCTTGACTCTGTCACATCCTCAAAATGTTTCTCAGTCATTTTAAATATGGAAATTTTGTCCTGAATAGAAGAAAATGCTCTGAAAAACTATGTTTTGCCTTTCAAATGAGCAAAGATTCCCTGAATTTTGAAAGTAAACAAATTAGAGTGGAAGATCTCCAAATAATCACATAAACTCCAATTTCCTATGTTTTAATATAAACATCAAAATAATAAACTCAGGCATATATGAGGGGGGAAAAAATCCTGCCTGATGCTGTTGCATTCTTTAGAAGCCGAAACCTAAACGACTAAATTGGCAGTTTATTAACAGGAAAATTATGCTAAGTAGCTTCATGTTGATGTCAAGAATTTTATGCAGCCAGTTACGGCGCAGCACGCGGAGTGCCTCATTTGCATTTTCTCATTTAGAGAGAACAATGGCTCCAAATGAGTGCGGCATGTTCACATTACACACCCAAGAACATTTGCACAGACGGGAAGGAATATCCTGATACCCGAGTGATTAAGCCTTTTGTTCATTCTGCCCCAGCCCAGACTTAGGGGACAGGGGGCAGATTAACGTCACTTAGAATGGTAATGAAGGGACCTGAGGCTAGAGCTCTGAAACGTCTCACAGGACATACAGCCGCAGCCCACAAGACTTTATTCTTCAGACCTCACCTGGTCTGTTTTGGGTCAGTGAGAACTGGGAGGTGTATGACAGATAAATAAATACCCGCTCCGCGTCACGGAAGGCTGTGTGACATCTGCCCCAAGCGTTTCGGAAGAATGGCAAGGAGCCCCTGCACAGCCCACCCCAACGAAACCCGGGCTGCTCCCCGAGTCCACAACTCAGAGTCGCTGCTTCCCATCAGTTCGTTTAACCAGTGTCTGCTGAGAACATGAATTTACCAAGCAGCCACCTTGAGCTGAGTCCCCCGCTGGGTAAGGGAGCGAGCAGAAGAAAGGATCAGGCCAGATCTCCAGCAGCTTATCAACTAACTGAGAAGACAATCCTTAGAAACCATGTAATTAATTGTAACCACGCGCTGGACCTCGTATAGTTAATCATGGCCATGGACCGGGAATGGATCACCGGAAGAAGTTACTCTTAAGTGAATGTCGAAGAATGGACCAGAATTTTAGCAAGTCCAACAAGAAAGTGATGGTATTCCAGAGGGAAGGAACTGCACCAGCTAAAGTATAAAAGTACTAGTGAGCTTGGCATCTGACGGAGACCATCAAAAGACTTGTGTTCTTTTCATGCGAGGCTCACTTTTCCAAAAAGCCTCAGGCTGTCCTCGGAGGCTGGCCTCAAGTGGTAAATATAACCTTGTCTGGACTTAATAGGGCAGAAATAATGCTATGTGTTCACCAAATCTCCTTTCATATCCCTCCTTTTCCAAGAGCATGGAAAATTATGCTTCCCAGCCCCACGCAGCCAGGCTGGACCGTGTAACTAGTTCCGTGCAACAGATGAACTTCTGTCTCAGTCACACCGAGCTTTAGGGGGTATTTGCTACAGGAGCATAAACTACTTTATCTTGACAAATACATTGGATAAATTGATTCATTACTGAATCCTGACTTCATATGCTCAGGCAATCATTTACAGAATATTTATTAAGGACCCCTGAGATGCTAGGCAGTCCATTCAGCACGGGGAATACAGCAGTGAGCAAAAACAACAGAGTCTCTTCCCTCATGAGGCTTATAATCAAATAGAAACCAATCCCAAATAGTTACTGTTAGGCATCACAAAATCTAATTCCTTTTTTTAAAAAGGGAAATTTAGAGCATTTTCTTAAAGAGCTAAATTGAAATAAGATCCTCTAATCTAGTATTTCATTCAGTGTAAGTCTCTATCACTTGGCCAACCGGCTCTGAAGCAAATCCCCTACCTGAACCCTGAAAATCAGAGTCTGTCCTCAGCCAGAGTCACTCTGTTGGCAGCTGCCCTCTGGTCTATAAATGGTTTTCTCTGACTCCCATCTGTCGAGCAAACCCTAGGGGTTCATTATCACAGGCCACACTCCTGATAGGGCTCTAACTTCAGAAGTACCAAAGAGGTCTATAAGAGAATACCTTCTCGTCTTCAGGACAATACTGTTGTTGCGATAGAATGACAGAAATACGCTGTTTTGTTGTTGTTGTTGTTAATCTGGTTTGGTGCCACCTGGGTGGCTCAGTCGGTTGAGTGTCTGACTCTTGATTTCGGCTCAGGCCATGATCTCAGAGTTATAGGATTGAACCCCACATGGGGCTCTGTGCTCAGCACAGAGTCTGCTTGTCCCTCTCCCTCTGCTCCTCCCCGTGCACACACACTCACTCTCTCATTCTCTCTCTCTCTCAAATAAATAAATAAAATCTTTTTTAAAATGTGCTTTGTGCTATACTGTCTTTTAAAAATCACCTATACTGAGGTATAACTTACATGAAATAAAATGCACCGATTTTAAACATAATTTTGATGAACTTTGACACATGTGTATACTTGTGTAACCACCAACTACAATAAAAACATATAAAGTTTCCATCGCAGCGAAATTGCCCTAGCGCCCCACCCCAGTCAATCCCACCAACCCTAGGCAAACACTGATACGTTTTCTGTGACCGTGGATTAGCTTTGTGTTTTCTAGAGTTTCAATTACATAATATCATACAGTGTGTATTTGTATCTTGGCTCCTTTCACCCAATATGTTTCTGAGCACCATCCATGGTGTTACACGTTTCAGTAATTCATTCCTTTTTATTGCTGAGCAGGAGTCCACTAAGTGGCTAGACCACACTTTGTTTACGCACTCACCTATTTGACATTTGGATTGTTTCTGGCATCTAACTGTGATGAAAAAGCTGCTATGAACTTCCATGTATATAAATTTTAAGACGAACGTGTTTTCATTCACATCAGCAAATACTTAGGAATGGAAATGGTAGGTCTCACCATCAGTGTATCTCTGACTTTTAAGAAACTGCCCAAGTATTTTACAAAATAGTTGTACCATTGTATGTTTGACGGGGTGTAAGCGTCCAGTTGCTCCTTATCCTCTCCCACGAGGTGTTCTGTTCATTGAAGCCATTCTAATTGCATGTGGTAGTATCTCTCTCCTTGTCATTTTAATTTTCATTTCCCAAGCGACAAATAACATGAAACATCTTTTCAAGCGTTTACTGGCCCCTCACATTTGTGTGTGTGTGATATCCCTTCAAATCTTTTGCCCTTTTAAAAACTGGGTTGTTTGTCTTTGCATTGTTGACTTATAGGTGTTCTTTATACATTCTGGATACTATATCTTCATCAGAAACATACATCGAAATATTTTCTCTCGGTATGTAGCTTGGCTTTTCATTTTATTAACAGTCTCAAAAGAGCAGAATATTTTACTTTTGATGGAATCACGCTTATCAATTTTATCTTCTCAACTTTGTGCTTTTTGCGTACTACCAATCTTTGCCCATCCTGAGCTCATGAAGATTTTTCTCTCATTTTTTTCCTGGAGGTTTTGTAGTTTCAGCATTTATATGTAGGCTTGTGATCCAATTGGAGTTAATCTTTATGTACAGTGTTGAGGATTGCTTTTTTCCTATGAGTCTCCAGGTGTTCCACCACCATGGGTTGAACAGACTAGCATTTCCCCATCACATTACCTTGGCATCTTTATGGCAAATCAATTCACCACCTATGTGAGGGACTACGTTCAGCCTCTCTTCTATTCCTTGATCTCTTTGTCTACAATTACACGAATACCACCCCATCTAGACTACTGTAACTTGATGGTAAGTCTTACAATCAGGCAGTCTACGTCCTTCACCATTGTTCTTTTCTTTTTAACTTATTGTAGCTATTCTAGGTCATTTCCACGTTCATAGAAAATGTAGAACGCCATCTTTAGACGGTATTTTGAAGTAAAGTTTCATGGCGTTGACTTTGCCAGAAAAAAAGCTCATACTAGGTCCAGAGATGAAAACTGAGAAGCAGCTTGGAGGTTGGTTAATTCTGTGCGGTGATGGGGAAAATGGCCTATTACTGAGACACAGCATTAGTCTGTCAGTAAATGACGGCTCTACCCAGAGATGTGTTCTCCGGGAACCACCCACTCCTCAGATCTGTGATGTGTTTTGTTTAGGAGAGGAATAGCTTTTAGACACACATGCCATGCTTTGAAATTGCTAATCGTAGAGACAATCAACCTTCAAAGTCCTGCCTCTGGCTCCCTCCTGCCTTTTACCAAATCCTGGCTAACAGCTTGGGGTTACCAGTTGGAGTCTTCTGAACTCGGGGTGAGTTGGCCTGGACCACACACTGGCACTCACAGGAGTGTGAATAGTGATAATAAAACACCATGATGTACGTGGAGATTTGGAAAAGGTTGATGCTGTGCACCACTGTAAGGGGTGGGTATTAATAGCACCCTTCATGATATTCGAGAGAGGAGACCAGATGTGTAGGACGGAAGCTGTCTTCATGACTCCAAAACTGCAGTCAATCACATGAAAAAGGGCAGTTCACCTTCGGTTGGGTATTAGAGCGACCTCCATTTGTTGACACTGGGAAGACCCACTTTGAGAAAAACAAGAGGGCAGGGTCTAGATCAGGAATTCCGTCAGCAGATACATCGTTATTACGATAAAACTTTAAAAGATGATCACCCCCCACCCCCCATCATCTCCCTCCCTTGGTCTTTGTCCTCAAGCCCTGAATCCAGATCAAACCAGATGAATACATGTCATCATCAGCTGATCCTTATGCTTTTACCTTCTCTAGAAGACTGAGTGATCTACTCACTATTAGCTGAGAAAATATCTGGGAGCAGCTAATGTCATCTCCCCCCTGCGGAATTCACACCCACATGAGCTAGTCGGTATCCCTCTTCCTGACCCCTGGGCCTGAGCCCACCTCACCCACACATACAAGGGGGAAGTCGGGCTAAAAAGGAATTGCATGACCCAATTGGGCCAAGCACTCACTCATCAAGCCCTTACTGAGAACCCCTGCAGTACTCAGCCCTTCTGGATACTGGTATACTTGGTATCCAGAGATGGCATCCACCCCTGAGCACAACATAGCTGATAATGCCTGAAAACAATCTTTTTACAAAGGTGGTCCTGAAGTTAGTGGGTCCCCATCCACGGGGAAGGGCAGCCTCTCATCCATGGCCTTTATGGGGAGCGTCACTTCCCCATGGTACAGCAATCCTCACTCTCCCCCAGGAAATGTTCCTGCTATGGAAATTATCCCAACTTCCCTTATCCCCATGGAGCAGCCAAAAGAAGAAGCAAAACGGGTCTTTTTGTGATTCTAGGGGCATTGTTTTCCGTGGTAGGGTTTCACATATTTTAGCACTGTGTACCCTGGATATAATGAAGGGATAGATTCAAGAGAGGCGGGGCAGCCAGCTCCAAATGGAGCTCCTTGTGCAGGAAGAGGGTCCCACCTGAATAATACACTTTCAGCTTCAAAAAAGTCTGAAGGGATTCAATTTGTAAAACCAGACTTCAAATATTGAAAATAAAGCCAGTTTGAACAATTCTTTCTCTTACTCCCATCCTTTGCTGAATGAAATTAAGAAAGGCATATCACCACTTCACATGCAAGATAAAGCACTGTCTCATATAAAAGCGGTTTCATTTTTTTTCAAAGTCTGGAGCCTCCTATGTTAATGTTGGCATTATTACGGAGCCACGAATGGGAGCCAGCAGCACGTCTCTGTGTTAACTCTACCTTCCGAAGCCGGTGGCAGGTGGGCAACCATCACTTTATTCTCAATTATGGTTTCACGTTATACAAACCACATCCTACATCCAGAACTAATTATGCCCCAGACAAAGAGGAGACACGGGGACCCAGAGAGCCATCAACTTTCAGAAGGACAGAAGATGAAATCGAAGAGCTCCAACGGGCGGCAAACTTAGCAACAACAAAAGGCATTTTAATGGCTATAAAGGGTTTAGGCTTGACCCTCTTGGAAGCTGAAATACAGATGGCTACCCCTCGGGGGGTTGAGAATTGTAGCAGACAGATCAGAACATTAGTTTCAACTTAACAAAAGCCACAGTGACCTCTGCGTCTATGCCTGAAGCGGTTGTCTCGCTGGGGCCATACCTCTGCGGTAAATGTATCCCCATGATCAGTATGAGAAAGTCATTCACATTTCACTTGGCGCCCTACCAGACAAACCCGGGCAGCAGTCACCAAGGGCTGTGGGGTAGGGCTAGCTATGGAGGGACAGTCTGATGGATGCTCTCTTCAAGAGCACAGGGACAAGAAAATTGCAAAGCAGGACATAAACTTCTTCCCCAAATCTCTATTCCACAGTAGTTTTAAAAGGGCAGTTCCAGTATAAATCAGAGGCCGCCCTGTTTCTTCCCACTGAAAAACACCCTTGGAACACAGCACCATGAGACAGTGAGGAGGCTAGGAACAGGCAGAGGCTGATGTGGTCAGAAGGCTCCGGGACAGCATTAGGGGAAGCCAGAGGATGGGGCAGGTACTGGGCTGGGGGAGCCCAGGGCCACTGCTGGGGGCTATAGTTCCCACTGGGAACTATGGATCTGGCAGGGACGGCAGAGGAAAAGAGGAGCATCAGTAACCCACAGACAGGTCTTGCTGGCCCTGTGTGCACATAAAGAAAGAGCAGGAAGGTAAAGGGGGCCAAGGTGAGGGTAGCAGGTGCCGCAGCTCCAGCCTGAGCCTGGACGCAGAGAGGGCCTGCAGAGGAGAGGGCTTTCCGGCCTGGTGAAGGGAGTTGCACCATTCACTCAACAGACTGGTACTGTTCCAAGCCTGGCAGCAGCCCCATAAAATAGAAGAGTGGATAAGAAGAGGACTCCTCGCTAGCACTTATAGATCATGAGTGTTCAGCAAACAACTGTTGCATAGCCGAACAGCCCTCCGCGCTCAAGGATCTCAGGATGAGAGCCCATGGAAGAAAATTCTCCTAGATGCAGGTGCAGAGCCCCCCCTCGGTGTCCTAGTCAGAGCCTGTGCAGCGAGTATGCCCAGGAATTCTCAGGAAACCTTCCCAGAAGAGACCCATAGTACCGTATGATTTGGCGCTGGGGTAAGTAAGGTATCCCAACTTTATGGTTGGAAGCAGCACTTTGTGCTCCCCTAGAAGCAAGACACCTCTAGACAGTGAGGGATAGGATTGAAAAGATGGAACAGAAGAGTGCCCCTGAAGGAAAACTTCTTTGTGAAAGAGAACTGGAAGCAGCTGGCGAGACACAAACCTGCCCTCGATGAGGTAATCTTCCCCTTCGGAGTTGCAACATGATATAAAGCGACCGAGAGACAGAACGGTCTGCGACCAGACAGAACCCCCCAAAGGAGGAAGAAGCAAAAGAAGAGGGGTAAGTGTCAGAGAAGGTTCTTCAGCTCTAAGCAATTTATATCAGAAGGAAACAAGCAAGGAAGGAAGGGAGTAAGAGAGAAGGAAAGAAAAGGAAGAACAGAAAAGACAAGGAAAGGAGAGGAAAAAGGAAAGATGAAAAAAGAAAGAGGAGTTTATCAGGCAGATAAAGGGAAGCTCAGAGAATCCAAGATCCTGGGAAAGACAGGAATCCAGCTGGCTGAGGCAGCACCGAGGGGCAGGAGCTCCTGGCCCACCTCCTCAGGGCACAGCGCACGGACAACTCCACCAACGTCCAAGACACAGCGTCCGAGAGACCCAATCCAGCCATGTGCCCGCTGTGCCCAGTGCTGTGAGCAATAAAGTCTGAAATCAGGTAGAGGAAAGTCCCCCAAAGATGAGAGGGGTGCTTACCAAACAAGGAGAGGAGATGCAAGGGACTGAAATAAAAGAAGCCCATCGCTACAGCCACTTAGCTGCCTTGCACACACACACTACATACGTAGACTCATGAACACGTGTACACACACACACACACACACACACACACACACACACAGCCATATACTACTGGGCTTTGGAGCCAGGCTGTCAGAGTTTGGGTCCTGGCTTGACCAATGCATGACACTGGCAGAGATATTCGAACTTTCTACGGCTGCTTCCTCATTCATAAAACAGGGATAATATCCCTATTAAGACTCACTGGGAGGATTAAATAAATAATGCATGTGAACGTTTCACACAGGGCCTGGCCCCCAGTGAATGACCAGTAAGTGTTCACTGTGGAGGTTTCCTCCCAGACACTCCCAAAAATCTCCCCATCTAACACGGTGCTCGCACCTCATCCCTTCTCAACAGAAGACAGCCCAGAGTCAATCTAGCTACTGCCTCCAACGTTCACTTCTCCCACCTCAATATTCTACAGCCTACAGACTCAATGGTCCACATCCCCACCACCAACACCCCTTACTACATCATGGGAGAAGGGCAGAAGGAAAAGAAAGAACATTTCAAGATTATATGATCCACAAACCAAAGGGACAGAGAGAGAATCCTATTCTTTATGCTGTCCCTTTCCCCAATCCAAAAGGCCAGATGTCAGATTCCGAAAAGACCTGGCCCTGGCTATTAGAAGGCATCTCAGGAGCAAAGGGGTGAACTCGGTAGAAACATCCCCAAGAACACCCAACCCCTCTGGCTCTCTTCTGGGCTTGCTGGACAATCTTCTGATGATTAGGACAGTCCCATAGCCTCCAAGAGCCTCCACCAGAGCAACTGACCACTTTGTCTGCTTAGAACTAGGAAACTGACTTCTGTAGTACAAACCTGAGGAAGTTCGTATGAGGTTAGCCTGAATGAAGCAGTCTCTTTTAGGACTTGATTCTCCTTTATATGAACTAACTGAGGCCCTGGGGCATACAGCTGAAGAACAGCTATTTATTAAAGTGGTGTGGGAAGATATACCTTTATCCACATCTTATTTCTAAGGCAGTAGCTGGAAAGTTCCAAAGTAGAGAGAGTAAGAGACCACATTCCCCAACCATGTTCTCCTCACCAGTACTCCTAATATTCCTCTTGATGAAGATCATTCATTCACTCTTCTTTTTCTTTTTTTTTTTTTAATTTAAATTTTGGTTTCTGGAGTCTTACATTCTTCCAACAAGATCTTATTAAGCCCCTTCGCTGTGACAGGCTCCATGATGTGAAAAAAAGGAGCTACACCAGGAGCCAAGAGACCTTGCTTTTTCTCCCAGCTGCGGGATCCTGGGCAGCATGTTGCTGTCCAAGGCTGCAGGTCCCACTGTCACACACAATGGACATGTGAAGTGGGATGGAATGATCTGGCATGTCTTACTCAGCCTGAATCACCCCCAATTCTACACAAGTTGGAGGAACTCACTTTCCAGCTGGTCATCTCTGGCCAACAGTGTCCTTTGCCAAGGCCAGCAAAGCTGCTAGACGCCTTCTGGAGGGAGGTATGGCCAGGCCCAGATGGCTTATTAAAACAGGAAGTCCTTGTGATGGCAAACTAGCCATTGAGAAGAGGCGTGCAAGTTAGCTGAAACATCTGAGCCTCCTATTTACTTTGGATGATTTTTAAATTTCATTTTGGCTAAAGAAATCAGCCCATCTGTCTGGCTTCTGGAACAATTAGAGAACAGAGTAGAACTTAAAAATCAGAAAATGAAACAAACAAACAAAAAAAGGTGGGAAATACAACCAAGAAAGAGAGGCTTAATGCCTTGCATGTGCCCAGAGAAGAAGTGAGATGGGAGCTGGACCCTAGGAGTGGGCATGTGAACACTGGGCCTGAGTAGGACACTTTCGAGACAGCTGCTCTACCCCTATCTGCCTTGGGACTCCCCGGCAGTGTGCATGAGAGAGCAGGGCAAAGAGCTGACCCACTCTCCCTCTACCTAAGCAACTGAGGGAGGGCTGAAGAAACACCATGCAACAGCACGATGCGGCGTTCCTTGCCTGATACGGGGGCCCGCTCTGGAAGCTCTCTCAGGAGCTTGAGATCCAAGTCGTCTGTATCCATGCTCCTCCGACAATAGCCCATTCGCATTCTGGGCTGGGCCGGGCTGGGCTGGGCTGGAGGAGCCCTGGCCTGAAAGCAGTCATGGACACAAAGCAAGTCATCCACACTCTGGAGAAGATTCAAAACACTGTTTCCATCAGCGCTGGGGCACACAGCACAGGAGAGAGCACAAGAGAGATGAAGTGGAGAACATCGCGGGAAACCACAGAGGCCAAGAGACTCTCCAAGGCCACAACAGCAAACAGACACACTCTGACACCTGGTCTAATCGCATGTCACACGGCATCTAGAAAGTGGAAGGGAAGTTTCTCAAAGAGCTGATAGGCTGGGATTTTATACATATGCAGGAAAACAACAACAACAACCAACAGACTGGGGATTTAGTGTTTAGCTAGGGTGGAAGGCCAAGCGAAGGGAGTTAAGGGGTCACAGTTATTTTTCTGCTACGTCCTGAAAGGAGCAATAAAGAAAAAAAGGAACTGAGACAAAGCACGGCCAAAGGAATGCTGGGGGCAGTGGGGTGTCCATGGAGTTACAGAGCATTGCCCGAAGGTTCAGGAAGAAGCTCACACAGACAGAAAGAAGAAAGGTACCACCAGTGAGGGTCCTGACACCTTCCTTTACATCCTCTTGGAGAAAAAAGGGCGCTCTCTAATTACTGCTAATGTTGATGCCCCTTCCTCTCCCTCATTCTATGATTCTGGCTTCTCTAAAGCTTCCCCCAGCCCTGTTTCCCAGAGGGCAGGATGGACTCCTGCTCAGGCATTATCCGATAAGCTCCCCTCACCTGCCACTGCGGGGGGGGGGGGGGGGGGGGG
>NW_024426663.1:59191599-59199468 GCF_017311325.1 Ursus maritimus | reverse complement strand
GGGGGGGCGGGGAACGGGACACACCAGGGATTCATGCACAACCAACCATGTGTCGCCCAAGGGGTGTCTGGGGCTGATGGCTGGGACCTAGTGGTGGAATGCCCTAAGGTCAACGCAGAGCCAGTTGTGGGAGGAGAAGGAAATCTGTCAGGAAGTTTGCCCCCAGAACGCCCCCCTGGGTCTGTTCACTAATGTAAGAATGGGGGGCACTTGTGGGAGAGGCTACAACCTGAGCTTGTGACCCGCTGATGCATTGTGGGGATGCTATTAGACGGCTCTGCAATGTGTTGAACTCCTGCGTCAGTGGGGCCCTAAAGCTCTGGACAGAAGAGACAGGAGGCAGATACAGGGGGCTTTGGGGGCACCATCTCTGCTGCTACCTGCACATCTCTGCAGCCTGTCTGCTCCACAGCCTTTTGATTGCCCTTTCACATCCCTAGCTCAGCCCCAAGACCAGGGCTAGAAGCTTCTAGAAGGCCCACCCATGAGCCATCAGCAGGCTCCGTGCCCCACCCTCACCTCAGCAGAAATTTTAGTAGGTATAATCATCTCACTGTAGCTATGTGAGGAAATATCCATGTTTTTAGAGATGTATACTAAAAATGTAGAGAGGATGGGATGTTTGAGATTTGCTTTAGAATCCTTCAGCAATGTATTGCGTATTTGAAACCTGCCGAAGGAGTAAATCTTTAAAGTTCTCATCACAGAGAAAAAAAACTTGCAACTATGTATGGTGGCAGATGTTAATTATACTCTTTGTGGTGAGCACTTTGCAATATACACAAATACCGAATCACTATGTTGTACACCTGAAACTGATATAATGTTATATGCTAACTATACCTCAGTTTAAAAAAATAAAATACTTCCGCAAAAGTTAAAAGAGAGTAAATGAAAAGAAAGAAGAAAAAAGAGCAACATTTTAAAAGGGGATAAATGGGGGCCCCTGGGTGGCTCAGTCAGTTAAGCATCTAACTTCGGCTCAGGTCATGATCCTGGGGTCCTGGGATCGAGCCCCACGTCACTTCGGACTCCGCTCAGTGGGGAGTCGGCTTCTCCCTCTCCCTCAGCCCCTCCCCCTGCTCATTCTCTCTCCTCCCCCCTCAGGTAAAGAAATAAATCTTTTTTAAAAATAAAATAAAAGTGGATAAGTGAAGCAAACAAGACAGAATTTTCATGATTGTTAAAATCTGGGTGGTAGTACGTGAGGGAGATTTATTGTATTAACTACCTACTTCTGTGTATACTTGAAATTTTTCATAATAAAAATTGGTTTTCAAATGCTACCAGACTGTAGGTAGATGTAGCTCTCATTTCGCTTAGGTTGCCTGGAGCGTGGTGTACCCTTCCAATTTGCACAGACATGTCTTCTCTCAGCTCCATGTTTTCTTCTAGAATATCTTTATTCCTTCTATTTCACCCGCTCTGCTCTCTTCTCCAAGAGCCCCCACTGACCATATGTCAGACCTGCACCCTCTGCCCCCCGTGTCCGTCACATTGTCCCCCTGGATTCCATTGTGTCGTGTGTGAACACTCATCACCATCGTAGGTAAAGCAGCCCGAGAGGGTGTCGGTAAGAGGGAACTGTGTGGTGCCAGACCTCGAAGACCAGGGGGACCCTGCAGGGCTGTCGGAAGTGGCTCCTTCTCTGCGGCACCTGGGTGGCTTGGTCGGTGAAGCATCTACCTTCAGCTCAGGTCATGATCCTGGGGTCCTGGGATTGAGTCCCATATCAGGGTCCTTGCTCAGCAGGGAGCCTGCTTCTCCCTCTGCCCGCAGCTTCCATCACCAGTGAGCCCCCTGGCAAAGCTCCAGAAACACCTCCCACCTGCCTCCTTGCTACAATCAACACGACTTTAGAAAGGAAAGGTCACAGCATATTCCCTACCGGTTTCTTTTCTTTTCTTTTCTTTTCTTTTCTTTTCTTTTCTTTTTATTTATTCTTTGTCTTTTCCTTCACCAAAATATATACCCGTCCCCAAACAACCTTCGCCATTTTTCATCTCTGCTGCTCCTTTCCTGCCTCTGAATCAGTCTTAACAAGGGTCTGAAATTTTCTTTGCAACTCCAGCAACAGAAGAGCATATTTGCCAATCTGCCAGCGTAGGTCTGTTTTGTCACAAGCAAACCAGGGCCTCTGTGAGCTGAGACAGCACCCCATAGCTTCATAATGGAGTGCACTTCATTTTTACCACCCCTCATTTTGTAAGGTTCTAAGTATCAGGGAAGTATTTCAGGAAGACCTGCTCTAGGGCTCCAGCTCACAGGAAAGAGGGAGAGAGAAAATAAAGCTTCATCACGACGGTATCACCAAAGCTAGCATTCACTTCTACCGATTTTCAGACTCTATGAGACAGGGCACTGGTCTCTGGTGCTGGAAATGCAGAGGAAGACAGCCTGCGGGGAGACTCACTTGTGATGCAGAGGCTACCATCCTTGACCTTAATGTTATCGGGGGCCATGAGGCTAGCACTGGGCTGTGCCTGGAGGTGGCAGGACGGGGATCCCTCAGGCAGGGTCTCGCCGGCCGCCACGTCAAGGAGGCTTCCAGGGAGTGTGGGCTCTCTCCTTTGGGAAAAGGAAATCCTGGAGGAAATGCTCAGTTGCATTCTAGAAAAATCCTTCTGTCCACAGAGTGGAGAATGAACTGGAAGAGGTACGACTGAAGGCAAGAAGGCCTCTAGGCCTTGTTCTAAAGACCAGAACACCAGTTACTACTTTAATTCCAGCAGTGTTCATATGCGTTTCTGGACCAGGGGTTCTGACCTAGGCAAGAGAAACCACGGGTCACGGGCAAATCTGCAAACTCTTTCTGTAATGGTACCTTCTGTCTTCTAGCAAAATTACAGCAGAAGGAGAGTGAGATTTAAAGTAACAACCTTGAATTTGCTAGTGGAGGGAAAAGGAAGTTACTCGGAAACACTGGCGCTTTAGTTGTTAATCCTGTTACCGGTAACCCTCTCATCACACACCAGCATGTACAGTGAGTGACCACAGCATCGCAGTGCAGACAAGAGATGCGTGTTGTGTGAGCCAGGGAAGTGCTGGTGGGGAGGGAGAGGAGGGGACAGACCGGGAACAAGCTAAGGAAGTCGAGCCGAAGCCCTTGGTCCTCCTGCTCTCGCTGAGCGGTCTCTCAACTGCCGCGCTGCGCTGTGGCTCCCAGATTCCAGATGAAGCCCAGCCTTGTCCATGTGCAGCACGGACCCAGCAAGGCAACACACTGCCTCCGGGAGAAGTCAGCAGCCCCACAGTGGAAATACGCCGACGGTGTATGTGGAGGTTGCATTGTACATGGAAAGCAGGGGTTGAGGATACCCTTGGGGCGTTCTTAGGCAGTGTCTACATTTCTCGGGGCTCAGAGTAACCAGCCAGCTCTAGGGTGTGCTCATCCTGCCTCTGGTTCCCGGACTAGAAGCCTTCCATCAACGTCCTGACCAGGCTGCCTCACTCAGGGCTCCCGCCAGGCCAAATGGAAAGAGTCGCTGGGCTACTGCCTCCGGGTATCTCTCTCTCCCCCCGACACCCCCTTCCCTCTCTCTCTGATACGCAGTCCCAGAGCACAGAGACTTATTGGATTACAGCTTTCCAAATTAGATTTCCCTGGAGTTTTCTCTCTAAAGAGTTTAGTCTCTGAACTGTGAACTTACTGGGTTTGCTTGTTGGTGGGTTTTCTTGTAGAACAAAGAACATTGCACATTGCAGACCCGGCACTCCACCTGTGAAGGGCATGGGGTGTGGATGAGGTGTGAGCCTTTCCTCTCTCCCCCTGTGACCTGGACAGTTTGGCCAAGGCCACAGTTGTGACCCCAGTGCCTCAGGATGGACCACATGGATGAAGCCTTGTGGGCTCGAAAAGGCTCCCAATTCCCTCCTCTGCCCTCACCACCCCAATGTGCTTGGCCACGGCGATGGAGAGGAGAGTAGCTGTCACTGTCAAAGAACTTATCTTGCTTCTCCAAATGGCCAGCTTGGCCCTGATGCCATGTTATGGCTATCCCTTACCTGCCACCTCCTTTCTTCTGGGAAAGGGAACACACTTGTTCAAGAAACGATCAGGTTCTCAGTGGGAGATGAAAGAAAGGATTTTTGATGACAGGAGTAAGTGGCCACAATGTGGACAGCCAAAGAGATCCCAGAGTTGCGAGCATGGTACACAGGAGTCAGGGATGCCACCTGAGGCCCAAGGCTACTGATAAATGGAGCTTTGACATCAATGTTGTGGAGCCCCAGAGCCGAGGCTGGGGCCCCACAGATCTTACCCCACTTCCTTCTCACTCCAGCCCAGCTCTGTCTGCCCAGAAGTTTGCAGGTGTCCTCGGCTGGGAGTTGCAGCAGCCTCAGTGCAGAGGGAAGTTGCTGTCATGGGACTGGCTGTGTTGGAGTTCACTGATCAACTGCCTTTATCAGCACCATCCCACTTCACAGGCAGCTGTGCCTTTCGGAGCCCCCTGCCAGGCCACGGGAGGGCCACACCACGGCCACCAAAACACCGATTATTTTTCTACACCCACCAACAGGAGAGTCAAGTTTCCACGAGGCTGAGTCTTTCAGAAGAGCTCACATGTCTATCGTGCCCACTCAGAGGAAGAGCCAAATCCAAAGAATAATTAATAAAGAAAGAAAAGGATATAAATTAAATAAATAGAGAAAAAGAATTTCTGAGAAGAGCAGAAATCATGCATTGAGGTCTTTATCCGTTATTAAACCAGCCATTCCACAGTCCGATCTTGGAACCCTTGTAAATTTCCAAGTGCCGGAAGGAAAGAAAAATGACTTTCGGGAGGAGGAGCTCACATTCGCTGAGCTCCAAGCGTGGGCCAGGCACTGTGCTGAACACTTTGTACACATGTTCACTCTGATCCCCACAAACACTCTGTGAGGAAGGTACAATTATCAGCCCCATTTTACAAAGGAGAAAATTGAGGATTGGAGAGGATAAGCAGCCTGCCAAAGGGCGCTCAACTATTAAGGAGTAGAACTGAGATTTGGATCTGAACACAAGCTCTTAAGTGCTGAGCAATACCACCTTTGAAAGGTGGAAGAGAGTTGTTTCAATCTGCTTATACTAGGGATTGACACGTGTCCAATCTCCAAGAGAGGGAGAGGCATTCTCTCCTGTAAGCACATGCTTGAAGTACTGCCCCTGCCCCGCATTAATCCATAAAGCAATCCAGATCCATTTTGGTAATGCCTCAATCTTGATATTAAAATACTTGTGACATTCAAACCCACATCCTCAGCCCGGCCCTGACAGTGTGTGTCAACCCGCCCCCATTTCCCACCCCCAAGCCCCACCAAATCCCACCGCAGGCCATGCAATGTTCACCCACTGATTGAAATAATGCAATTAGGGGATATAGAAAATCCATTCCACATGGTGCCATCTGCATTCTCCTCTGACAGCTAATTTGATTGGCGCTCTCTAATCAATAAAGCACTCACGCAGCAGCCAGATAATTCACCTCGATTTTTCCTACACCATTTATAAGTGAAAAACATTCCCTATCCCGCTTCTGCCAGCGACCCAGGGCCAGGTGGTGAGCCTCCAAGAAAAAAGGAAAAAACAAAACTCATGAAATGGCAGAGAATGTACTAAAGGTGAGCCATGCTGGCTTCACAATTCCAGTTCCCCCTTGCAGGTGGGTGTTCTTCTTGGCTGGAAGCAAGGGCACCTGTCCTTCCATTTCCCAGCCCTGCTCCTTCTCTAGAGGAACAGAAAGGAAGCCCAGCTTAGGAGCTATCGTCGCCCCAAGCAGTCGCCATCTGGGAAGAAGCTGAATTGCAATCTTTTCACCACACGGGAGAGTTTGAAGGTCTATCTCTGGATGGCTGGATAAGTGGACAGATGGGCAGAAAGGTGGATGGATGGGTGGATGCGTGGGTAGGTGAATATATATGCAGGCATATGAAACAGCAAAAGAAGGATAAAGAGAGAAAGGGTTGGGGGAGGCAAAGAAGGAGAAGGGGCTGGCATGACTGGAATAGACGGAGGACAGTGCCCTATTATTTCTATGCTGGTGACACAATCCTGGCCAATGGTGTCCAGGTACCTTAGGTCAGATTCCCCAGAAACAAGAACTAAGACAGGGATTTGGGTCCATGCGATTTACGGAGCAAATATTCTCTGAAATATGTATTAGATTCGACATCGAGTTTTGGGAAGAGTGAGGGAATAGGGCAAGGTAGAGGAAGGAGCAAGCAAGGATGTGGTTGTAGCTGGGGTCTGACCTCGGCGGGATACTGTGGCATGCTCTAAGCACAAAATGGCCCCCACGAAGTGGATCTTACCTAGAGGCAAGTGGGCTGAACTTTTGCACCCCTTTGTCTGTCAGTCACTGGCCTGGAGGGAAGCAGATGGCCGGGGGCAAAACTCCCTGGGACAAGGTAGCTCCCTGTTGGCAGAGGGCAATTCCTAGAGAAGTCACAACACACAGCAGCCAGGGATGGGGAACACCATTGGGAAAAGCGGGCAGGATGGGCACCAATGGCGACCAGCATGTCAGGTCATACACTGTAAGAGCCAGAAAGCCCAGAGAGACACAGAGCCCTATCTCCCCAGGGGAGATGTTCAGGCTGTCACAGAGCCACTCCGGTATCCATACCCCCTGTTCTGTTGGGTGGCCTCAAGCATTCTTCTTTCCATGGGTCATTCTTTAAAAAGCTAACCAGAATGGCACAATGAGTCCGTGTGACCTCTCTCTGAGCCCTTGTGACTGAAGGTGGATGTGAGACGTGGCTTAGAAGTGCCTGTCTTTAAGAAGACATTGGGTACCACACCTCACAACTCGGAGTTGGCTTCTGACGTGTTTGGAAGAGTCCAGCACTCTCTGTCCCCTGGAACCATCCCCTCTCTAGGACCACCAGCCCCGTATCAGGACAGACCACATTCCATGACCTGCTGCCTCCAGACCCCGCAGAAGGAAAGTGTGAACACAGCATTTTGTCCACATAACCTTCTTGCACGACATCAGTGCTAGGCACGCCTACACCATCCTACCTCGGGCAGATTCACAGGTGAGAAAGCAGCTCATTAATTTGAACACAAATACAGTCATTCATCTTGGTGCTGGGCCCACATGCTGCCAAGGAACAAGCAGGGCCGCCCTGTGGGGTGGAATGAGCACACGGACGCGGGGTGGTGCACACCCAGCCACCATCAGAAGCGCCATCTTGTGCTCCCAAACCTCAGCTCCCCAAAGCCCAATGGCTCACCACCACCAGCTGAGCACAACCATCCCCACCCCAACAGAAGAAGAGTCAACATCCCAAAAAGAAAGGGTCATGATATGAAGAAACGAAAGCTATTTTCAAGGGGACAAAGATAACTACGCAGTGATGGGTCATGGAAATCTCAGCTCTAACTGCCACCGGGCACTTTGATACAAAGTCGGTGCAGACAGAGGAGCAGTAGACCTATCTGCGTGGGCACATGTTATGCCTGGATGATGAGAGGCCCGCGGCCCTCACAGGCGTGGCCCTACGGAGACAGAGATGTGGAAAGGACATTATGAAGGCAAAAACCAAACGAAAAGCGCAGGGAGCTACTGGAAATGAAATTGTTTCCTCCTCTGGGGACTCATGGCTCTTCCATGGGGACCCTGTGAATTCGAGGTCTGTGTGGACTCTGCAGTCTCCCTGGAGGAACAAAGTGGACAGCGGAGTGGGAGTCAGGGGTGTCCAGGCAGAGAGGTGCCTAACTGGAGACAGGAGTGTGCACAGCAGAGATCGAAGTCCACACGCTGAACCGTGATGCATCACAGGGATAAGACTTGTTTGCCGCTTTCAGATTCTCGGAGATTAGCTAAGAAAATATTTGAATATTCCTTTTATTTAGAGGAAAAACAAGAGCCTATTAAAGGAATCATT
>NW_024426663.1:59159084-59191590 GCF_017311325.1 Ursus maritimus | reverse complement strand
AATCCCTCCTGCTTCCCAGTCCCAGAGATAATAATAATAATAATAATAATAATAATAATCCCAGTACAGCTCAGATTCAGAGAGCCCTGTGTGACTGAGTTAGAAATGGCTGAGAAACCACACAGTACAAGATCTCATTTTCACAAGTGAGGCGGCTCAGGCTTGGAGGAAGGCAGAGACCCAAGGTCTCAGGCAGGTGAGTCGTAAGAACAGCCCCAGAACACAGCAATCTGGAGAACATTTCCTTAGTAAGGGCAGAGGGTGTAGGAAAAGACTCAAACCCTCTGTTGGTAGGAAAACCTTATCCTGTGATATGTATAACATAGTGCTTCTGGCATCTTGCCTTTAAATGCATGGACTTCAGAGTCTCAAACCTGAGTTCAAATGCTGTCTCGACAACTTACTGCCTTTGTGACCTTGGAAAAGTCACTTCACTTGTCTGTACCTTGGTTTCCCCACCTGTACGAAAGGACTGATGATAATGCAGGATCACAATCTCAGGGGTTTGTATAAGGATTAAATGATGAAATTCATATGAAGTTCTCGGCAAATTAAATTCTTTTAGATCTAATAGTAAATTCCCAAATAAATGGTAGCTGCTGACATTTATGAATCAAAGTTATTTATAATTATCTGTAAACAGATACTAGCAGGCAAAGGTAGGGGTAAATTTAAGTAATGTCTTTCATGAAATTGTAGTAAACATTTATTGTTTGCCTTCCTGAATTTACCCCCTTCAAAAGCTCCTCATTTCCCTTTGGTTCTACTAAAAGCTGGCTATGTACCCCAAGGATAGGTCTTGTGAGCTCCCTCCATCCACCAGCGATTGGTTCAGGAGAGGTCACATGAGCCAAGCCAGTCCGATCAGGCCGAATCTCAGGGATTGCCAGAAAAGCTGGCTCAAAGATGTTTCCACTTCCTGCTCCATGTGGATGAGGAAGCCCTGGGACCTGTTAGCAGCCAGCTTGGGCCCATCTAGGAAGCCACCCAAAAGGAAGTGCAGAGAAATGGAAAGAAGCTGTATCCTTGGGATATTATCGAGTTCCTGCATCAATCCTTACCTGAAGTTACACCTGCACTTTTCTTATTAACTGAACCAACAGATTTTCTTCATGGTTTAAGCCAGTTTTTTTTTTCTTTTCTTTTCCTTTTCATTTCATTTCTTTTCCTTTTCTTTCTTTCTTTTTTCTTTCCTTCTTTTTTAAATCACTTGCAATGCAAAGATTCATAATCATTACAATGATCTTAAATGTCAAACCCCATCTTGCCCTTTTCTAAGTTGGAACTACTGTTTTCTTAAGAATACATGGCATGATGTCTTCTGGTTTCTCGAAGAGCCCTGTCAGGACCTTGCCTCTGTGGTTCCCAGCCCTGTGTCAGAGACAAGCCCTGCTCTCTCCATGTGACAAGTGCCTCACATAATTGAGGCTTTGATCTTCTGAAGCCTATGGCCCCCGCTGTGCTGCAGGGCCCACGGATGAGGCTGTCACCAGGCACCAAGACAGGCATCCCTTTGTAGGTCCTGCCCTGATGCAGAGCGTGTGGGCGGTGACACTATCGAGCAGAGGCAGCTGTAAGTGAACTCAGCTCTTTGCTCCAACAGAAATCAAAGCCCTGGCTCCTCACCCCTCTTCCCTGGGAGCCCAACATTACACCACCAGGGACAAAAAGCCATATTATCAGCTTTATACATTTTCCTCCATCTGTCTCCCCTTTCTGCTGTTTGGGTTCAACGCAAGCATACAACCAGGCAATGGGTTGGACCAAGATGCACCCTGAGGAATGGATGAATGTGGGAACTGAACGATTCCCCCAGAGGATTTTGAAGATTCCACTTGGGTTTCCATGGTAATTTTACAGAGCTGACACTCAATAAGTGTTTGTTAAATTGAATTTATTGAAGAGTAAAGTGAATCGGATATTCCTATACCTAGACTGCATTGCCATAGGAAATTCTCTGGCCTGGCAAAGGGACGGTCTGGGAGTTGGAGGCAGGAAAATTCTACCCTCTGTGGAGTCAGGGCTCTTTGCTCTCAGGAATGAGGACTCAGCTCTGACCTACCTTCTTCCTCCATCTGTACGATGAAGATGGCATTCTATAAAAAACCAGGATGGTTTAGGTAAAAAATAAAAACTCAGTTTTAAAAAGAGACACTCCCTTTTGGCCCACTCTGCCATAAGCGGAAAGGTTTGCAGAGTGAGGATATTGGCTCCTCAGGGCAGGCTAAGCCCTTCCCGTGGATATACCCCCAAGGGCCCTCTATGGATCTAGCTTCCCTTCCAACTGGAAGATCCTCCAGCTTTGTCTTTATTGGAAAATGTTTTAGACCCAGATTAGAATTTAACAGTCAAAATTGCTGAATAAGAACAAAAAAGTCACCAGCCCCAAAAGGGAATCGATAATATGCAAGTCAACAAACACATAAGAAGACAAGTCCATGGAGGCTTTTGGTGGGATGGGGGGAATGGTGACAATTTTTAAGTTTTTATTTATTTTTAGTAATCTTTACATCCATCATGGGGCTCGAACTCATGATCCCAAGATCAAGAATTGCATGCCCTTCCGACCGAGCCAGCCAGACGCCCCTAGTTACAATTTTTAAATCCACGTATAGTATATACACAGAGTAATGTTCCTTTCACCAGAGACCAGAATAAATATAAAACCCATCTTCCTTAAGCAGGCCAAGCGTGTGGCTGCTGGGCTGCATTGCTAGTAAGTCGCCTTCTCTGCTGAAACATACAATTAAACATCAATTTCAAGGTGCCCTGCCCGTTTACCCCTCAGGCTCATCAGCCTCATCCACAAAAACTTTGCTCGGGGCCGAAACTGCCTGGCACGTTCATCTGCAAACCAACTCCCATTCCCTTTGCTAAAACTGCTACTAGTCAGCTTTGTTAAAACTACCAACTGTCATTTTGTCAATAGGTACAGCCCATTTCTGAGGTCAGATCGATTCCAGAACAAAGTTTTGAGTGACAACATTATCCCTGGAGGGGTTCCAGGAGCCTCCGCTTTTGCATCCCCCTCACGTTAATGACAAACAAGTCCCCCATGATGGATATACCTGCAATTAATATTGAAGGGACGGTTAATGATTCCGAGGCACCGCTATACCGGCCTCATATTTCAAATTTAAAACTCTCCTTTCAAAGTAGGATTAGTTTTCAAAGCCTAGAAATGAATGCTAATATATTAAGGAAAACAAGTTTTTTTGACACCTCAAAAAATAAAGCAAAGAAAATTAACAGTAAGGACTCCACTCAGTTGAGACAACCCCATTATCCTTGAAACACTCACAGTGACGCTTTGGACTAGACGCCTGTCTTGATCACGCCTTGTTGCAAAGGCTTTGAGATCTACAAATCAGGAATTCAGAAGTGTATGACATATATATCGCCCTGAAGACAGCGCATCAGTTAGCAAGCACGCCTTAAGCATGTGTGTGAGTCTCGCTCTCCCTCATTTATAGGCCACTGGAGATGATTATAAATGAAAGTTCATGAACCTACATGGTTCTGTCCTTCTTTCAGACAGACATATGCACACAGTTATTCATATATTTCTTCTGGAGGAAAATTAGAAACTTACAAAGCAAAAAAAAAAAAAATTCTTTTTTCATTTAGTTTCTGAATCATAAAATCAGTTTGGCTCCCGAATCTGGGGAAATTGCTTTCTAAATATAGTGACTTTTTTTTCCGCAGACAGAAAAAAAAAATAATTTCTGGCCCAAAAAGCCAGACAAACTGTGAGCAGTGATCAAATGAAACACCAATTCCAAGCTAAATGAACAAGAACCAGAGGAGAGGGAAGACTGGTATTGCAAAAAGACATTGACAGTATGCAAAGAGCTGTGTTCTGTTTGCACCAAGAAAAAGGAGAGAAACTGAATAGACATTTAGGTGATACAATGACGGAATTAGCCATTGAAGGTAACAGTGCTATGCTGCCTAATCCACCTTTGAGAATACAGAGCACATGAAAAAAAGCCCCTGCCCCCTGCTGACAGCTGGAGGAAATGCTCCAATAAGTCCTCCTGGCCACCAGAGGTGCTGTGAGAAGAGAAGCTTCTCTGCCTGTAATGCACACAGTGAGAGGCCATACCTGAGCCATGTCCTGTTCTCCCTATTGTTCATCTTGCCTAAGGTGGGCCTTCTCCCACAGGTGTCCCCTGGGGACTGGGACCTCCTGCCATCTGCTGCAGTGGGAGCAGAGAAAGCACGATCTACAAGACTGAGGCACAGGGGCAGTCTGGGGCACTGATCTGCCACCCCCATTATTTCATAAACACATAAGATTTCCCCTCCCCAACTTTCTCTAGCTAGCTTTGGCAGGCTCATGCAAGCTCAAGGACCAGTCCAGAGGACCCAAACCCAGTGATTCTATCTGAGCGGTGGCACCTGTTAATTTAGCGGCCCTTTATTACATTGCCGATCCCGCCTAATCGCAATTCCCACAACACAGAGCAACCACTGTTAGTAACGACCTCTCGTTTGTGCAGAGACCTCTGGTTCTCCCAGAATTATGCTTACAATAAATTGCCTCAATCTGCCCACCCAGCCAGATGTATGCATCCAACACAAGGCTCTTTAGCTCTATTGCCACCAATTAAAAAAACAGGTTACGAGAGAATGTAAACCTAGATAGATTATGTAACCAGGCTCTAATAAGATCTAGTGATTAGAGAATGAATCTAGGTTAATTTTCTTTTTGTTTTTGTTAGCACCTAAAGAGCTGCTACCAAACTTCCTAGTGTCCTTGACTCTGCGTTCGCCCCGCCCCAACCCCTCCAGCTTCTTCCTGGCCTCAGACCTTGTCTGGGTCCCGGGGTAAGCTGGGTGTGAGGCTGGTGTTGGGCTGAAGCCAGAGGATGACTTAGATAGGTTACTTTGGTGGGTACTGGGTAGAGAGTCCCAAGGTCAGTTAAAAGGCTGAGCTAGTCTGTTTTGAGCCCCTAAACCCTGCCTTCAACCAATGACTCCCTGCCCCGTGGAGTCTCCGGGGGAAATTTATGCATACAAGACAAAAGGAAGATTCTAAATTGCTAACTAGGGATTTGCCTGCCTTCCCTATGAGTCTCTCAGGTTGTTGAGCAGATGGACCAGATGGAAAGGCCCTTTCCTCTGGGCCAAAGACAGCAGAGTTAGCCAAGCACTTCTTAAATACAGACAAACCCAACATCACAGCCCAGTCAGGCCTTCTGAAGGTGGGGGCAGCAGCACCAGGCCCTGCCGGCTCAGCCATGTAGGGAACAGGCAGAAGGAGGCAGGGGAGAGAGTTGAGACCACGGGTAAGAGATTTTCAAGAGCTGCTCTCTTATAATACAGCTAGAGAAGCAAACTTGGAGCCCATGGTCAAGAGCAGACATGAGACTGTGGGAACCCACAGTCCTCTCAAGGTGCCAGGACCAGGCCTTAGGGCAGGAGGAGATAGGGATCAGAGGTTGAGGAACCTCTGGGGGAGTGGGTTGGTTGCGGGTGGATAATGGGTCAGAGGAGCCCATGCTGATCACTCAGCACTCCCTAGCAGAGGCCATCGGCTGGCCTCCAGGTCCTTCAAGGGTGCAATGAGGATGAACTTAAGAGGACTTGCACTGGGAACCAGGGGACAGGCAGAATGTTTGGGGCGGTGGGCAAATGAGAACCAGAGTGCATGGACTTAGGCCTAGGTGCTCTTTCCTGGAGGGATTCACCAGGTGAGGACTTCTGAGTGATCAGGCCCTGCTCTGACAGCAGCCTAAGGGCTCCTAACCAGGGCTAACACCAGCCTATTCTTTCGTATGAATCAGAAAATGTGCTCCCCCCAGGCCGACAGCCCCAGGGGCACACAGGCTGGTATCACAGTGCAGACCAGATTTCAGCCCCCATGTGCTCCCTCAACTGAGCACCTCTGAGCAGTGCACAACCTGCTCAAGCAACCAGCTGTTAAGTGAGAAAGCAGCCACAGGCTGAAATCGAAGGGCAGACGTCCATCCACATGATGCAGTACTTAATAATGTGTTCACATCTTGCCCTTTCCAAAGTCTCCACCCCTACCTTGTGTGGACGGGACAAAGCAGAAATCACTGGCCTATTTAACCGATGAGGGAACATGACTGGGAGCCAGGCTTGCAGGGTGTATATGACAGTCCAGCGCTTCCCTCCCACAATCTCTACCACCCTTCTCCGCTCTGTTGCAAGGTAGACGTATCGAAGATAAAAGCATCACTAATTCACTTATCGCCCTAAGCCTCAGAAATGACTTGAATGGAGTTTAGTGTAGAAATATTTAAGGCTGGTATTATAACAGCTCAGGAGACATGGTGAAAATCTCTTAACAAAGGCTATGTAATCCACCACCTTCTTCTTAAGTTAAATGTATGCGGCGGAGGGAAAAAGGTCACACGATCCTATTCTCTCTGGGAGTTCCCAATCCAGATCTGTAGGGATTCGCTCCCCCACAGGGTGAGCTGACCAAGATTACTGGGAGGTGTAGGGCGTGGGGACAGAATCATATTCTTTTTTTTTTTTTTTAAGATTTTATTTATTTATTCGACAGAGATAGAGACAGCCAGCGAGAGAGGGAACACAAGCAGGGGGAGTGGGAGAGGAAGAAGCAGGCTCATAGCGGAGGAGCCTGATGTGGGGCTCGATCCCATAACGCCGGGAACACGCCCTGAGCCGAAGGCAGACGCTTAACCGCTGTGCCACCCAGGCGCCCCCAGAATCATATTCTGACCCAAGAAGGAAGTTGAAGCCAGGTGGGTTTTTCACAAAGTGATGGCAGGAAGGGACAGTACTGTGAAGACACGGGCCCCAGAGGGAGCCCAAGAAATCCTCTTTTCTGGTAGGTGCCTGACCTACTAATTACTTAAAAAATCCAGGGCAGATGCTTGCTCCACCAATTATTCAGAAAAGCCCAAAGCAGAGGGGAATTGAAGCAAAATGTTGGTGGAAAGTGCCTTTTTGGAGAATCACTGCACACTCCCTGTGCCCATTTCTCCCAGCTTTAGTCTCTGAGGATGTCTGCCAGTTCAGGAGGTGTAAAGATTTCCTGACTCCAGCCTTCCCTTCCTCCCATGACAGCCCAGGCCTCCGACATGGAGCCCCAGGAGGACAGGCAGGGGTCGGCATGAGCAAAAGTATCACGGGCAGGCAAGGGTGGCTATGCCTGTCTGGATTACAGGGCCAGTCATTGGCTCATGGGAAGAGAGAAGCATGAAGGAAAATAAGTCTCTAGAATGGGAACAGGAACCCCACCCCCAGAGGGCTCTGAGGAGCCTGGCCACCTCCCTTTCCCAGGCTCCTATCATGCCAATTGGCCTTTGTGATTCTTCTACTAAAACACCCCCCAAGGTCTTGCACCAATGCCCAGCACAAAAGTGTGCCTCAATAATGACAGTCTTGTTAGTCTCTGTCTCTGGGACCCCTCCCTCCACCGCCACAGAGCTGAAGCCGGAGGTATATCTTCCCTCTGCTTGCATGCACAACCATGACCTATCCATCTCAGGCAAGGGCAGAAGACCACAGCCCTGAGACTCATACACGGTCCTCTCCCTACCCACAGAGCTGCCCCCTCCACCCTGGTTCTCAACAGACCGCCCTTCGCTTTCACGGTAGGAAGCGGTCTGGATATCTTCACGGTCCCTGCCCTCCAACTCCCCCCTTACCAAGGCCCTTCCCATCCTTCACTATCCTATGGGCACCTCACCTCTACATGAAGATTCTCTGACCCAACTACCCCCCACCCCAGCCCTCAGGGATCTCCTTCCCGTGGTGCTCCTACCTACCATTCATGCCTGACCCAGAGGCTCTCACCCAAGAGTTCTCTTCTCCCGTCCAAGAAGGCCCCAAGAACAGGACTCAGGCCCTTGCTCCTCACTAAGATGTCTGTAGGCCTTCAGGCTGAGAACAAGACACTCTCTGGAAGAATTCCATCTTGCAGAATGCAGTGCACGTTCATCAGCGTCAATACACCGTGTATTTTAGAACTATTTGTCATTCTAGTGGCCTGGTTATCAACTTCCCGTCTTGTAAATATATTCCCCTGGGAGTAAGAACTGTTTCTTTTTGTTATCGAAGGAAATTGTGAAATACTAGTGTTCAATGGAACAGTTGTCAAATCTGGCTTTGGAGTGCCCCATAGAGTAGAAATTAAATGTTTTCTTCATCTAGCCATATTGAACAGCCGAGATTGCCATGGCCGGTCATTAGAGAGACAGATGCTCCCATGTTCTGGGGGGCGGCTGCTTCCAGAGGCGCGGGCTCGGGAGGCAGATGGAGGGGGAGGATGCAAGGATAATCATAAACAAACTGGAATTATTGACTGTCAGAGAGGTGTCGGGCAAAATAGACTGTACCTAAAATAAATAGTCCTTTTACAAAATGCTTTTGGGAAATGCAACAGCAATTTCTTCTTTCTCCGCCCAGAGCTATCTACAAGAGGAACGCAGACCAACTGTCTCTGCTGAAAGCTGTTCGGATCACGGGTGGGTTTTGGAATCTTCTTCTCACGAAGTCTAAGAGGTCAGTTGCTAATGGAGTCAGACAAAGGAAGACTCACTGGCAGGTCAGGGATGTCGGACTTTCTCCACATCTGCGCTGCTAATGGAGTCTGGGCTCTCCGGGGTGGCCCAGGCTGCCGGAAGGCAGGCGGTCGGCAGGCATACTCTTGAGACAGCTGGCCACCTGAGACGCTAAGGAAAAGTCCACGTTGTTCCCAGAAAGGACAACAAAGAAGGCAGACCAGCAAAGAAGGCCTGGGGTTGCCTTTGTCTGACCTGCTAAAAACATTCTGTCAGAACAGGGTCCTTGGAATGTGGGCCTCATTTGGGGTGGAATATTAGAAACATAAGGAGTATCTCCAGCTTCGGAGAGCAAACTCATCACCTTAGGCTTAACTTAGCATCAGTGTGGGCCCCTAGCCAGACTCCTGGGGGGCAGAGAAGGGCAGCAAAGGCAAGGACCCTCTGGCTGAACACCCCCCCCCCCCCCCGCAACCTTCCAGCTATATCTCCCCTCTCCTAACAGGCTTGCTATCCTAGCGTTAGAGGAGAATATCTGAGATGCAGAGTTTGGAAAGCCCTCTTCCCTTGCATATGTAATTGTGACCAGTTGTCACAGCTCCGGGGTGGTGGGGGACGGTGGGATTGAGGGTCGAGGCTGCCAGCACAGATCCCCCAGAATTCCACATGGAGAAAAGCCACCCCGGCCTGTTAGCAGCCAGTCAGCTTCCTCTCTGTCTAATTAGGTCAAGTGCGCAGTCATTTGCTCATGCTCGAGCCCCACACTTCCTTTCTTTGTGTGAATGTGGGCTTTAGAGAAAGAGGGGAAAAAACAAGACTTCTTTCTCATTCACATACTGTTATGATTCTAACTCTGATAGTCCTTATGAAATGGAAAACTGCAACACAATGAACCAGCATTCCTTATATAATCAGAAAAAAGGAAATATGTTATAACAGCACAAAGAAAAAGGCTTTTCTGGGGTTGTTTCAAGACCAGAAGTCCCTCAGTGTATTATTGGCAGTGGAAGTGGAAAACGCAGCTCACGTGTATCCTTGGGCAGGCTTCTCCCAGACTGAAGTGGCAGGCTTCCCCCCTGCTCCCTACTCAGCCTCCCACAGACGGGGGACACAGGTCTGGAGGTCCCACACACTCCTTCTAATGAGGAAACCAGACCCTGCCAAGAGCCACAAGGACCTGGGAGGGCCATTTGGCAACAGACAGACATCGGCGCTAAAGATTAGCCAAAGATTTAAGAGTCCGCATCACTGGGGCATTTTTCTCCCAGCTTCCCTGATATAAAGGATGGGATCCAGGAATCCCCCGTTTCAAGCTAGTCACACCGCCTGCCTCCCCCATCACACTGGCCACAAGATTCAAAGACTCTCATGAGGGCCGCTGAGCTAAGGCAAGTGGCATCCACCACCAGAGGTCTGGGCGGGGGCTGGAAATCTGGGTTGCAGCCAGCCATGCCACCCAATAACCGTTTGACTTTGGGCCTCTCCCTTCTCTCCCCTGGCCTTTTGTTTCCACATTTGGAGTGCATGCTCGTGGGTGTGTGTGTGTGTGTGTATGTGTGTGTGTGTGTAACAACAGCGAGGGTCTGGACCAGATACTCTCTGACCATAGCCCACCCCCAACCCCCTGCTCCAACAGCACCAGGAAGTGAGTGGGTGTCTGCTGAGCACACAGATACAGTTAGATAGATACACTGTAACCCAATAGTTTGAAGTATGGACTTTGGATTTGGACGAACCTCAGATCCAACTGCAATTATGCCTCTTCACTATGCTGCAGTTTCCACTTCTGTAAAATGGGGTAAGAGCAGAGAAGTGGAAGAGATAGATGTCTGTGAAGTGTTAGCACAGCGGCTGCGCAGAGGGGGTGCTCGAGGTGGGAGAGCTTCATGGAGCTGCCGGTCCCACACCTTTTGCGCATGTGCAGGCCTTGGGGCATCCTGACTTCCCCCGCGCTGCCCCAAAGGAGGCAATTTATATATAGCCCACAAAGAAATCAGACACTTACAATTCAGTCACCCAGTCTTGAACAAGATAGCAAACAGGCAGCATCCCACAGGCCTACTCATAATTTTGTAATAAGTTAGTGAAGAAATAAATAATAAACTATCAACTTTTTATCCTGGTCATAATGAATTATATTAGAAGGAATAATCTCCTCCAAAGAGAACTGATAATGGTTAAAATTTCACATTGTAAAATTTGTTGGAGATTATATATATATAAAGATCAAATTGTCTTGTTAAAATTTAGATCTTCAAATATTTGTCCAGGAAAATTGGTTTCGTTAGAAACAGTGGTCACACAAAAAATTCAGAATGTCAGAAGTTATCATGGATACAATTTGATAGCTGTATTAAATCCTTCCTATATAATTCACACAAAACAGAATTAAATTCTTTGAAAATAATTTTATTAAAAATTTTTAAAAAGTAAAAATTATTAGAAACAATTTTACTAGACAGAAAACTGATCAAGGCATTCAACTAGCTTAATGGAACTCCCTTCAGAAAATTCATTACATCTGGGGGCGCCTGGGTGGCACAGCAGTTAAGCGTCTGCCTTCAGCTCAGGGCGTGTTCCCAGCGTTATGGGATCAAGCCCCACATCAGGCTCCTCTGCTATGAGCCTGCTTCTTCCTCTCCCACTTCCCCTGCTTGTGTTCCCTCTCTCGCTGGCTGTCTCTATCTCTCAAATAAATAAATAAAATCTTTAAAAAAAAAAAAAAGAACAAGAAAAAAGAAAAGAAAATTCATTACATCTGCATTTATAACCATGGAGTCCTTGGACCATGGTCAAAACATCCATGTGAACAGCCAGGTCCATCCTCTGGGGACAAAATGCCCAGTGCCCACTAGAGAACAGTACCCTGAACCCAGGAGAACTTGCACATGCATGGAGACAGTTTGATTCTGCTCTAACTCCAGAGCCTACCATTTAAGATACCCATACCTGGACACCCTCCACTTTTCCAGCCATCCTTCCCACCTTCCCCTACCCTCCAGTCACACTAGGTGGCTTCTCCAGTCTGGGTTCCTTCACTTACATCATCCCCCCTTCCTGGCAGGTAACCCCATGCCCTGCTTCCTACCTTTCCTTCAAGACTCAGTCCAGTTCCTCCTCCCATGTGGTCTTCATGACCCTACAACCCATACCTGGCCTCTCCTCATCCCCTCCTCACCCCCTAAAGTCATTGGTGACTTCAATGTTGCCAAATCCAGCAGAAACTCTCACTTCCATCCTTCTGGTAACCATTTCTTCCAAGTTTCCATGACTCCTTGGGCAATGAAGCTGCTTTGAGCCAAGGCAAGAAAGGAATGCAGCTGTGGGCCATTATTAACCTATACACCCAGGTCAGCTAAGGGAATGAGGGCCTCAGTCCTGAAGAAGGGAGCTGGGCAGTGTCCACCACATGCCTCAAACACAGCAGGCCCAAAGCCAAGCTCCTTTGGTCCCAATCATTCTACTTTAAAAATATGTCCTGATTGTCACTGGCCTGTTTGGAGTTCTCATCACGTCCTGACCAGAGTAATGTGCCAGCCTCCTTCCTGGTCTCCTTGGTCTATTCCACTTCATCCTCACAGAGTCACCAGTTAGCTAGCTTTTTAAAAAACAGATCGTATTATGTCATCCCAGGCTGGAAGTAAGGAGGGGAGGGAGGGAAGAAGGAAGGGAAGAAGTTAGAAGACTCCATAATTTCTTGAATCAGGTCTGTTCTCTAGCATTCGTGGTGGTGGTGGCCAAGGGGAGCACTCTTCCTCAGGTGGCCAGCTCTTGAGCCATACCCCCCAACAGTCCTCCTTCCTTTATCCATAATCCACCATAGATAAGATGGTGCATTCTACTTTACCTCCAGGTGTGTGTATTGTTGGCAAAGTAGTGATGCTAGCAGAATGCATAAGCTAATAAGGTTTTAAGCTCATGCCACCAAAGAGAAGGAAAAATATGGCCAATCGCCCATCATGACAGAGGAGAACTGATGAGCTGCCATTCCTTGGAGACTATATGATCCCACATTTGCAGCAGGAGGAGGGAAACTGCACACAAGAGCAGGAGGACACACCTGCGCCATGTGACATGGGAGAAAAGGCCACGCCTCTCACCCTGCACCTAGCCCAAAATACGCTACCAAACTGTCACAGTATTTTCAGGATTTTGTTTGGATCTTCAAGGTTTGGAGTCTGTTAAGAGTTACTGAAATTCACAAGTTTTAAAAATTACTCATAAACTTTAAAGTTGAAAAATTAAACAATACAAGTTTATTCTCCTAATAGTTCCGGGGGTCAGGAGATCAAAACAATGTGTCTTACAGAGCTAAATTCTCTAAGGGCTGGTTGAACCAGCAGGATTGGTTCCTTCTGGAAGCTCCAGGGGAAAATTTGCTTCCTTGCCCGCCTCCAGAGGCTGCTTGCCCTCCTTGGCTGGTGGCCTTTTCCTGCATCTTTAAAACCAGCACAGGGATACTTCTCTTTCTAGCTCTGCTCTGTCACCACATGGTCACACATGCTTCTTGCTGGCACCTGCCTCCTCTTATAAGGCCCTTGTGATTATATCAGGTTCACCAAGATAATCCAGGATAATATCTCCACATTTCAAGATCCTCACCTTAATCCCATCTGCAAAGTCCCCTTTGCCATGTGACACAACATATTCACAAGTTCCAGGGATTGGGACAAGGACAACTTTGGGAGGCCATCATTCAGCCTAGCACAGTCTCTGAGAAAGACTTTTGCTAATGCCTGAGGCAAGACTCCTAATCTCTAAACTTTGTGATACTTTTCTCTGGCATGCAGCCTGTGATAACTTGGCCATTTGCTTCCTTCCCTCCAGTGTGGGGAAAGTATACTTCCCTGCCTCGCTGGTGTTGGACTTGGTCATGTGACTTGCTTTACCCAAGAGAAAATTAGAAGTGACCTGAGCAGAGACCTTAATTAAATACATGAATGTGGCTTAGCTTGGCTCATGTGTCTGGTAATCCGCCAGGAGAAGAGCCCTCTCCGGGCGACTGCTGCTCCTTGAGCCCGGGGAATAGGAGAGGCGTGCATGGAATGGACCTGAATCCAGTCTGTTGCCTGGAGTGCCCCCACCCCCACCCAGCCATGTGCAGCCTACGTGAGCTGAACTACTTCAACCTGAACATTTCTGAGCCTGCGAGGGTTTGTTGTTGTCAAGCACTGAATCTGCAGAAGTTTGGTTACAAAGCTTTATTATGGCAAAA
The DNA here is from genome assembly GCF_017311325.1 of Ursus maritimus. Classification (NCBI taxonomy): domain Eukaryota; kingdom Metazoa; phylum Chordata; class Mammalia; order Carnivora; family Ursidae; genus Ursus; species Ursus maritimus. The sequence continues at coordinate 59,177,871 of NW_024426663.1, read as the reverse complement.
GCTAACTAACATTCAGCCCCAATCCCCCTGCCATTTTCCTTCCTCCATATTGAGAAGATGCCACAAGAGTATCAGCATCTACAAATAGAATGAATATGCTAATGAGGGTTTAGGTGCCTGCTGCCATTGAGAATCTGAAAACAGGCAAGAGCTGCTGACCTATGTGGCATAGGCCAGTTGGAGGTCATGGCTGCCACTACTTCGGCACCAAAAATCAGACTCTCACCGGTGCACCATAAGCCACAGTGCATCCACTGAGGGAATGAGAACATCCCACCTCCAGTGGGACCTCCACTCAGTGCTGAAGTGTGATTATAGGTCTTCATTCCCAGGGATGGAATGTCAGCACCAGCTTAGCACTCGCCTTCTGTCCCAAGTGGCTATAAATATCATTTTTATTCCCTCTAAACATTCTAATGACCAAGAGCTGGTCCCGGCACAACAGCAGCAGCAATGAACCTGCCCTCTCCACCTGCTAAACCCGGGGCGCCCTCATGATGTGCCCCACCAGCTCTGCAGGCTCAGAAATAGTCCTGAACCCAAAGCAGCAAAACGCAAGCCCTCTTCCACTAGACCCCATGCACTCTCCTCCCCCTGCCCACCTGCGTCTCACACACTCTAGAGCCCACCCCACATCACAGCACACCTCAAATCTGAGCTCACATCCCTGTCTAAAATGTGGAGTCCCTTTTTCCTGCCTGCTGGGCCTCAGCTTGCTTCTTCAAAATCCAGTCCCCACATCACTTCCCAAAACAGCCTTCCCAGCCTGGGTCATAGCTCTTACTGCTTTACCTGTTGACTGGGTTATGAGTACCTACGGAGCTCAGACTCCCTTTCCACGATGCTTCGGACTCCACAAGGAGCATCTGACAGGGTACAAGCACAGAACAATATTGTTCATTCTCACATTGCTTCCTTCGATCATCTCTGTGATCAGTCCATCTTTCCTGCCCTGGGAGGAAGCCTCTGGCAAATCTCGTAAGTGTTTGTTCACTATCATTCATCCACTCACAAATAATGACTGAACACCTGTTACGTCCTACACCACACCAGTGCATCCATGAACAAAACAGGCAGCAAAACATAACAAAACCACCTTGCTGCCCTCATAGAGCTTATATTCTAGGGGCTCGAGAGGCAATAAACAGTGAAATAATAGCATGCTAGTTGGGGGGGGTAGCTGGGAAAGTGGAGTTATCATTTCAGCCAGGTTGAAAGAGCCGTGTTTGAGTTGAGACCCAAAGGAAGAAAGGAAGTAGGTTGTGCAGATACATCAGGTAAGAGCACTTCAGGCAGGGGGAAGAGCAGGTGCATTTTTTTTTATACTGAATCTCCAGGATCCAGTGTATTTTACACGCATCGTGCCCTTCAGTGCGGACTAAGCACATTCAGTGTCTGAGAGCCACCTGCGGTTGAGGGCTACCACGCTGGACAGAACAGGTCTAGTCTCTGGCTTCAGAATGCGAGGTCTCTGGCACTAAGGTCCCTGTTCTCTGACTCTGGGGGCCTCAGCAAAACCCAGAGCAAAGAGGAAAACATACCTACTATCATGTGCTGAGCTAACTGAGCCCAGCGGCCCCACCCTCAGGGAGCACTCAGAAGGGTGGGGAGGGTGGTTGAGGGAGCCCTGGGCCTCACCTGCAGAACTGGTAAGCACAGAGCTCGGCATGCAAGGTAGTGGGGATGTCAGACAGAGACATCCAAGGCTCTGGTTGCTTCGGGGAAGCGTCATTTGCATGATTTTCACATAAATCTGAATGTGGAAGTCAAGAGGTGGGAACTCCACATGTGTACAATATAAAATAAAGCTACCTAATTTGTACAGCATACAAGGGATTGCAAATCCAAGGGCTTGACACATCAGAAAGGCAGTAGAATCTCACCGCTATGGAATAAGGGCAGCCTGGAGCTCTGTCAGACCTGATAAAACATCTCATTAGCTGTACCGTACGCACACCCTCTTAACACACAGTTTGCTTACTCTGAGTCACGGAAGTCAATAAAGGTGATGCTTGGCTTTATTTCCTCCTTTGATTATAAATAAAAACAAAAACTGGAAATACTATGACATGCTTACCGTGGATGAGGCACCGCACTGAACTCTTAACTTGGATTAGCTGACTCCATCCTCATAACCCACCCAGCGAGGCACGGACGAGTATTACCCCCATTTTACAGACAGGGCTGCTAAGAGTCAAAGAACTCAGCCCAGGCAGGATGCACTGATTTCATCCATTTTTAGTTACTGTTAAAGTGGTCTTATTATCAACAATCCAGTACAAAGTAATGAGCATACACTACGTTTGTAAATATCACATATTACCGGACCCTATTCCTGGACTTACCTTATTCAACCCAATATAACTAAGATATTATCATTTCAATATGCAAGCAAGATGAAAATTTACTAATGGGATATTCTACAACCGTTTTCCTCAGGCTACGTCTCTGGAATCCAGTGTGTGTTTTACACTTGTACTTCACACTTCCAGTGTCTGTCAAACTGGACTGGCACATTCGGCACTCAGTAGCCACATGAGGCTAGTGGCTATTGTACTAGACAGTGCAGTCCTAACTCCTGGCTTTAGAATAGAAGGTACTTGGCAGCTAAGACTTTGTTCCCCACCTTTGGGGCCTTAGCTAAACTCCTCTCCCATGACAGTGTAGTTAAGTGTCAGCCAGGGCTGCCGTCATCTGAAGGCTTGGCTGGGGCTGGAGGATCCGCCTCCAAGATGGCTGCCTCATGTGTCTGGCAAGTTGATGATGTCTTTTGATAGGAGACCTCAGTTCCCCCCGATGTGGCTTTCGCTACTTATCCAGAGGGCTGCTGGTGTGTCCTCACGACTGTGGCAACCGACTTCCCCTGGAGCAAACCAATGTCTTTTCTGGTCCAGACTTGGAAGTTACACTTCATCACCTCTACCACTTCTGCCATTCTGTTCTTTGGCAGCGAATCCCTAAGTTCAGCCCATGTTCGAAAGGCTGAAACCCAGGCTCCACCTTCTGAGAAAAGAATGACAAAGAATGCACAGGCATATTTTAAAACCATGACGTGCTCTAATAGGAAAATGAGCAAAAGATATAAACAGAAAATTCAGGAAAGACTATCACATATATGAAAAAGTTCAAGCCGCCTCATAACCGAAGAAACACAGATTAAGCAAGCTGTTGCCATCAGAATGGCAAAGATGGAAAAGGACGGTATGATACGTAGTGTTGGGGATGGTACAGAAAAGAGGTCCCCCTGTACACGCATAGTGTGAGTATAAATTGGCACAAACTTTTCAGAGAAATGTGATGATTCACGTAAACAGCCCTAAGCATGTGATTATTGTTGACCTAGGCACTCCGCTCTAGGATTTATCTGACCAAAAAAAATCAGAAATGTGCCCAAAGATTAACCTACAAAGTATTAATTGTAACAATGTTTGTAATAGAAAAAACTTGTTAATGGCTCCAAAGTCCAACAAGAGTGTCCAGTGATACATGGTATGCACAAATACAGCACCACGCAATTATTCAAAAAGTCTTAAACAATATATAGAACTTTCATACAATAGAATCCTAGTCTTATGATTCTCAAACTTGGCACCAAGGCACCCTAAGGTGTTGCAGCAAAACTGATAGAAACACAGGGTGTTTCAAATTTTTGAGGGAAGCGTAATGATCCTCTACATTGTTGGAAGCCACAAGAACTACTAGTCCACAGTTTCAGCACCAGCTCACTCTACATTCTTCTGCAGAGGAGATGAGGGGTGATTTTTGTGTTTCCCATTATGCTTCCCTGGTTAATAAGCACAGCAGGAAAAAGACCACTAAATGCCAAGATGAACATTGTATTTGGCTGCAGTGGAAGAACCAGATAGGTTGAGTACTTTATCTCCAGCACCCCCCTTCATCCTCAGCCCCCCTTCCCGGGAGCTCTCTGAAAATCAGTCCTGGAGACTACAGGGACTGGTGGAGGCATGCTCCTGGGGAGGCACCAGGCCCCGCAAACATTTGACCAAGGATACCAGAATGGCCAGCCTTGGCCACGATCCCGTCAGTGGTGAACGGAAGCCACAGAGTCACTAGCCATCAAGAGTCTACAGGGCTGTTCTGAAGCTCCTACTCTCCCAGTCCTGCCAGAATCACTAACTGGCCATGCACTCCATCTCCTCCTCTGGCTGGCACAGTCGCCACTCCCTGCCACCTCCACACCATCACGCGGAGATATGGGACCCTGAGGCTGCAGCCCACCTCTGCAGACATGTCATGTCTGGGCCTTGTCACCCACCCCGGGTGCCCAGAGAGGGCAATCTCCAGGTCAGGGTGATGGGTGGAACCTCTCTGCCTCTTGCTTCTCCCATGCACTCTGCCTTTTTCCTAAAACCCCATCCTGTACCATGGGCTTTGGCTTTTAGAAGAGAATAGCCCATGAGTCATGCAGGCAACTTCTGCTAGCAGCCTGGCCATACGCTTCCACAGAAGAAATGAAGCCCCCAGCCTGATACCTCTTGAGTGGGAAGAAGTTAGAGAGGAAGGGAAAATGGGCAAGAAAAATGAGTATCTCAAACTATAACTCAGCTCACAGGCAATATTGTTCAGCCATGATGGTTTGATGTGTTAGCAAACCAGAGCCATGGGGAGGGGTATTTCATTCACTGGCCTCCAGAATCAAGTCACCCTGTAAAACAAGGAAGAGCATGGCCAGCTCCAGGCAGAGGGATGCGGAGAAGTGACCTTCAGGCTCAGCATGGCGGAAGCTTCTCGCACACCAGCTTCAGCCCGTTAGAGCTGAGCTATAATTGATCACCACAGCAAATCAATGTGAGTGAGGTCCTTTCCAAAGCTCTGTACAAACTGACTTCATAATGAAATATGAGCTTGTGAAGTTTCTCATTTTGTACTATTCTGACATTTCTTGCAATGTGATTAAAATATAATAAGATCAAATAGAAAATACTATTTGCTCAATCACCTCCAAACCTAACACAGTCAATAGTCCAATTCCATCCAGGAAGAAAAGTCATTTTCAAGACTCCATAAAGAAGCCTACATTTAAATTTCATGTTCTCTGCTGTTACTGTGAAAAATTACATGTTTTAAATATAGGACAAATACAGGGCAGGCCAATTCTTGTTATAATAAATTTTATTCCAACATTCTCGGTAAATAAAATCTCCAAGCCCTAGCCAATGAATGGCTGCTTCAAGGTTCATTCGATAATACATAATTCCAGTCCAAATAATAATTTGCTCAATTCCTTTGAAGTCTAATTCAAGCCCCATTTCCCCTGAGAAAACCCAGATCTCAACAAACGTTTCCTTCTTCAGACTTCCAAGAACATATACAGTCGCAGGTGTGCCCTGGCTGTTAGATATGTGTGCCTTCTCTTCCCCACTTGGCCGGACAGCTCCTCAAGGTCAAGAGATGCTTTCCTCCTTCAACATCATCCAACGTGCTCAGATTCTGGGTCCCCAGCCCAGTGTTAGGCAGGCTGCAGGTGCTTGCCAGCATTTTCTGATTGAAAGAGCCTGTAATGATGGCATTTAACCCATGGCAGGCTTCCTACCCATCCATCTCCTATGTTACTAGCCCACATCACACCAGTCGTTTCTAGTGAAGACATTATGTTATCCTCTGAGACCTCGACACACATGATCATTTTACACGCTGTCAGCTGCATCTATTAATTTTCTTACTGTCAGAGACAGTTAAGGGAGCCTTTGTGGAAATGTCTAAGGATTTGTAAAACAGAAGCCTGTTTGTTTCACTTCCTCTGACATACGGGCTTAGGAACTATGCAATTTTAAGTACCAGAGTGAGCTCTAAGACTTACGGATAATTGACTCCGGAAGGCAAGAACACAACTTAGAAGAGATCATTTTCTCAATTCACTAGTAGTTTCCAATCCATAGACCGTTTGAAGAACAAATCTAAATTTTCAGGTTGGATTCTTCTAGAGCTAAACCATCGCCAGCCCCCAACAAACCACAGGCTAGACCAGCCTCGAGACCTCAGTGCCCCAACAATGTAAAGAGCTTCCCTCCTAGCTTTTAGAGGTATCTGTGATGACTGGATCGAAGAAGTGCCAGCACCAGTTAGCTTCCAGCATTCCAACCTCCGATGTAGAGCCCGAGTGTCCAAGAGGAACATTAGCCCCACATGCTCATTTCCACCTGCTTTGGGCTCAAGCCCAGGAAATTAAACTATAAAATCAAATCATTGACTTCTAGGATTGAGAAGAGAAACCAACAAGTCCATGTATGTCAGTTAGAAAGCACTTGGTGCAAGAGTCAGAAAAGCCAACTCTAATTGACTTGAATGATAAAGGAGCTTTATCGATTCATGTCTTTAGGATGTTCAGCTCCATTTCCTTCTGGTCCTCCATGTTCTGCTGCCCTCCATGTGTTAACTTTGTCTTCAGATCAGCTTTCCTCATAATAACAAAATGGCTGCCAAGAGCAACAAGGACTCTGTGCTTCACCTTTCACATTCAGATGGGAAGAGAGTGCCATTTCTCCCTAAGTTTTGTTCTAATTGGATCATTTCTGCATCTATGTCTCCAGCAAGGTGGGAGTGGGTTTTCCCTGACTGACTTGGACTAGTCAGAGCCACCCAACCCACGAGGCTGGTAGACCTGGGGGAGGGCGGGATGGATGCTGGCAAGGCAGTCCCAATGTCTATTTCCTCCTGCTTCTGAGCAGGACAGTACTAACCATCTAACTAACATTGAACTCAGTGGGACATTCCTGACAGGGCTGCCCTCCCCCTTGGAAATGGCCTCGGGGTTCAGGAGCACTATTTACAGGGTCATTCAGTCTAAACCAAACCTCAGGAGTCCTAGAAATGCTGAGAATTACTCATCTCCCATCCAGGATTCTGAATCAGGCAGTTCCCAGCTACTTGGGGCACAAATCCCCCATTAACTGGAACATGGGCCACAGGCCATGTTTGTCCTCAAGAGGGGTTAGCACCTGCTCTGTCATTATGAGTGGGCTAAGCCAGTCTTGCTCAGCTCAGCATCTTGGAATTAATCAAGTGGCTCTAGTAACTAACTCTTCTTCTCTAAAAAGGGCCAGATCATCAGTTGTGGGCACAGATGTGTGTGGGCCAGATCAACAGTTGTGGGCACAGATGTGTGTGGGCACACACACACATTTACCTGAGTAACCGATGAGTCTCTCATGACATCCCCTCTGAGCCTCCTTCCTGCATTCCCAGATTCCTGCCACCTTTGATCTCCATTCATTTCCCACTCAGCCCTTGCTCACCAGGAACATCTCCCTGACCAGCTGACTACAACGTGTGACCACAGCGACCCAGATCCCAGACAGGAGGACGCCTGCCCAGCACAGTTAGCTGGTTCCCTCTTTCCCAAGTGTCTTCTAGCTTATAAAAACCAGTCACAACTCCTGCCCACCTCCCCTCGCTAAGCACGGGAAGAATAAAAGCAGACACTGCTAAGCCTTTTCCAGAAAGGGAGGCTGAAATCCAGAGGGGGAAGCAGGTGATCCAAGATCTACCATGACCCAGAATCAGACCTGGAAGCTAGGCCTTGTGACCCTTGGTTCTGTGCTTCTTCTATCTCAGCAGACTGCCTCCTTCAGGGTAGCCCTTGGCAGTGCTTCTGGGATAGAAGCCCATGGCCTCAGCCTGGCCCATGCTCTTCTCACCAGAGTCAGAGCCCAAACCAGCCCGAGGCAGCTGTTTCCCACTCTAGTCACCTCAGAAGTGCTCTGTACTAGGTTCCCTGCCATCAGCAGCAGGGCTGGCCAAAGCACAAACTCTCCACAGGCTCAGGGGTAACTGCTCAGCGAGAATATCTCAGAGAATCCAATTTGTCTTTCCTCTTGCAGCCTTTGCTTTGGTTATTGTTTTGAGATTTCTTTTGTGGAAGTTTGGGTCTTTTTTTTTTTTAAGATTTTATTTATTTATTTGACAGAGAGAGAGACAGCCAGTGAGAGAGGGAACACAGGCAGGAGGAGCAGGAGAGAAAGAAGCAGGCTCCCAGTAGATGAGCCTGATGTGGGGCTCGATCCCAGGACTCTGGGAGCACGCCCTGAGCCAAAGGCAGACGCTTAACGACTGAGCCACCCAGGTGCCCCGGCAGTTTGGGTCTTTGATTCACACTTTGGGTCTTCAGTGAATACAGCCTTTCCTTTCTCCTCTGCGCCCAGCTGCCAGCCCAGCCTTCCTGGAAAACCAGAGTAGCCTGTTTCCTTTGGGAAGATACAGGGCAGAGTGCTCTGGGATCACAGAGCAGCCCAGGCTCACATCCCAGGCTCACATCCCAGTGCTGTCGTTTTATTCATTTACTTATTGAATCACTCAACCCGCATATGTGCATTGAGCACCAATGATGCATCAAGCACTGTTCCAGGACCTGGGAGAGAACAAGCCAAAGGATCTGCCTTCACGGAGCATCTCATCTCTGGAACTGTGCCACAGGTGAGTTTTTTTTAGGGTCCCAAATCCTTTGCAAATCCCAAGGAAGCCATAGACTCTCCCCAAAAGAATGCACATAAACAGAGGCACTGAAAACTGTGTGCTTTGTTAGATGGCTGGTGGATCCCTGAAGCCCATGGGTAGACCTCTTGGGGTCCGAGAACACCAGGTTAGGAACCTCTGGGCAAAGAGAAATCGGATACGAGTCCTTCTTCAGTGGATAGAGCTCTCTAAGGGGTCTGTTCATATACCACCATGATCTGTTGAATTCCTTCAATGGATCATAATCACATTCAACCCGAAGCCTCAGATCTTGACTTTCCTGCATTCCAAAGACAGATTCTTACAGGTGAGCTTCTTAAGATAAAATAGTAGGAGAAATCTGCATTCTGGAACGTGAACTAACTGCCCTGTGGGATTTGGGGTAAAACATCCACATCAGACTTGCAAATGATCTTTTCCTCACATACACGGGGTAACAATTTTCTCCAGGTGAGCATGAATATGCCTCTTTTTATGCACTCCCTATGCTCCTGAAAAGTTATACCTGAATCAAAACCTTGCAAATAAAACCACTTAAAATGCACTAAGGGAGCTCACTACTTCATAAAAGCTGGCAATGAATTCTCTGGCAAACCAAGGGAAACTTTGGAATGTGCAAATTCATCTCTCTTTGTTAGAATGGATTTCTGTAGAATGGGTAACTATAAGTGAAGAAAGACAGTGGGTGGGGTGGATTTAAGACATAAGGTTTCTACTTATCGTGCATCTGTGCCTCTAAGAAGAGCTTTTCAGAGAAAATGTTATCTTTTATTAACCTATTACAAAGACCAAATTAACCAGTGCATGACTAACTCCTCTGCAGTGCAGAGGACAAGGACACCCAGGGATCTCAATCATCACAAGCCATCCGCCATGATGGATGGTGCAGGGCAGAGCAGGCTTTCAACGACCAGGGAACTTCGAGGCACAAACCGCACTGGGTGGCAGGCAACAAATGGACCCCTCCTCAGCCCCTGACCGGCTGTGACTCCAGGCTGATATCAGGGACTATGACACCACAGAGCAGTGGGGACCAGCAGTGGAAGAGAATGATTATAAGCATGAGAGACAGAGAGGCCATCGGTGGGAGGGCTCCTGACAGGCAGCAAGGGAGGGGAACTGGGTGAAACCAGAGGTGGAGAACAGTGGAGGAGGGAGGCCATTACAACAGGAGAAATGCACATAGCCAATATGGCCGTGAAGAAGTAAAGGACGGGGGCCTGGGAGGGAGTGAATACGGAGTCAATCTCTAAAGTAAAAGCAGAGGTGACACCATCACACAGAAAATTCAGTCAGAGGCAGCAGCCATTTAGCAATGAGGGGACAGCTGACCTCCAGCTGAAATGACAATCTCATTCATAGCAAGGCATGCTGCTAGAAAGCCGCCATGCAGAGAAAGAGCATGGACAGTGCAGAGAAGGAGAGCCTCCCAGCATCCCCAGCTCAGCACAGTGGGCACTGCGGTCAACTCATTCCAGCTTCTCAGGGCTCCTTCCCCCTGTAACAGGTATATACTCAGTCTCAGAGGGGACGTGTCAGAAGGCCTAACTCTCCCAAAAAGGGCCCAGGCACAGAGTAGGCACTCAATGAATGCTGCCTGGATGAGTCACTGAACTCTGCGGGGCTCAGCCCACAGCCTGTTTTTGCACTGCCTGAGAACTAAGAATGGTTTTTTAAATGTTTAAAGAGTCGTCAAGAAGAAGGAGGAAGAGGAAGAAGAGGAGGAGGAGGCTGGGGGAGAAGAGATGGAGATCCTGTGTGTCCCACAAAGTCCATGGTATTTACTGCCTGACACTTTACAGAAAAAGTTTGCCAACCCCTGAACTAATGAGTTTACTGTAAGCATTTTGAATTGAAGACTCACCCTTGTAGTTTCCTATCCCCTCAGCCCCTACGCCTAACGCATAGTTAGGTCACTGTCTGAGTGTACTGGTCCAGTTTGGAGGATGGTTCAGAAGGGAAGACTTAACTTGCCTCCAAAAAAAAAAAAAAAATGCAGGGCACCCCACCAATGAGGCTCAGAATACGTGTCTTACTAAAGTGGGTGTAAGGAGAGGGTCACAATGATGTGGAGGAGCTGAGGGAGTTGAATGCAACAAGCATTTGTCGAAGGTGCAAGTGCCAGGATCTGGGTGAATAAAAACATGTTTTTTTAAAGGCCTCATTCCTACAGAAAGACAGACATCAAATCCAATAAACAACAGTGTCATGGAGAGACGGGTGTCCGCAGTAAGTGTGGTGGGAGTGCTGAGGACTAGAGCCCTTGGGAGGGCTTCCTGGAAGACGCCACCTTTTGAGTGAACCTGAAGAATGGAAGGATTCCAGCAGGCAGAAGCAGGAACACATCCTAGGTGGAGGACCTAGGAGCAAAGATACAAAGACAAATGGAGCTACAACATGGACAGGGCAGGGTAGAGCCTTTGTGAGGGGGGAGTTAGGGAAAGGTCAGTTGGCGACTTCATTTGGGTCCCCACCACCACCACCACCAGCACCAGCAGCAGCACCACAGCAGACCCTGAAATAAGAGCTTGAGTGCTAGGAGTATATTTGGACAGTCCCAGGGACACCAGTCCTGAAGGCAACTGGAGCCTAGCTCCCTTACCAACTGCGGAGGCAATGCAGAACACGCCCCTCAGAGTTACAAGGACAGGGACAGGGACTAGGATGCTGGGGTGTTTATATGTCAACTCCCTTCAGTCATGTATTTATTGAGGATTGCTTTGGAGGGTGAGGGAGGCATTCGTTCCCTGGCACTTCTAGCCTGCCATGTGCCCTGGCAGAGCACACCAGGCTGCCAGAGCCACTATGTCACATCTACACAGCGGGCCCTGAGACCCAGAGACGCGCACACTGGCAGCCAGGGGACGGTGCGTGTGACAGTGTGCTGAGACATAAAGAGTAGGAGCACAGCGTCCGCAGCACCTGCGAAGGTGGGTCCTGATCGTGCAGAGCCCCTCGTGCCCCTCTGCTCGGGACCTCCTGCTCTCCAGGGAATAGAGCACAAACAAGGTTTCGAAGCCCGGAGGTAACAGGACGGCAATTCAGAATATGATTCAAAGGACAAGCCAGCTAAGATGTGCCTGGAAGAATTCTGTAACTTTCCAGAGGGTGAGAGTGGGACGGGAACCAGGCCATGATCGTGGGGCAGAGAGGAGGGAACACACGCACGCAGGGCCGCCCAGGAGGGCGTCAGGTGTCCTCCCATGGCTCCAACAGGCCCTCAGCGCAGAGAAAGGACAGGTGTGTGGGCTGCAGGAGGGGTGGGGCCTGCGGAGGTGGGCGGGTTTAAGAGGCATTGTTGTGACTAGTGGAAACCGTCCAGAGCTCAAGAGAGAACGTGGGGCTGAAAACTCACTGGGAAATCACCAACAAAAAAAAAGAGAGAGAGAGAGCGAGAAAGAGAGGATTTAAAAAGAAGGGACAAGGTCCACCACCAGAACTTTGAAAAATACTCGTGTTGACAAAAGAGGAGGAAGAATATGAGTCAGTGAAGCAGGAGAAAAGTTGGGAGCCCAAAAAAAGAAACACCAACTAGAGGATTTTTAACAGCCAAATCTTCCCTACAGAAGGCAATCCTCCACACGGGGCCCACATCCGGCCCAGCAGCCAATCGTCCGCAGACAGCTGGTAGCGGCCCACCCGCGGTGGCGGATGTCGTCAACCTCCGCAGCCCGAACCCTAAGTGTATGGCTTGCTGGAGAGTTTGGGAGAACTGATCCCCCCACCCCCCGCCAAAGCGTTCCCAGAACCAGTGCACCTGTGCCATAAGCATTTCGTGGAGGAGATGCTCCGTCACTTTCAGCAATTCCCAAAGGGCTCTGTGAACCCACAAAGGACAGAAACCACAGCTGCACGTGACCAGTGAAACACTGCCATTCGGAGCTCACATTCAGCCTGAGCGCGAGGTGGGAGAGCAAGAGAGAGACCAGAGACCTCTCTGAATGCATGGCAGTGGGATTTCCCCTACATTTCGTGGAAGAACACCTTGGAACTGAATACTTGACCTGCCATCGCTACAGGCACACGTGTGGAGAGAGTTTCATCCTTGTGCGAAGTTTGCTCTTGCCCCTGCCCTACCGCTCGGCGGGGCTTATCTGCTATGCAGGGCGGCGGGCAGCAAAAAGATTACCCTGAATCTTGCCTCCGAGAACAGAGAGCTTTCTGTTATGGAAAAGGGGGAAAAGAGAATAAAGATCCAGTTTGAAAGCCTTTGAAAAGTGTTTCAATGCGAGGAAGTTAGCTCCACTTCTGGGGCACCTTGACGCTGGAGAAAGATAGCCATTGTTGCCTATATTCGAGGCTCTGTGGGTCTGTCCGGTGGATCACAAAGATTGTTGTGGTGAGAGCCACAGTGCTTCTCCAAGTAGGACAGAGTCTGCTCATCTCAGTGTCCGCTTACTGGCCTTACCAGCAGCTCCTGGCTTCAAAGAGGACTCTCTGAGTGTTGCTATCTAATCCACAACAAAACCGCATGTACCTAGATCTACTCGATTGGCCCCAGGTACACATCAGAGGTCAGGATTTGAAATCACTCCTGGACTCCAGAGATGAATGCCCACCTTCGCCATCCACCTAGCCTCAGCAGACCATGTGGGACAGCTGACCAGGACAGACATCATGCCTGACCCAGGAAATGAACATCTGTGACCCCTAGGGAAGGTGGGCAATGTACAGCAAATATTTTCTGGAATCATTTATAAGGAGAGAAGAGAGAGTGCTTGTTCTCATCCCAGCTCTGACACTGAAATCCCTGGGGCTGCTTCCTCCTCAATAGTGAGTATCAAGGCAACATGGACCCTATGACCCAACGTCTCTCCTGGCTCTGACATGCTGGGCACCTGGCCTCCAGGGAACTGGCTTCCCCGCTCCCTGGAGCCTCGTCATCCCTGCCCTGGCTTCTGCATAGCTCCTGCGGCCCACAGCATCTTCTGGGGCAAAACCAGAGCAGGCCAGAGGTGCCCCTTGCGCCACCCGACACAGAGAGCCATCTATAAACCTTTTGGGGGTTACAGACGGTAGCAAGGGTTCACGTTCATAAACCAGGATTTCCACTTCCATTTAAAAAAAATAATTACATAAAATAATTCTTCAAAACTTCAAGAACTCCTTAATGCGCCCTAAGGAGCAAGAATGGCCCATCACGCAGGTCAGATGAACGCGCTAACTGTCAGTTTCTCCATCGATTTGTAACTTCGCTGAAAAAGTGCTGACTGCCACAGAGGGTTTGATCGTTACACTCTTCTTAAGTATCCTGTTCTCAGCCATACATTATTTCATTACACTCACAATGGGCCGTTGGTTCAAGTCAGGAAGCATAGGAAACACTGATGTTAAAATACAACAAATTAATGAGGACTGTAAAAAACGGTAATAATTCTACAAAATCGCCGTGGGATGGTTTTTGCCAGGTAAGTAAGTTGCAGCCATCTGATCAGAAATCACATCTCGTACATCTAGCGATCTCTGGAACTTCGAAATGGGGATGTTTGAAAAGGAAATGTACTGACAATTATACCCAATCTGGCTTTTCACGTGTTGAGAATAAAGACTGCCCATACCCATAATATGTTATTAGTGGCAAAGTGCTTCCATGTAACAGCATGATGCCATCTCTCCTTTCTTGTCATTAACACAGAACACAAACACTGTCAAAATAAACCACCACCTTCTTTGTTTCTTTAGGGCAAAACACGAGAATCCAAAACTCCGGGTCAAGAAAACAGCTTTTGTTTTTCGGATGTTGAATCACGTGGTTAATTTCAATCTGCACTTCAATATATATTCAGTCGCCAACATGACAGATGTCATAATTTATTTGTTGGGAAAGCATACTTTTTCTGACCTAATTTAAAAAAATAAATCAATTAAAGCCTGCAAAGTACTTACGATGGCACCTAATATATAGAAAGCAGAAAATAAATGTTAGCCATTATTGTTATCATTATTAAATTATTATCAGTTGTTAAATGGGTAAAAAGTTTACATTTCTAATATGCTGTTAATAGTATTAAATGGTATTTGTGAAATAAACTTGATATAAACTTTAATAATACTGGTCCCAGTTTTTAAGTTAAAATTATGTCTTTATTACGTACCACTCAAAAATGATTAAGTAATTTTTTTTTATTTTTGGGGGGCTGAGAGATTAAATTACTTCAAAAAAATGTTCATATGATAGAACAGATTGATGAATGGGCAAAATGCCTGAAGAGAAGAGGGAGATACAGTCTTCTGGTTATGGAATGAATAGGTTATGGGAATAAAAGTTACAGCATAGGGAATATAGTCAATGATATTGCATAGTGTTTATGGTGGCAGATGGTGGCTACACTTGGGGTGAGCACAGTATAACATATAAACTTGTCAAATAACTATGCTGTATACCTGAAACTAACGTAACATTGTGTGTCAACTATGCTCAAATTTAAAGTTTTAGCGTTCATATGAAAAAAACACAAAACACCCTGCTGAGCCACATTTCTAGTTTGTCCGCCATATTCTTTTCCAGGCTTCTCGACCCTTGCTCTGTGCCCTAGGAGACTGACTTGCCAAAATTGCATAAAAGGGTTTCATTCCCCACTGGCTTCCAGTCCAGTCCAGTCCAGTAGGAGACACCAGGAGATGAAAGAAGAGGAAAGGAAAGACATTACAGCATTATTCCCCCATAGCCTCTCCTTCCAGGCGATGACCTTATAGCAGCCACATTTCCACCTAAAGCTGCAAGCAGGGACCCTCCCCCTTGCCTACAGCTTTCACCGGGTCAAGGACAGCTCCTCCCTCTGCTTTCCATTCCAGGGGAGGTCAAGATCTTACTGGCTCCTGCTTCACCAAACTTTTGTTGATTCCCTGCATCCTGCTCCCCACCCTTACAAACAGACCTTTTGTTAACAGTTCTTTAGTTGCTTTTCTGAGCGTGCCATTTTTCTCTTACTTGGTTCTGGAAGTGACCCCAGGAAATAGGTCCGAAAAATGGGATATGGAGATTGCATTACTCACCTATTTGATGAGAGCATGTATAAGCTTCTTTCTAAGGGTAGATGGGATAGAGATAATCTGTGCTGAGCAATGCCATTACAATGATTCAAATCGCCATGATGACACAGGATGGAGTGCAGGTAGAAGACAGGCATGTGGGACATGGATGTCTGCACACATTCCCTGAACTCACTCTGAGTGACCCACTCAGTTCCCTGGGAACTGAGGCGGCTCTGGTCCTCTGTCACTAAGTGACAATGGTGATTGCAAAGACCCTGGGAGGAGCCAACTGCTTCTGGCCACTTAGGGAGAATACACCCACAGACGGGCACAATGAAAACCTTGAATCCCCGAGTACAAGAACAGGTAGACATTCAGGAAGACTTCCCAGCAGGTTTAGGAGTGTCTCTCCATCTACGCTGCAGGACAGATTAGGGCTGAGGATCAGGCATAAAGCCTAAGCCTAAGCATTTCAGAGTTTGGGACCAATTAATAGGAATCTTTTCCAGATCACTTATGCTAAGGCAGTGGTTCTCACCTGGAAGCAATCTGCCTCCCAGGAAACAGTTGGTAGTATCTGGAGACATTTTGCATTGCCACAGTGGTATCCAGTGGAAAGAGACCACAGAAGCTGTAAATATCCCACAGTGCATAGAAGACACATACGCACGTGCATGTACGTGCACACACACACGCACACACACACAACAAGTCTTTAGCCCAAAATCTCAGATTTTGGAAAAGATATGAGATCCTGGTATGTGGAATGGAGACATTTAGGGGGCTGAGAACTTTGAACCCTTAGATCCTCTTGAAATTTCCTCACTGGTTGAAGCAGATCTTCATCTTCATAAAAGGGAACCAGATTTCCCTTGCATAGAGGTCTGATGTGCAGTTACGGATGTAGCAAACCTTAGTCCACACAAAAACTCAGAAGCCCTCTGCTTTTACATGGCAGGGATAGCAGTATGCCTTCATGATCTCATCCCAAAGTTCTGCCAGTTCTCCCGTTCTGTTACAAGGGTCCATTCTCTGTCACAATTTAGTCTTAATTTATATACAACAGAAAGTCACAGTAGTCTATTATGTTAATATAATTACGTTAATTGGACCTGTTGAGAAGAAATGAGTGAGCACCATGCATATTTTAGCACGATATATGCATGCCAGAAAATAAGTGATAAACTCTACAAAAATTTAAGGAGCTGACACATAAATGAAGTTTCTAAGGGTGAAGCAGTCTAGAACATCTAGGTATATCCCCTCTAAATTGACCAAATGCTGCTTTTCTTTCTGTCATTTGCCACGAAGAAGAGCATACCACTTGAGTGGGTCACTCTGGTTTGTGGAGGAAACAGAGAACACATTTGGACATCTTGCTCTGACTTCTTGCCTGATAACTGTTACTTGGTGACCCAGCACATTCAATTGTACCAGAAATATCTGTGGTACATAGAGATGTCACATAGAGTACAGAGCCTCTAGCAAGCCCTAAAAGGAAAATTACAGTACAGGTCCCAAGGTTTTAGAGTAAGAATTTTGCTAATAATAGTACTCCATGTGTAAAGCAGCTTCTGGCTTCCTAAGGAAGCCATGGAAAAAACTCAACACCAGACCATGGGACACCAAGTGACTATGTGTCACAAACCAGCCTTCATGCACTGAGTGCTATATGATCTGCTGAATCATAACATTAGAAATACACGCAGAATTCCATTGTCAAACGGAAATGGAGTCTGTAAGATCAAGCTGAACAGGTGCAGAAGTAAGAGTAGATTGTATAGCAGATAGCTGAGACTCCCATGGTACTTACTCCTACTGCTTCACTATGCCTGCCTCAAGCCACACCTATGCTCAGAGGGAGCTCTCTATAATCAATGAAGAGTGGGGCAGGGTGAGTATGGCCTGGCTTATTGATGGCTTGCTCAGTATGCTGAAACAAGTCGGAAGTGAATGGAGAATATACAGCAATCCCACTCAAGGGCGACCCTGGAAGACAATGGTGAGGGGAAGTCCTCCCTGGGGACAGAAACTCAGGAAATACAGTGCAGTGGTCCCCATCACATGGAAGGAGAGAGAGCCCGACACATCTGTGCTGATTAGTCAGTCACTAACAGGTAGACAGCTAGTCAGAAACAACGAATGAATAAGATTGACATATTGGTGACAAAGAGCAAGCCCCTCAGAGTGAGTTCAGGGAATGTGTGCAGACATCCATGTCCCACAGGTATGCTCACCAAAGGGCATTCATGGCACAAAAGGCTCTCAATCATCAGATGGATAAAATGACCTTTCTTTGTGTATGCCAGTCACTGATGTCCCCAAACACCCTACACTCGATCAACAGGCCCATGTCAAAAGTAGCCATGGAGACAGGAACAAAGGCTTTTATTCATGTACTCAACAATACCCTGATCCTGTATGAGCAAATGTTTTAGGTCACAGGACCAGGTTAAAAAATAGAAGCCGACCAGCGCAGGTGTTGGCAAAGGATCAGTGACACATGCAACGGCTGGTGAACAAGCAAAGCTATGATTAACATCTCGTGCCTTATAATCAGCTGCGGAGCAGACCGCAGCACCGAGGTCTTCTGTTAATGGTTTATTTTTCCCCACCACCTTATAGAAAGGGCACCGGTAGACAGTGACATTTTCATTAGATTCCTGGCGGGAGTATAACAGAATTGAACTCCTCACACTAGATTCAAGAGCCAGTGCGACTTTGTGTGTCCGCTGTGTGGGGCCCATAGTGTTTGCCCTGACAAAGGAGTAGAACAGGGGCTGAATGTGCCAGATAGTCTCCATGTGCCCTCCCGATCTGCTCTCCACCCTTCTCCGCCTTGCTCTGGGCCCTGGGTCGCTGGCCTAGGCAGACTACATCAGCCAGCTCCCTTGTCGCCTCTGGCTCTCGGTTGCGTTTGCCAATGGGCATACCAGCAGGAGACTGGGAAATGGGAGGAAATAGAGGCCGTAGGGTTTATTCCCACCAGCTCCCTCTAGCCAAATCTCAGTTTACAGTCACAGCTTACAGCCAGATTCTACCCAGCACCTTCTCTACTAAGACTGCGGCTCTCCCTGGATCCCTAATAGCCCCCCACCCCTTCAAGCCCAGTACTAATGGTCTCTGAGCCCTGGGTGCATCAGCCTACCTTGCTGCCCATGTCATTGTAAACAGTCATTTCTTTATCCTCTCTGATATTGCCCTTCTGAGTTTTCTGTCCCTTTCCTGCGGAGATCCTAATTGACATGGGCAACTTCACTTCTCAGAGCAGAAAACAGAGGTCTAGAGGCGGGAAGGGCAAAGCTGCTCCTTGCCTGCCCACAGCCCCCCCCCCCCCCCC